>NC_056456.1:977132-1311510 GCF_018296145.1 Oncorhynchus tshawytscha
AGAAATATATTCAAAACATTCTTGTTGAGCTTAAAACGGATCAGAACGAAAACATCAAATTTACTTATGGTAAAAATGATTGTAAAAATCCACTTTAGACCCACCAAAACCTCTCTACATATATAATATTAGTATTATATATTTTATATACATAATACATCTAAATTACAAAGGGTTATGGAACACCGACATCTCGACCCTAACCGGTATGTCTCATACTATGTTGATCAAGTGGGTAATGGGTTACCCGGCTATTATGGTTCCCCCACCATGTATGGTTCGGGGATAGGAGGTATATTTCGTAACCTCTTTAGGATGGTTTTACCGTTTATGAAGAGAGGCCTCAGCATAGCCAATCCGCATTTAAAATCAGCAGCAAAAAATATAGTAAGTCAGGTTGTAGCCAATGCTACGACCAGAAGGGCGTCACCAGATGTCGAGTGTCAAGAAGGCTCAGGGTTGATGTTGTTTCGAAGACCAAAAAAGAGACCTCAGGGTACAAGGCGCAGGCTTGCGCCTAAAAAACGGAGGTTAACGGTTAAAAGAAAATCAGTTAGTCAAAGACTGGGTAAAGTGAGGAGGTCTGGACCAAAAATGGTAAAAAGAATACTCTGAAGTATTTTCTAAAAGAACAAGCACCATGGCTCTTTTACACCGCATGTCCTCTGAAGCTATAAAGACAGAGCTCGATCTTTTCACGGCCCCCTTAACCCAACATTCAGTAGAGAGGTCCAGTTATGTGGAGATAGCCCCACTCTCTGCCATTACAGACAACGGCCCCATAGAGTTTTTCATACCCGGCCACGGTGACAACTATCTGGACCTCAACAACACCTTGGTGCATTTGCTTCTAAAAGTGACCAAAAGAGATGGTACTGATATTGCAAACGATGCCAAAGTGAGTCTCATTAATTACCCGGTGGCCACCATCTTCTCCCAAGTGGATGTGACTTTGGGGGAACGTCTAATCAGTCAAAGCAGTGCCACATACCCATACCAGGCCATCATGGAGTGTTTACTCAACTACTCTGAAGACACTCTCAAGACCCAATTCAGCGCAGGGCTGTTTAGCAAGGATACTGCAGGAGGCTCTATGGAATCGACAGACCCATCCACCGGTGCAAACAAAGGACTGGAGGCACGCGCTCGCTACTCTGCAGAATCTCAAGAGTTTCATCTGCTAGGCCCTATACACTCTGACATTTTCTTTCAAGAACGTTTACTCTTAAATGCGGTTGATTTAAGACTAAAATTAACCAGGGCCAAGGAGTGAGTTGACGCTGATCTTATATTCAGTAGTTCTTCTCGGCTGTATCTAAGATGACCTGGGGTACTAGTGTAAGAAATAACACGTAAAAAAACAAATAACTGCATAGTCTGCATATAACTTCCGGCGCCGACAGAGATGGCCGCCTCGCTTCACGTTCCTAGGAAACTATGCAGTTTTTTGTTTTTTTACGTGTTATTTCTTACACTAGTACCCCAGGTCATCTTAGGTTTCATTACATACAGCCGAGAAGAACTACTGAATATAAGATCAGCGTCAACTCACCATCAGTACGACCAAGAATATGTTTTTCGCGATGCGGATCCTGTGTTCTGCCTTACAACCAGTGTAACGGAGTGGATTACATGCAGCGACCCGAAAAAACGACTCAGAAAAAGAGGGAAACGAAGCGGTCTTCTGGGCAGACTCCGGAGACGGGCACATCGTGCACCACTCCCTAGCATTGTTCTCGCCAATGTCCAGTCTCTTGACAACAAGGTTGATGAAATCCGAGCAAGGGTAGCATTCCAGAGGGACATCAGAGACTGTAACGTTCTCTGCTTCACGGAAACATGGCTAACTGGAGAGACGCAATCCGAAGCGGTGCAGCCAGCGGGTTTCTCCACCCATCGCGCGGACAGAAACGAACATCTTTCTGGTAAGAAGAGGGGCGGGGGCGTATGCCTTATGACTAACGTGACATGGTGTGATGACAGAAACATACAGGAACTCAAATCCTTCTGTTCACCTGATTTAGAATTCCTCACAATCAAATGTAGACCGCATTATCTACCAAGAGAATTCTCTTCGATTATAATCACAGCCGTATATATCCCCCCCCAAGCAGACACATCGATGGCTCTGAACAAACTTTATTTAACTCTCTGCAAACTGGAAACAATTTATCCGGAGGCTGCATTCATTGTAGCTGGGGATTTTAACAAGGCTAATCTGAAAACAAGAATAAATTTTATCAGCATATCGATTGCGCAACCAGGGGTGGAAAGACCCTGGATCATTGTTACTCTAACTTCCGCGACGCATATAAGGCCCTGCCCCGCCCCCCTTTCGGAAAAGCTGACCACGACTCCATTTTGTTGATCCCTGCCTACAGACAGAAACTAAAACAAGAGGCTCCCACGCTGAGGTCTGTCCAACGCTGGTCCGACCAAGCTGACTCCACACTCCAAGACTGCTTCCATCACGTGGACTGGGAGATGTTTCGTATTGCGTCAGACAACAACATTGACGAATACGCTGATTCGGTGTGCGAGTTCATTAGAACGTGCGTTGAAGATGTCGTTCCCATAGCAACGATTAAAACATTCCCTAACCAGAAACCTTGGATTGATGGCAGCATTCGTGTGAAACTGAAGGCACGAACCACTGCTTTTAATCAGGGCAAGGTGTCTGGTAACATGGCTGAATACAAACAGTGCAGCTATTCCCTCCGCAAGGCTATCAAACAGGCTAAGCGCCAGTACAGAGACAAAGTAGAATCTCAATTCAACGGCTCAGACACAAGAGGCATGTGGCAGGGTCTACAGTCAATCACGGACTACAGGAAGAAACCCAGCCCAGTCACGGACCAGGATGTCTTGCTCCCAGGCAGACTAAATAACTTTTTGCCCGCTTTGAGGACAATACAGTGCCACTGACACGGCCTGCAACGAAAACATGCGGTCTCTCCTTCACTGCAGCCGAAGTGAGTAAGACATTTAAACGTGTTAACCCTTGCAAGGCTGCAGGCCCAGACGGCATCCCCAGCCGCGCCCTCAGAGCATGCGCAGACCAGCTGGCCGGTGTGTTTACGGACATATTCAATCAATCCCTATACCAGTCTGCTGTTCCCACATGCTTCAAGAGGGCCACCATTGTTCCTGTTCCCAAGAAAGCTAAGGTAACTGAGCTAAACGACTACCGCCCCGTAGCACTCACATCCGTCATCATGAAGTGCTTTGAGAGACTAGTCAAGGACCATATCACCTTCACCCTACCTGACACCCTAGACCCACTCCAATTTGCTTACCGCCCAAATAGGTCCACAGACGATGCAATCTCAACCACACTGCACACTGCCCTAACCCATCTGGACAAGAGGAATACCTATGTGAGAATGCTGTTCATCGACTACAGCTCGGCATTCAACACCATAGTACCCTCCAAGCTCGTCATCAAGCTCGAGACCCTGGGTCTCGACCCCGCCCTGTGCAACTGGGTTCTGGACTTCCTGACGGGCCGCCCCCAGGTGGTGAGGGTAGGCAACAACATCTCCTCCCCGCTGATCCTCAACACTGGGGCCCCACAAGGATGAGTTCTGAGCCCTCTCCTGTACTCCCTGTTCACCCACGACTGCGTGGCCATGCACGCCTCCAACTCAATCATCAAGTTTGCGGACGACACAACAGTGGTAGGCTTGATTACCAACAACGACGAGACGGCCTACAGGGAGGAGGTGAGGGCCCTCGGAGTGTGGTGTCAGGAAAATAACCTCACACTCAACGTCAACAAAACTAAGGAGATGATTGTGGACTTCAGGAAACAGCAGAGGGAACACCCCCCCATCCACATCGATGGAACAGTAGTGGCATACACATCACAGACAAACTGAATTGGTCCACTCACACAGACAGCATCGTGAGGAAGGCGCAGCAGCGCCTCTTCAACCTCAGGAGGCTGAAGAAATTCGGCTTGTCACCAAAAGCACTCACAAACTTCTACAGATGCACAATCGAGAGCATCCTGGCGGGCTGTATCACCGCCTGGTATGGCAACTGCACCGCCCTCAACCGTAAGGCTCTCCAGAGGGTAGTGAGGTCTGCACAACGCATCACCGGGGGCAAACTACCTGCCCTCCAGGACACCTACACCACCCGATGCTACAGGAAGGCCATAAAGATCATCAAGGACATCAACCACCCGAGCCACTGCCTGTTCACCCCGCTGTCATCCAGAAGGCGAGGTCAGTACAGGTGCATCAAAGCTGGGACCGAGAGACTGAAAAACAGCTTCTATCTCAAGGCCATCAGACTGTTAAACAGCCACCACTAACATTGAGTGGCTACTGCCAACACACTGTCAATGACACTGACTATACTCCAGCCACTTTAATAATGGGAATTGATGGGAAATGATGTAAATATATCACTAGCCACTTTAAACAATGCTACCTTATATAATGTTACTTACCCTACATTATTCATCTCATATGCATACGTAGATACTGTACTCTATATCATCGACTGCATCCTTATGTAATACATGTATCACTAGCCACTTTAACTATGCCTCTTGGTTTACATACTCATCTCATATGTATATACTGTACTCGATATCTACTGTATCTTGCCTATGCTGCTCTGTACCATCACTCATTCATATATCCTTATGTACATATTCTTTATCCCCTTACACTGTGTATAAGACAGTAGTTTTTTTTTTTGGAATTGTTAGTTAGATTACTTGTTCGTTATTACTGCATTGTCGGAACTAGAAGCACAAGCATTTCGCTACACTCGCATTAACATCTGCTAACCATGTGTATGTGACAAATAAAATTTGATTTGATTTGATTTGATTTGATTTGAGTTTCCTAGGAACGCGAGGCGGCCATCTCTGTCAGCGCCGGAAGTAAAGGATGATTTAAGAAGTAATGATAACGTTGTAGCTTGTTTTGTTAGAAAATATCAAAAGTGTTCAAATGTGTATCCTTTAAGAACGTGTAATCAAGGCGTATGCTCACGCCAAATGTTTCAAGAATGCCACATTGCTTATTTTTTCCGATAAAATGTATTGAATTTAATCATAGTCATTCAAAAGTCATTCAAAAGTCTAACCACCCAGAGAGATCGGGATTAGGGAAAGGTCCAGAGGCATTCAGGGGGGTAAATGGGTTATCGTCATTCATTTCATAAGGATGTGAGGGTTTTGGGGCATCTTTAGGGGTGCTGTATCTCATTGAAGGTTTGTGTTTTAAAGAGTGAATCTGTTGACGAAGCTTATAGTTGGGTACACCCGAGAGGGGAATGTTGAGGATTGCCAGGGCCTTAAGAAACTGAAGCCACCCTGGAGGTCTTCTGTCATCAGCAACCTTGTGGGCAGATGTGGTACTTTTAAGCAAGTCAAGCATATGTGAACCCTTGACAACAGAACCCTGAAGGATAAACTCTCCTTTGTCGTTACAAGTAGCTGCCCCATTTGAGTCTTTTATCTTGTTCATAATGTAGCTAACATTTTTCCTGTTACGTGCCGGAACATGGGTTAACAAGTCATGCATAACTTTATCTTCAACAGGCATTTGATCTTCAGACGGTAAGCTCACAGGTACAGGCATTACAGGGGCTTGGCTCTCGCTAGGCTCGTCATCTTT
Organism: Oncorhynchus tshawytscha; assembly: GCF_018296145.1. NCBI lineage: Eukaryota > Metazoa > Chordata > Actinopteri > Salmoniformes > Salmonidae > Oncorhynchus > Oncorhynchus tshawytscha. The sequence goes on from NC_056456.1 coordinate 982,769, forward strand.
TAAAGGGTCCTGTAGGGAAATAGTTAAATGGCCTGTCTCTCTCCCCCCTTGTTTCACCAAGGACAAATACCTTTGCAAGAAGTTTGTGTATTTTTGGACCTTATCATAGGGGTTCAATCCTTTTTGATTCAAAATATCCTTCATGGCCGTATCCAAATCATTTTCCGCTGTTTGTCTGATATTTTCAGGACCCTGCACTTGTTTTTTAATTGTGTCAGGGTGAGTGGAATGCGTCCTTTGAGAAGATTCAAAGCAATCTCACATAGGGATAATATGAGATCTGAAGAACAGTGACCCAAGATGGCCTTCCGTTCATTAGACGTAGCCCCAACTAGGCTTCTCAAGAGGGGCAGGTTTCTTTTTAAACGCAGAGACATAGCGGTTACTTTTTAGGAATGTACGCAGCCGGCCACTCCCACGGGAACAGACCTGTTCGTAGCCTCAGGTGTTCTGGAGTATTTGCTTTTAAATCCACGATTAAATAAGAAAATGGCGCTTTGGTAGCGTCCTCGTAGCTTTCCATAAAGTAGGATTCCCTTCCCGGGTACATCTGCTGAGCTAGAGTGTTAATTTGTAGTTTGTCTCTAGGATTTTTGAACAAAACCATGTAATTGGCGTTCAAACTGATACTGCGGCAATTTTTACCTTGGTGAACCACATTCTGCACCAAGTAAAGCACGGACAGGTTTCTATGATGAGTATATTGGGTAAACGCTCGGGCAATTTCGGGATGTTCGCTACCTGCAAATAGCATATTGTCCAAAACCAGCAGATTGTTTTTATGAGGAGGTAAAAGTTCATCATCAGACAGGGATTCAGGTATTCCTTCAACAAACTTGATTTTTATTGTCTTCAACAATTCATCATACAGAGGTTGATAACAAGAATAACACCACACAAAATTATCAGGCTTTTGAGATAACACATGTTCAGAATTCTCTAAAATACTTTTTACAAAACAAGTTTTACCACTATTCGAAGGCCCTGCGATTAAGGCCGAAAATGTTAGTTGCAACCGGGGGTCAAAACCTTCTACAGCAGTCATTATAGCTTAAGCTTTAAGACACACTGTAGCTTGTAGCATAAGTCAGTAGCCAAAGGGCAATGTGGTCCCGTCAGGCTAAAAAAAAGTATCTTGTCATAGACTATCCTGAATCTTTTAGTGAGTGGGGCATTCCTCAGATGGAAGCCCTTTTTATCCCTAACAATCTGTTTGTAGGAGCTCAAAATCTCCAAGTCACCATTCCTGTCATTTAGGAACCCCTCGACCAAGCGTGTGATTGATTCCAAGTTTCATAGTTTTGAGTCCGCCTTTGGCTTTCAACACCACGTGATTCTTTTTAGTCTTAAAAGCATAGCTTTTGGGACCACAGGAGGACCATTCTGTGATATGGTCACCCTCTGCGAGTTCACTCGTTAAGCCATCCAGATAGTTGCTGAGTGGGGGGCTCCAATCCCCCGGTTTGCTTACATAGACCACAGAGTCTGTGTCGTGGTAAAGAACCCGCCTCTGAAGCTGCTCCATGAGCTTGTACAGTTCAAGTCGGCCATAGGCCGTGGTAAATGCTGCAAGAAACACATTTACATTACCCGGGGGTAGAACCCACTTCTTGTTACGTCGCCATTGCACCAAGGCAATGTCTTGACTCAAGAATGAAAAATGTGAAATTTCGTATTGGTCCGAAAAAACAAATTCCAAAAATTCTTCGGGGTCTTTAATAATCGACGTTGTTAGCATATTACATCTCTGCGATAATTTGCCCCAAAGCGAATTTAAGTACAATTTCGACACATTTCGTTTGGTTTTGTTGACCTCTATTCTGTCAGGGTCAAGAAGTATGCCTTCTCTGTTGTGATAGTCTTGAATGTCCCTGTCTTTGCTCTCTTGATCTGTGACCGATGCAGGATATCCTGAAGCCATTTGCTTGCATCTCAAGAAGGTCTTGATGTACTCTTTAAAAAGAGTGTCTGATTTCTTGGAAAAGTTCCACACTTCAAATATTTTGGCCACCCGATACCCCATCTCTAAAGACTTAGAGAATTCAACTGTGACCCACACCCCTGTCAGGGCCCTTTCTTGATCTGAGTGATCACATGGGGTTTGTTGTTGGTTTTCACTGCAGGTGCGACAAAGGGGAAAGAAAAGTTTTCCTTGAGGGCCCCTGTAAGGCAACACTGGTATAAATAAACCCCGAGGAGGGTAGACTGTTGCTTTGATCAGACCAAAATAGTTTTGAGGTAAGTCAAAATCACGATGAATAATTTCCGGATGCCCCATAGGATAGCATGAGGAACTCATTACATGTGGATAAAGGGATGTAAAATCTACATATCCTAATGTCTCGTCGGGTTGTGCTACATACCGCAATGTCAAAGCATTGGTACGGCCGCCATACAAGGCCTGTCGGGGTTACAGGGGTTCTGGGGTGTCATAGCTGGAAAGGAAGGCTTGAACATGAGGATCAGACTTTTTGAGGGCGGTCCATTCGTACTCCCACAAAACCTCCACTTTTAGGCCGTAAGTAGCCTGTAAAGAATCCAATTTGTCTTGAAACTCTTGGTACATTTCCCCAAAAGTCTTTTGGGTTAGGACACACATGGTCTGGGGCACAAAGCAAGATTTGCAACCATGGAAGAAACAACCGTTGTACTCATACACGGTCTCAACCCCGTCAATCTGGGTGTGGCCATCTACATGGTAAGAGCCAAATGCCTTCTCCCCACGATTCAAAGCATGTTGAATAAAAATGTCTTTATCCTGGGCCATATACTCCAACCATTGAATGGACCCACTAGAGCATGACTTGAATTGGCGTCGGTAGTTGTCAGGCGAGGGCATAGCTATAGAGGCTGTAGGCAGATAGGGTGTACGATAGGTTTTCATGCATGCCGATGCAATAGTTGTACAACCCCAGGGGTCAATGCCTGCATCTTTGATTCCTCTTCTCTGAATCTGAGGCATCCTTCACGAAGTATAACCACATCATTGTCACAGTATGATTCCATCTATTTATGGAAATCAAAGGTGCCATGTCTTACTGTCTCGTACAACGTCATGAATCTCTCACGCTCTTTGGGAGACATTTGATCACACCCGTACATTTCTGGGCTGGGATATGATCCGACATAATGTAGATTCTCCTCAGATGTGAAGAAGTGGGGGAACCAGCCTTTCACAGAGTTTTCAAAACCCAAGGCCTCTGGCATTTGAGCCAATTGCATGGGTAAGAAGCTTAAACTGTCAATGTATCTCTGGTTGAAGGCTGGGTCTACAAAACACAAGATTTTACTACCTTGAGCTATGACCCTGAGTGCCACGCCTTGCTGTATCAATGGATTCAGAAGCAGGTAAGAATCGTAGGCTCTAGCATTGTGGGCTATAAATGTGAAGTTTCTGTACTGTGGCTTTCTAAAATGTTTTAGAAAGAGTAGTGCACAATTGGATCCTTCTGCAGACCACTTTTCCCCCTTGAATGTCGTGGTAGATACAAAAATAGGCCAATGATCCCCCGATTGCTGATTTGTCTCAAAATCATAGAACACATATTTCTCTGAATGTTCATCTTCAGCCAAGGGCTGAATCTAACACTTGTGTGGCACTTCTTGAACCACTTCAGCGTCTCTGCTTTTCAAAGGCCCTTTACAGATTGGACAATGTATGATTCCACACACATGCAGTTTAGGGCTATCTATTTTAAGGTTGTAATTGCAATGACATTTTGGGCATTTCCTGTTAATGGCACAAATGCTTACAGATTTACATGCCTTGGGGTGCCATGTTTCAATTTTGTGTTTTTCGTAACAGTAGGTCGAACGACATGTGCGGTGGCAATCCTCACAGGGTGTCAAATTTAAGGGTTGCATTGGGCAATCTGCATCCTGACATACTGAACAGTTATAACGGCACGAGTGCCTCCCCTTTCGGGTGTAGCCGGTATGGCAGGATGGACACACATATGGGGCCCCTATGAACGCCGTGGTGTTGGTAACGGCGTAGTAATGTTCGTTTTGCACATAAAAGTACAGAATCTGAGGATGCGGTTGGGGGGTGTTTTGGAACTTCAAGAGAGCGGCATTAGCTCTACTGTGGTACAAAACCACAATCTTGATATTCAGAAAGTTTTCAAATTTGACTATATCAGAGAAAGCCACAGCATCCTGTATACCGAGACCCACGGGCGTTTGGATCTCTCTAGCCTTTTGCAATGCGGTCAGATCAGTACATCCAGGGTTAAGTAAATGCGCTAGGCCTATTACAAAACATAGCTTATTATCGGGATTGTGAACGTTTATGAGGTAGGCCCTTGTATTGTTTATGATTTCTGACTGCATTAGGCTCTCAAGCTTCCTTCTCAGCCCACCACCACCCTGGGGTTGACGTATTATTTGCACTACAAGCTCGAGGGTCCAATCTGCTATGACGGCTAAATTTGACTGAACAAGTCGTTCTAGCAGCGCGATAAATTGTTCAAGATCTGCTTCGCCATTGGGTAAAATAAGAGATACTGTGTTATGCAGGCTATCTCCACAAATCTCCAACTGTAAGACATCACGTGGTTTGCCATAATCTCTTGCCGTCTCTAACAGATCGTTCAGAGTGTTCATTATCATTACGTAAAACACTGCATAGTCAAGATTCTGATTCACCCATAGGAAATTGAAAAACTGTCGAATCTCTGTATTGTTGAATTTATTCCGGTACACAACCCGGACACGTCTATCAATACCATCTCCCTCCAGATTTATTAGACAATTTTCCAATTCCCCAAAAACATCTTGTGGCGTTTCAGTCTCTACGGACCTGGGCGTTACGGGTTGGGCTATCACTGTTGGGGTGGCAGGGGCCGAAAATGTCTGACTCTCGTTCATCCGATTAATTAAGGTTATGAGGGCTTTGGGAATCTGTGCTAAGAGGCTTTCATCTGACGTCCCTGACTCGTTCATACGTTTAATAACTTCTAGGAGTTCGGCTGGAATCTGGGATAAGAGGCTTTCATCAGACGTCCCTGACTCGTTCATACGTTTAATAACTTCTAGGAGTTCTGATGGAATCTGGGATAAGAGGCTTTCAACTGACATCCCTGACTCGTTCATACGTTTAATAACTTCTAGGAGTTCGGCTGGAATCTGGGATAAGAGGCTTTCAACTGTCTCACCTTGTTCCTGTAGTTCTGCCATTTGGATAATTAAGGATGTGCGTTTTGGGGTATTTCTGGAATGATAGGCGTTACATGTATGATTTTAGCGTCTGTATTTGCGTTTTTTAATCGGTTTGCTGTTTAACATGCGTGGAATTGTTCTATGCCAGAATACCATATCGTCTCTGTACTGTCTCTTAATTAAAACTCCCAGTCGCAAAACGTTCCTCGATTTCAAAGCCCTGGAAAATAATGTGAAAAACCTTTCTTGTTCTATTGCAGGTACTGATGCCATAGAATTGACGGGGTCGATAAGGTTGGCCGCATCACAGAATAACTGGTCGTCAACCTCTGAAATGTCATTAAAAACAGGGATATCCGCCGCTTTGGTTGTTTCATCGGGAATGTTCGGTGCGCCGGAATCCCCCAGCTCTAGATGTATGTGTCCTTCTGTGCCGTTTTTCGCCGGGGAGGAGTCTGAAAGAAAATAATACATACAAAATAGGTTATTAAATATAAAAATATGTTCTGCTGGCCGTTCTGACGAATCGCAGAAACCGGGGGTGTGTGACTTTTTTCATCAAGCGTTCCCGATTCTGCAGGGCCTGTCTCCTGGCAGTCTGAAAAAACATTATTTGTCCTTGTTTTAACATATTCTATCAAAAGAGGTATAACTAATAAAAAGACGTATAACTAATAACAAAATGTATAATGGTCTCATACCGTGTCCATGGAGCGCCTGCTTGTGAAGCCACAAGTTCCCTGCCCAGCAGTACTTTTCTGGAGGGCTGGATTCTGAGCAATGTACTAGAGCCCGGGTTGTGCGCTGCTTGTTGGGGTCTGGAATATGTCGTGAGGGGGATTCGCGGTGAGTTTGAAAAAATGTTCGTACAGAACGGGAGAATTGCATCCAAGTCACCCGATGTGTCAGATGTCCATAACGAATCCTTTATCATTCTTGGCTGTATGTCGGCTGTAAATACATAAAATAGCTTTTAAAATAGTACACACTATTTTTTTTTTTTATATATATATTTTCTTGGGTATGTGTTTAATTATAAGGACTTACAGCGAAAAAATGATGATGGGGATTGACTGCCGGGTTTTTGAGACTGAGAATCCCCCTCGGGTTGTTCCAGATCCGTTAAACCTCGTAAAAGCTGCGTAAATGTTTGGGATCCTAACAAACGACAATATTACCAGTTATACGCTATATATATACACTTTTTAACTTATATTGGCATTTGGCCTGAAATACACAAATAACTTGGGTTTAATATTACAATAATATCCCGATAATATTCAAACAAATCTTAAAATATATTTTATCACTTACTCACCTCCAGAAATATCCATTAGGAGAGATTCACTTATTCAGAATATATTTTTTAATCTGTCCGGGCAGCTAAATATTCGGGCCTGTGGGTTTGCGCTAAAGATGTGCTAACAGTGTTAAAAATAGATGCTCCACGTTCTGTACCTAACTTGCGAAAGTACGGAAAGAGTTTAAAGGGAGATATCCTGTATGCAACCCCCCTGTATGTTTGGTTTAGAGAACAAAGGCGGTGAATTCAAAGAGACATTCTGTCTACAACAGGGTTGGTGGGGTACCGGGCGCTGATTAGATATCAGTGTTTAACCCCGGGCGGTCGGCAGATATCAGGACATGCCGTATGCCTGATAGTGCAAACCTTGGATTCAAACGATTCTCTACAGATAGAACGCTTGGACCCCTGTTGAACACACACCCTTTTGTTTCTGTAACGCACACACACACACACACCTGCTGCTCTGTCACACGCACACTCATGCACGCCCCCTGATTTTCCATGTCTTTTTCCTTCGCGACAGAGCTGGGTGATGATGTGAAATACATTTTCCCATCGTTAAGGGGTGAGATACAGTTTTTAAATTCATTTTATTGAATTCCAAAATATTTTGTACAAGCTTTAAGACATGTTCGTATTAATTAACAGATTTGAATAATATTTAAACATGCATCACGAGTGTTTTATGTAAAAAACCTTGGAGGCCTGCATTTGTACATTATTACAAACTTTAATAACCCGTAATGTTCATAACATACCATTGTAGGAAAAGACTATAAAATAATACATGTTTTTTCAGATATTACAGTTGTCTGCGCCAGACCCTAGCGTGAGAGAAAAGACTGCTTCCCCTTTAGTTAAATGGGTGAGATACATTTTCAAAACCAATGATTTAATTCTGAATATTTAGCACCTACATTTTAACACACGTTATAATTCAACATTATTTACTATTTCTTACAGATAAAGGGTCCGGTTAGCCCTGACCATTATCCATTTCCAATTCACCATCGCAAAGTCTTTTGCTCGCTCCATCGAAGCTCTGGACGTTTTAACTCCAGGGAAAGATCCGCCTTCGACCTTGTGGGTCCTGGGTATGTCTCAACGATAACCTCGGCCATCGCCGTAATTGTTCACGATTTTCGAAAAGACTGTCCAGCTTATTCATCAGTGTTCGGAAAATATGGTAATCGCGCCATTTGAAAAAAATGTACATCCTTGCATGCTTTGGAAGATACATATGAACTGACAGTTTTTGTCGCATTTGCACTATCAAATTGTTCACATGTTAAAATTGTCACTCTGGAGTCCGGGGTATACGCCATTGAAGCGACTCTTAGGGCCATCAGATCATTTCGTCCGCGGACCTGTTCTTCCAACGCATATCCGGGTAGACTTTAAGCACTCAGGGCCTGTTCAATTTGACACAGCGCGAGTCTTATTTTAAGCCATTCTCTCATCCTTAGCGCTGGAGAAAAACTCTCGGGTTCTGCCCGATGAAAGGGTTGGGACACGCTGTCTGTGAATATCTTAACCGTAGATTCCTAAGGTTGGAATATGTAAGACATATGTCCCTCACTTGTACACAAAAATCCTTTAAAACATTCTGGAGCCTCACGCAAAACATCCTCCAGGCTTTTGTCATTGGATTCATGACATGAGCTGCAGAGCACCCCGAGAATTGGCCTAGGAGACATTTTTTATGTTTAATATTCCGGCCTTTATTTTAAAAATCGCAGGCCTTGTTCTGGACATTTATAATGCATATGCCACAGCCAATACCCGAGGACATTCCTGCTTCATCAGATAACAACCATAAGGGCAATAAAACTGGGGGTGGGGGACATACACATTCCAAAAGTTCAAACACTCAACCCCCCCAGTTCAACCAGGCCCCTAGACATCAATCACCATGACTACTTCAAAGGATGCAATATAGATATAAAATAACACACACCCTCTAACACGTGACCACAGGAACAGGATGGACTGGCCGGAGGCCCATATTTGGACATGTGTACGTCATCATGACACAGGGTCATAAATCAATTACTTTGACCCGTGCCGTCTACTTTATTCTCTCTCACACTCCTCCCCCTCTCTATTTCCTACATCAATTTTAGTCTCCAGAGTTAAAGGGGAACATTTTTTTTACAAGACAGAAAGCTACCTCTTCATTCAAGCATTATGTGCAGTTGACTTTGGAGTGTGGAACTTTAGAATTGCTATAAAACCAAAACAGTTCCTATGGTCAGGTTCTGCTATCCCCCCACTACAGATGCCTCAAAATCCCAAACAAACCTCTCCTAAAACATGCTCCCCATGTCCTAGAGCATTTTCTTCAGCCACTTTCCTTGGAGACAGCGAAAAAAGGAAACGAGCCCATAGGAGGGAGCAAGCGGTGACATTCTATTAGCAAACTGGCCCTTTAAATCAATAAAGAAATCAAATATATTTTGTCAGACATATTTCCTTGTTTGTGTAATGCCCCTGACTCCACGCACATCATATTTGAATGGTGCAAAGGAGAATTAATGCACTGGAGGCCGTGGAGCCCCTCATCCATAATAACACAAAACACAGGTAGTCAGCAGAAACATACATCGCCCAGTCCAGGGCACGGACACCACACACACAATAAATGGGACTCGTTTCAGGAAACTAGGAAACTAGGCGCACATCACTACTTGCCATTAGAACGTAAACGTTATTTTATCAAAAGCCTTCTGGAACATGTGAACTTTCATGTGCCTTAATAATTAACCTGTAAATACAAATAAAATGGTTAAATTACGAGCCTAGTTGGTTTAGCCAAAGAAAAAGTCAGGAACCTTCCTGCTTGCATTGATTGCTGAGATAATGGATGGGCTGGACATGCTGAGAGATGAGTTTGTCCTGGTCTGCCATGTAGCACCTTCTGTCTATAACATGAGCTGGTCAGTATACAGTGGGGCAAAAAAGTATTTAGTCAACCACCAATTGTGCAAATTCTCCCACTTAAAAAGATGAGAGAGGCCTGTAATTTTCATCAAAGGTACACTTCAACTATGACAGACAAAATGATTAAAACAAATCCAGAAAATCACATTGTAGGATTTTTAATGAATTTATTTGCAAATTATGGTGGAAAATAAGTATTTGGTCAATAACAAAAGTTTATCTCAATACTTTGTTATATACCCTTTGTTGGCAAGGTCAAACGTTTTCTGTAAGTCTTCAAGGTTTTCACACACTGTTGCTGGTATTTTGGCCCATTCCTCCATGCAGATTTCCTCTAGAGCAATGATGTTTTGGGCTGTTGCTGGGCAACACAGACTTTCAACTCCCTCCAAAGATTTTCTATGGGGTTGAGATCTGGAGACAGGCTAGGCCACTCCAGGACCTTGAAATGCTTCTTACGAAGCCACTCCTTCATTGCCCGGGCGGTGTGTTTGGGATCATAGTCATGCTGAAAGACCCAGCCACGTTTCATCTTCAATGGCCTTGCTGATGGTAGGCTTTGCTTTCTCTCTGCAGGTCATTCACTAGGTCCCCCCGTGTGGTTCTGGGATTTTTGCTCACCGTTCTTGTGATCATTTTGACCCCACGGGGTGAGATCTTGCATGGAGCCCCAGATCGAGGGAGATTATCAGTGGTCTTGTATGTCTTCCATTTCCTAATAATTGCTCCCACAGTTGATTTCTTCAAACCAAGCTGCTTACCTATTGCAGATTCAGTCTTCCCAGCCTGGTGCAGGTCTACAATTTTGTTTCTGGTGTCCTTTGACAGCTCTTTGGTCTTGGCCATAGTGGAGTTTGGAGTGTGACTGTTTGAGGTTGTGGACAGGTGTCTTTTATACTGATAACATGTTCAAACAGATGCCATTAATACAGGTAACGAGTGAAGGACTTTTTTGCCCCACTGTATATAGATAATCCTTTCTAACTTGGCTTTTTTAAAAGGTATCACATAGTAGACCTGCAAAAGTGTTGCTTTCCACTTTCTGTAGGACCGAGTTTTGAAATCAGTGTAATGACCAGTGGAATTAGATGATAGCTAAGGAGATGGAGAAAATGCATGCGTTTGATTGCAAATATGCAGATGGAGTCGGAAAGAGAACACACGGAACGGTATTGTATAAAACACCTGTCTGTGGATGACATCTTCAAACTAAGAGCAACCGTGGCATCCGTGACTGGGTGAGAAGTGTCCGTCCAAGTATACGGGTACGACAGTCTAGCTAGCTACATTTTCAGATATTACACTTTTCAAATTTTGTCCGAAAGTTGTTTTCATTTCAAGTTAAAGAGTACTGTTAGCCAACTAGCTAACATTAGCTAGCTGGATCGCTAGCTAACACCATTACGTGTATGATCTGTGGAGTAATATTATTTGTATCTCAGAGCCATTTGCATTGATAGCTAGCTAACATTAGGATATAACTAACATTGAATCTGGTTGTTTAGCTACCTGCAGATTCATGCTGGGGAGTAACATTATGAGTTGGGATAATGGTTCATTGTTTAGCTAGCTAGCTACATGTCTAAACAGAAGACTCCACTTTGCAAGTAACCATTTTAATAGAATGTTTATGATGTCACTGTGACAATGGTTGATAGAAGTAGCTGATAAATTTGCGATAGCTATTTATTCCAATTTCAGAGCACTCTCATCTGATTGTGCAAGAGTGCAGAATTAGTGACGAATTTTACGAAAGCTCAACACCCGTTGAATATGGCCGGTGTCAGTAAACTTTGGCAAAAAAGCGTAATTGAATTGTTGCCAACAGCCCTAAAATAGTCAGAGTGAGCTGTTCTCTCATTTGTGTCAGGAAGTAGCTATCAATTTAGCCAGTTAGCATGGGTGATTGACTGATACTGTTAGGTCAGAACGCTCGGATCAACCCTACTCCTAGGCCAGACCGTTCAGTGTGCACTCTGAACGCTCCGAGAGTGAAAGACTCTGAATTTACGAAAGGACAATCTGACAACTGTCTGAGTTTACGAACGCCCAGAGCTCACTCTCAGCGCACTCTGAGCACATTCTGGCACTCCAGATTGAATTTACAAACACACCCCTAGTAAAACCAGCCTTTAGTCTTGAAATGTTTAGTTGTTCAGTACATGGCCTCACATGTGAATCCGTAAAGAGATGGGTGGGGCTAAGGATTAAGAGTGTGTGAATGATGCTGAATTGTTGTAGACAAAGAAGAGCTCTCCAGTAGGTTTACTAAAACATTAAGGGCCATTTTCTCAATTAACAACTTTCAAAGCAGAATGACTTTCCCATTGTTCCTCAATTGTAGTGCACTGTATGATATACCATTTTTTAGCTCTGAGTCTCTACTTTTATCCAAAGTAAAAAACACAATTTCAAGTTTTGCTACATAAGACCGAATCGAGTTGGTTGGTCACAAATTACATTATGACAGCTGTTTTAAAGGCAAATTGCATCCTGTAAATTCAAATATTAGTGAGTCACACACCAAGCTTCACCCCGCTTGCTCTCCCCATACACAAATACAGACAAACACATACACTTATCCACACATACAAACATGTAAACACACACCACTACCACCAGTCATGGGGCTATTAGACTATTAGCGTTTGGGCTGATTGTCGGGCACGCAGGCATCTGCCAGCTGCGGCTAAATCTTCCCAATGAGATTAGACAGGTAACCAAAGCCTCTCCCTGCCCAGTAGATTGTGCTCACTCTGGGCTAACGAGTAGGGGGGTGGTGGTTGGGCTGTATCAGGTTCCTGGGTCTCGGGTGGATCAAAGGGCCGATTGACACTTAATTGAGTGAGGTGAGACAATTGTTAATGCTTGTCATCAGGCCCCCTGACAACGATGGTTTGATCCGTTGCTCAGTGCACTGTAGCAGCAACACAGGCCAGGGCAACATCATCATAACTGCTGGGCGGGGGGGGGTCTGGGGACTGACGTACTGATATGCCTTCAGTAAGGAGATGTGATAGATTGACCACCCACTGTAGATTTTTAAAACGTCACAGGGGTAGACTGAATTCAGAAATGAGAGGGAGGAGTGGAGGGAGGGAGGAGAGAGGAATGAGACGGTGATCAGATAGTGAACAGAGCTGCTAATGTGTAGATGGAGATAAACTCAGAATGGTACAGGATACAGGACCTGGTAAGACAATCAATCAATCAATCAAATGTATTTTGAAGCCCATTTTACATCAGTACTTAGACTAAAACCCAAAGAGCAAGCAATGCAGATGTAGAAGCACGGTGGCTAGGAAAAATTCCCTAAAAAAGGCAGGAACCTGGGAAAAAACCTAGAGAGGAACCATCCTCTTCTGGCTGTGCCTGGTAGAGATTATAAGATTTTCAAACGTTCATAGATGCCCAGCAGGGGAAAATAATAATCATAGTGGTTAGAGAGGGTCCAACAAGTCAGCACCTCAGGAGTAAATGTCAATTGGCTTTTCATAGCCGAGCATTAACCTTTTGCATGTAGGGGCAGTATTTTTGTTTTTGGCTAAAAAACATACCCATTTGTAACTGCCTATTTCTCAGCCCCAGAAACTAGAATATGCATATTATTGTCAGTTTAGGATAGAAAACGCTCTAAAGTTTCCAAAACTGTAAGGAATATTGTCTGTGAGTATAACAGAACTGATATTGCAGGCGAAAACCTGAGGAAAATCCAATCAGGAAGTGCCTCTTATTTTGAAACCTCTCTGTTCCTATGCATGCCTATCCTCCATTTAAAGGGATATCAACCAGATTCCCTTTCTATGGCTTCCCTAAGGTGTCAACAGTCATTAGACATAGTTTCAGGCTTTTTTGAAAAATGAACGTGAAAGATCACATTACGTAAGTGGATAGGTGGGGGCACTCAGAGTTAGTTTTGCGCTACAGAGTAAAGTGGCCATTGTTCCTCCCGTTGTTATTGAAAAACCTACACACCCGGTTGATATGTTATCGAATATATATTTTAAAAACAACCTGAGGATTTATTATAAAAAACATTTGACATGTTTCTGTGGACATGATGGATATTATTTGGAACTTTCGTCTGCGTTGTCGTGACCGCTCTCTCCTGTGGATTTCTGAACATAACGCGACAAACAAACAGAGGTATTTTGGGTATAAAAATCATCTTTATGGAACAAAAGGAACATTTGTTGTCTAACTGGGAGTCTCGTGAGTGAAAACATCCGAAGATCATCAAAGGTAAATTATTATTTTGATTGCTTTTCTGATTTTCGTGAACTAGCTACTTAATGCTTAGTGTACATAATGTTATGCTATCGATAAACTTACACAAACGCTTGGATTGCTTTCGCTGTAAAGCACAATTTCAAAATCTGAGACGACAGGTGGATTAACAAAAGGCTAAGCTGTGTTTGGCAATATTGCACTTGTGATTTCTTGAATATGAAGATTTTTTAGTAATATTATTTTACTGTGGCGCTATGCTATTCAGCGGTTGCTGACGAAAATGATCCCGCTACAGGGATGGGTAGCGTCAAAAGTTAGCTCAAAGTGTTCAGGGTCAGAATGTCTGTTGGTAGTCTTAAACAAATCTACTTTGAAACCAAAGTATACACCTTACACACATGGTTATGAGCTTTAAAAAATTAAACACGCGTAACATGCATCTCAATATTACACTTTATATACATCACAGAAGGCTGAAATATAACAACCCCCCCTCTCTCTCCTGCAGCCAGCCTGTCGGGTCCCTGTGGAGGGGCAGTGAAGAGCTAGGCAAGGCACTGGGCTAACTCACACTAACGACGGAGGAAAGCCATCGTGTCCAGTCCACTGGAGCTGAGGCCTATTGTTCTGCCAACACAATGACAGCCTGTGATTTAGGACCAAGGCGGCACAGGCAAGGTGGGGGTGGAGGGGGGTTAGGGGCAAAGGGGGTCAGAAAGAAGGCTCCACGGGCGTCCTTCAACTCCCTTTACCACTACCACCCCTCCCCTGATTCTATTTGAAGAGAGCAAGATGGCAGAATGAATCATGACTGACCCAAACCCAACTCGTACCTTGCTTCCTCCTTCCAAACCCCCCTTCACCCATCTACCATCCTACCACCTCCTCCCTGCACAATCAAGACAAATCTGGTGTTTATTTGATTAAAAAGACCTGTAGAAAAGCGCAAAGGGGGAGATAAAAACAGTGTAAGATCAACAGAAAACTAGCAGAGCTAACCCCTGGTGGTGGAAATGGTTTTACAGGCTAAATGCTCGAGGCCAAGGAAGCTCTGCTGGTATGTGTGGATGGGCTATAATAAGGGCCAGAGTAAGAGGACGCAGATGGCTGCATAGGGCTGGGGCAAGGCTGGGAACATCTCACAGAGAATGTACACTTGTATAGGCTGTTAAAAACAATGATCTTCAATTCGAAAAATAGGCAAATCATAAAATGAACATTGGCCCTTTTCCTGTGCTCAATCAAATTGCCTATCACGCAAAGTTGTCTGTCAAGTCAAGTGCACGCACTTAATTTGTGTAATTCGGCCGTGTCTGTTTAAAACAGATCAAACCAATGCTTTTTCTTGGCGGGGTCATAAACTGAATGATGATCAAATCAAATGTTATTTGTCACATACACATGGTTAGCAGATGTTAATGCGAGTGTAGCGAAATGCTTGTGGAGACAACTACCAGCAGCTTCAGGAATTAACCATAACCAACCCTGCTTAGCTTCAGAGGCAAGCTAGTAGTAGGTTGCAGGGTGGTATGACTGCTGGCAAAGCAGGGAAGTGTTTGCCAGGCATGAGTTATAACCTAGAAATAGAGGACATATAAATCTATAGTGACCATCTCTACAATGCTCTTGATAAGACAGGGAGAGATTAGATAAGACTGTGAGAAGGGAGGGTGGCTAGCTAGCCAACCAACAAGCCAGTCCACCTGAAAAAGAAATAGCAGCTGCAAGCCGTCAAGGCTTACAATATGTCATACCTTACGTCACATCTACCACCCCATCCCACCTGTCTCGTCCCTGACATGGCAAGCCATCCTGTTGTAGCCAAGAATGTAGCCAAGAAGTGCTTGAAAATGGGTATAATTGTAAACCATTTTCTGCCCACAAGCCACTGTCCTCTCCACCCCAATCCTCCACCCCTCTACTCCCCTCCTCCCCCACCAAACCACAGTCCTCTTGAAGACAAATGGGTCCAGGGCGATGACAGAGTGGCTGGTCTACAAATCACCACCATCGGCTGCTCCCCCCCTTCCTCCCTCTCCCATCCTCTGCCGTCTGACCATTAGTTATGTGCAGCAGACGGCAGCAGTAATTAGACAAGGACAAATTGCCGGCCATAGACATGGATGGGTCTGTCTGTTAAATAAGGCCCCGTTACCATAATGACCAGTGGACGGAGAAGGGGGAGTGGATTACAAAGGTGGGGCATAGGGGGACCAGGGGAAATTGAGAAGAGATTGGGGGAAGAAAATTTGGATAAGGCCAAGAGGTACTGTCCGCATGCTACACTACACTGTCCTGTCAACTCATTCATAACCCTGTACTGCCCTCACATACACATTCCAACCCCAACACCATCAGATCACCGAAACGTATCCATGCAAGCTGGGTGGGTTTGGAGTGTATTGGGGCTCATGGTCCAGGCCTTGTTCAGTGGTTCAGACTCAGCATGGGGAATGGGGCCAAAGTGTAGAGACCAACTGATCCACGGTGCTACAATATATTGCTAAAGTACAGCCACAAATATTACAAGGTGTTCCAGTAGAATCAGGTTTAGATTGGGCCTGGTATGATACAGTAGATAGATAGCCTTATAAAACAGTTTACAGCCCACAACAGGTATGTCCAAAACTCATGTCTAACCATCTCTCACAACAGCATGGACAAGAGGAGTAGTAGGGGGAGAGAGTCCGCAGAGGACCACGGGCTGGCCTCCCAAGTGGCGCAGCGGCCTAAGGCACCACTAGAGCCTGGGATTCAATCCCTTGACCAGGATCCCCACAATTGGCCCCGCGCTGTCCGTGTTAGGGGAGGGTTTGGCCAGGGGCCTATTCTTGGCTCATTGCACTCTAGTGACTCCTGGTGGTGGGCCGGGCACTTGCAAGCTGACTCTCGTCGTCATTTGAACGGTGTTTCCTCCGACACGTTGGTGTGGCTGGCTTCTGGGTTAAGCGAGCAGTGTGTTAAGAAGCAGTGGGGCTTGGGGGGTCATGTTTCGGAGAACGCATGTCAGGCTCATATCTCCCGAGCATGTTGAAGTGATGAGACAAGATCGTAACCGACATTTGGACATCACGAAATTGGTGAGATTTTTTTTTAATTACAAAGAAATTAAAAATTAAAAAGAGGACCAGGGGCTAAAGATCATTTTGGCCAGGTCAGATCTGCACCTCACTCCTGGGGGTGTAGGGGTAACAGAAGGCTGACCACCACTGTAACGCTCGTACTCTTCTTCTGACGAGGAGTAGCAAGGATCAGACCAAAGCGCAGCGTGGACGTGTTCATGACGATATTTATTAAACTCAGAACACTAAAACTAAAATAACAACGAGAATGATATGAAACGAAACAGTCCTGTCTGGTGACATACACACATAAACGAAACACAAGTGGGAAAAGGGTACCTAAGTATGATTCTCAATCAGAGACAACTAACGACACCTGCCTCTGATTGAGAACCATACCAGGCCAAACGCAAACACAACATAGAAAACGGAACATAGACAACCCACCCAACTCACGCCCTGACCATACTAAAACAAAGACATAATAAAAGAACTAAGGTCAGAACGTGACAACCACCTACATACTGAAGTGTATAGGGCCCAATAAAATCTGCGTTGTGGAGAATGCGGACGGAATCACGGAATCCAGACATTTTAAAGGATATCAACAAAATTCAAAACTATATTGAACTTAGTAGAAAATCAACTGAATTGATTAAATTTACTAGAAACTTCATTAATCTTGATACTACCCATCCCGGGTCCGGGAGTGTAATCATCAACTGACACCAATTAGCATAACGCAACGGACATAGATATTACTAGAAAATATTCCTATTCATGAAATCACAAGTGAAATATATTGAAACACAGCTTAGCCTTTTGTTAATCACCCTGTCATCTCAGATTTTGAAAATATGCTTTACAGCCAAAGCAAGACAAGCATTTGTGTAAGTTTATCGATAACCTAGCATAGCATTATGCCTAGCTAGCAGCAGGCAACCTGGTCACGAAAATCAGAAAAGCAATCAAATTAAATCGTTTAACTTTGATGAGCTTCGGTTGTTTTCACTCACGAGACTCAGTTAGATAGCAAATGTTCCTTTTTTCCAAAAATATTATTTTTGTAGGCGAAATAGCTCCGTTTGTTATTCACGTTTAGCTGAGAAATCGATCGGAAATTGCGGTCACTACAACGCTGAAAAATATTCCAAATTAGCTCCATAATATCAACAGAAACATGGAAAACGTTGTTTATAATCAATCCTCAAGGTGTTTTTCAAATATCTATTTGATAATATATCAACCGGGACTGGTGGCTTCTTAGTAGGGGCGAGAGAAACAATGGCCGCATTTGTCCTTTACGCACAAAACACTCTGAGAGACTTCAGCTGACCACTGACGCAATGTTGACGTTCAGGCTCATTTTTCAAAATAAAACCCTGAAACTATGTATTGTGACACTAGACACATTAGGGAAGCCATCGAAAAGGGAATCTGGTTGATATCTCATTCACTGCTCAATAGGGACACATAGGAACGCAGAGCTTTCTAAATAAGAGTCCCTTCCTGATTGGATTTTTCTCAGGCTTTCGCCTGCAATATCAGTTCTGTTATACTCACAGACAATATTTTTACAGTTTTGGAAACTTTAGAGTGTTTTCTATCCTAAGCTGTCAATTATATGCATATTCTAACATCTTGTCCTGACAAAATAGCCGTTTACTTTGGGGACGTTATTTTTTCCAAAAATGAAAATAGTGCCCCCTAGATTCAAGAGGTCAAACAGAAGCAAACATAACTGAATTTGTCCAATAGAAACTCTCATTTGCAATTGTTGAAATAATGATTACACCCTAGATCAGCTTGATGCAGGCAAGAGTGTGCAAGGCGGTATTGAATGTGTCACTGTCTGACAACTTACTCCAAATTCTATAGATAGACATGATGAGAAAAGACCTTCTCATAATGTGGAAGATGAGAAGTCACGGCCTGGTACAGGAATTGCTCCGTGCAGTACATCACTGGGGCCGTGTTTCTGCCGCGGTCATCCCCCTCATCCCCCTCTTCAAAGGGGGAGACACTCTAAACACAAATTGATACCAACCTATATTTATCCTACCCTGCCTTTCTAAGGTCTTCGAAAGCCAAGTTAGCAAACAGATTACCGACCATTTCGAATACCACCGTACCTTCTCCGCTATGCAATCTGGTTTCCGAGCTGGTCATGGGTGCACCTCAGCCACGCTCAAGGTCCTAAACGATATCATAACCGCCATCGATAAGAGGCATTACTGTGCAGCCGTATTCATCGACCTGGCCAAGGCTTTCGACTCTGTCAATCACAACATTCTTATCGCCAGGCTCAACAGCCTTGGTTTCTCAAATTATTGCCTCGCTTGGTTCACCAACTACTTCTCTGATAGAGTTCAGTGTGTCAAACTGGAGGGCTGGTTGTGCGGATCTCTGGTAGTCTCTATGGGGGTGCCACAGGGTTCAAAAATTAAATATATGCTCTTCAATCGATTGCTGCCCGCACCTGCCCGCCCATCCAGCATCACTACTGTGGACGGTTCTGACTTAGAATATGTGGACAACTACAAATTTGTAGGTGTTTGGTTAGACTGTAAACTCTCCTTCCAGACTCACATTAAGCATCTCCAATCCAAAATTAAATCTAGAATTGGCTTCCTATTTCGCAACAAAGCATCCTTCACTCATGCTGCCAAACATACCCTTGTAAAACTGATCATCCTACCGATCCTCGACTTTGGGGATGTCATTTACAAAATAGCCTCCAACACTCTCTTCAACAAATTGGATGCAATCTATCACAATGCCATCCGTTTTGTCACCAAAGCCCCATATACAACCCACCACTCTGACCTGTACGCTCTCATTGGCTGGCCCTCGCTTCATACTCATTGCCAAACCCACTGGCTCCAGGTCATCTACAAGTCTCTGCTAGGTAAAGCCCTGCCTTATCTCAGCTCACTGGTCACCATAGCAGCACCCAACCACAGCACGTGCTCCAGCAGGTATATCTCACTGGTCACCCCCAAAGCCAATTCCTCGTTTGGCCGCCTTTCCTTCCAGTTCTCTGCTGCCAATGACTGGAACGAACTGCAAAAATCAATGAAACTGGAGACTCATATCTCCCTCACTAGCGTTAAGCACCAGCTGTCAGAGCAGCTCACAGATCACTGCACCTGTACATAGCCCATCTGTAATTAACCCATCCAACTACCTCATCCCCATACTCTATTTATTTATTTATTTATTTATCTTGCTCCTTTGCAACCCAATATCTCTACTTGCATATACACATATATATACACATACACATATATACATACACATAAATACATACACATATATACAGTGCCTTGCGAAAGTATTCGGCCCCTTTGAACTTTGTGACCTTTTGCCACATTTCAGGCTTCAAACATAAAGATATAAAACTGTATTTTTTGTGAAGAATCAACAACAAGTGGGACACAATCATGAAGTGGAACGACATTTATTGGATATTTCAAACTTTTTTAACAAATCAAAAACTGAAAAATTGGGTGTGTTATTTCATAGTTTTGATGTCTTCATTAATATTCTACAATGTAGAAAATAGTAAAAATAAAGAAAAACCATTGAATGAGTAGGTGTGTCCAAACTTTGGATTGGTACTGTATGTTCACAGTATTTTGCTGAAGCACCTTTGGCAGCAATTACGGTATTGAGTCTTCTTGGGTATGATGCTTGGTTATGCGCACCTGTATTTGGGGAGTTTCTCCCATTCTTCTCTGCAGGTCCTCTCAAACTCTATTAGGTTGGAAGGGGAGTGTTGCTGCAGAGCTATTTTCAAGTATCTCAAGAGATGTTCAAGTCTGGGCTCTGGCTGGGCCACTCAAGGACATTTATAGACTTGTCCCGAAGCCACTCCTGTTTTGTCTTGGCTGTGCGCTTAGGGTCGTTGTCCTGTTGGAAGGTGAGCCTTCACCCCATTCGAAGGTCCTGAGGACTAAAGCAGGTTTTCATCAAGAATCTCTCTGTACTTTGCTCCATTCATCTTTCCCTCGATCCTGACTAGTCTCCCTGTCCCTGCCGCTGAAAAACATCCTCACAGCATGATGCTGCCACCACCATGATTCACCATAGGGATGGTGCCAGGTCTCCTCCAGACATGACCATTGGCATTCAGGCCAAATAGTTCAATCTTGGTTTCATCAGTCTAGAGAATCTTGTTTCTCACGTCTGAGAGTCCTTTAGATGCCCTTTGGCAAACTTCAAGCGGGCTGTCATGTACCTTTTTTACTGAGGAGTGTCTTCAGTCTGGCCACTCTACCATAAAGGCCTGATTGGTGGAGTTCTGCAGAGATGGTTGACGTTCTGGAAGGTTCTCCCATCTCCACAGACTAGCTCTAGAGCTCTGTCAGAGTGACCTTCGGGTTCTTAGTCACCTCCCTGCCCAAGGCGCTTCTACCCAGATTGCTCAGTGCAGCCAGCTCTAGGAAGAGTGTTGATGGTTCCAAACTTCTTCCATTTAAGAATGATGGAAGCCACTGTGTTCTTGGGGACCTTTAATGCTGTAGAAATGTTTTGGTACTCTTTCCCCAGATCTGTGCCTCGACACAATCCTGTCTTGGAGCTCTACGGACAATTCTTTTGACCTCATGGCTTTGTTTTTGCTCTGACATGCACTGTCAACCGTGAGACCTTTTATATAGACAGGTGTGCGCTTTTCCAATCAATTTGTAGAAACATCTCAAGGATGATCAATGGAAACAGGATGCACCTGAGCTCAATTTGAGTCTCATAGCAAAGTGTCTGAATAAGGTATTTCTGCTTTAATTTGTAATACATTTGCTAAAATGTCTAAACCTGTTTTTGCTTTGTCATTATGGGGTATTGTGTGTAGATTGATGAAAAAAATAATATTTAATACATTTCAGAATAAAGCTGTAACAAAATGTGTAAACAGTGAAGGGGTCTGAATACTTTCCGAATGCACTGTATGTCGTATTGTGAAGAAAATGATCCGCAGAACATGCACTCATGACCATTCTGTGCACCAAAAATACAATCTGTCTGAAGTGCCTTTTGTATGAAAGTCATGTTCAAACTTAACTAGCCATGTGGCAATATAATATGCTTTCAAATGATGCCCACCTGATCCATATTTATAATGGAATTATTTGGGATTGAGTAAACAGTAATTGTGTGATGGTGGGGATGCAAAGCTGTGTTCCAAACAAAAAAACGTGCTTCCTTCAGTTCCTCAAGAGCAAAGCTACGAGGGCTCAAAAAAGTGCATTCTAGTTGAAGGCTCTTTCCTAGAATCATAAAAGTTCATTAAAATGACTTAGGAACTGTGCACAGTTTGGTGAGGTGTGTGTGGCCACTTGGAGACCTCTCACTGAAACCCTTGTAATACTTGTAATCTTTAACCTACTCCAAAATTTCAATGAAGAGTTATTATTATTATTATTATGCTACTCAATTTATCCAGGGTATTTTCTTATTTCGATATTGACAAATGCTGTGAAAAGTATGATGCACTTAGTCAAGTGTATATGATTGCATTTAGCCACGTCAGGTGAACTGCTGTAATTTCCCCATAATCTCGGAAGGGGTTTCTTTCAAATGTTACCGTGGTATGCTTGTGATTGTTCTGTTAGAAACATTTAAATTTGGCCCTATCCATATAGGCCAATTTCATGAGTGTAAGGGGTTAAGATATTTCTGTTGGCGAATTCGTTGCGGAAAGGACTGGTCATTGGCTTGCAACATCCATAGAATAATCATTGTTGAAACAGAAGATGAACAGTTTAGGGATGGGAATTTGAAATAATTTAAGTATTCGCATAATATCAGGATTTTTATCCGAATAGTGGAAATACTGAGACGCAGACGGTTCCGGAGGAGAGCCTGTGTGTGTGTGTCGTGAGTGAGTGTGACTAGAAAGTATCCATGCTGACTCGCACTAGTTAAAGAAACTTGTAACGTTAGCTGCTGATAGTAATAGTTCCCATCTTGGCTGCATCAGATCGATCTAAAAAGATGGCTAAGCAAGCTAGCTAGCTAAGCCAGCCGGCCCGCTAGCTAATTGAGGCTACAATATGCATCTCCCCCTGTCCTTGTAAACAGATAATAACACTATGATTCAGATTAAACAACATCCTACCTGTTGGTTGTTCTTTGTACCAAGTTGTTGTTATAGATCAGTATATAATCAAATTCATTTTATGTTCTTCAATCTTAAGCAAACAAGAAGGCCAACATCCCGGAGTCGCCTCTTCACTGTTGACGTTGAGACTGGTGTTTTGCAGGTACTATTTAATGAAGCTGCCAGTTGAGGACTTGTGAGGTGTCTGTTTCTCAAACTAGACACTAATGTACTTGTCCTCTTGCTCAGTAGTGCACCGGAGCCTCCAACTCCTCTTTCTATTCTGGTTAGGGCCAGTTTGCGCTGTAGTACACAGCATTGTACGAGATCTTCAGGATCTTGGCAATTTTTTGCATGGAATAGCCTTCATTCCTCAGAACGAGAATAGACTGGCGAGTTTCAGAAGCCTTTTAAAATTATAGACTTGGATTAGCTAACCCAATGTGCCATAAGAACACAGGAGTTATGGTTGCTGATAATGGGCCTCTGTACGTCTATGTATATATTCCATAACAAATCTGCCGTTTCCAGCTACAATAGTCTTTTACAACATTAACAATGTCTGCACTGTATTTCTGATCAATTTTATGTTATTTTAATGGACAAAAAATGCTTTTGAATGGTAGTGTACATCAAGGGCAAGAAACATATTGTTTTTAATAAAATCAATTATATTAGTAGCACACTATTGTCGTGTCTTTACTATCATTAACTGAAGACTGATAGTTTTTATCAAAGATTCTCTGTAATTAGTTACTACGCGACCAACTGATTAATCACGTAACTAATTAACTAGGAAGTCGGGGCACCAAGGAAAAATATTCAGATTACAAAGTTATCATTTACTAAAATAACTTTTCAGATATTTTATCTGATCAATTAGTCTTCGAATTAACATTGTAAATTGTTGGTCTGCACGAACCCAGTCTTCACTATGAATCATCCATACATCAATTGTCTTAAATCATTTATTTATTACAAACGAAGTAATTCACAGAAATGCGTAAACAAAAAAGGTAAATGTAATGATAGGAAAATGCACCCTAGTGGGCTAAACCGGCATGGCGGCTTGTTAGACAAAAGGGGAAATGGGGGTCGACTAAGAAGTCACTACAAAGTGATAATTATAACAATTAAAATGCTAATCCTTTACACATGAATGCTCACTCATTCGGGAACAATTGCAATCAATATATATATTTACGCTCAGTGTGTCGTCTTGATCGCTGGTGAAAAGTCCGTCTCTCTCCCTCTGTCTTGGTTAGAGGGAATAGTTCAAAGTGACATTCGTTATAGAATGGTTGTTTCGGCAGTTGTCATTCTTCACGTTCAATGATACCGAATTCCTAGCTGCAGACTAGTAATTAGTATCAAAGACTTGTTCTTATTCTGTCTGGTATCGATAGTCTAAGAGTTTAACCACGTGGTATGGTTAAAAGATTCAGCAATGGTCTACAACCTTTGTCCTCATCCTAATGGAGAAAAACACGGTCTGCAACCTTTAGCCATCTCGTAATTGAGGTAAGCTCGGTCTGCTGATCGAAAACCCGAGTGGGGTTTTATTCAGAAGGGCCGAAGAGGGCTGTCCCAGGATGTCTGACCCTAACTGGGCTCAGGGGCGGTCCTCTGATTTAGTTCAAATCAAAAGAGAATTGTATTTTTCTTCATTAAACAGTCCACAATCATATTACACAATTATACAAACAGTATCATACTCACTCATTCATCTCATATCTGAGGCTATTATATAACCGCGTTATGGTAATATTTCCACACCGTCTCCCATGAGCTTCCTAAGTTGTGACAAACGGACCAGTTCGTAGCTGGGTTCTTCACCAATCTTTTATACTTTCCCCGGAACATGAAATTTGTTCGTACCTCAAGTTCTGTGAGGTGGAAGAAATCCTTTGTGCTCCATGAAACTTCACTCTATCTCTAATACTGTGTCGCCATGAGGCAGAGTCTTCTGAGGAATTTACAACCTCTGACCACAGCAGTCTGGTTGTAGAAGCAGAGAGCAGGGGATGGTGCTCGCTGTACTCGGAGGGCAACGTCATGACACTATCAAAGTTGACCTGGTCCAACCTTTTCATCTTCGCTCTGTCCTTCTCAAACTGAACAGAACATAGGCTATTTCACGCTCAAGGTTTTTTGGACTAGGCCTAATTTATTTTACCTTTATTTAACTTGGCAAGTCAGTTAAGAACAAATTCTTATTTTCAATGACAGCCTAGGAACAGTGGGTTAACTGCCTGTTCAGGGGCAGAACGACAGATTCCTACCTTGTCAGCTCGGGGATTAGAACTTGCAACCTTTCGGTTACTAGTCCAACACTCTAACCGCCCAACACAGCACAGACATTGGTTAAGCAGCACACAACGTTTTTGATCAGCGAGAGCAGAGCAGGCCAGTGCTCAGGGTTGGAATATCCATTGCAGTGTGTAATGCAGCTTAATTTTATTTACACCATCACAGCAGTTATCTTAGATATGTAACCTTGCTCTGAGCTTCTCCGAGCATGCACTTAATGTCCGAAAGCCTATAGGCCAGTGGAGACTTTTTAAAGTTTTCCTTTAGATAAATCTAGTCTAAGTATATTCATGTCAACAAATAATTTATTAAAACACTTTTTTAGCAATGAAGGTCTACTGTAGCCTCAACAGTTCTCTGTAGGGTAGCACCATGGCGAAGCTGGAGTACAGCTAGTTTCCGTACCTCCTCTGGGTACATTGACTTCAGTACATAACCAAGGAGGCTCGTGGTTCTCACCCCATTTCATAGACATACACTGTAATTATGATGACTTCCGGAGGACGTCATCCAACCTATCAGAGCTCTTGCAGAATGAACTGACATGTTGTCCACCCAGTCAAAGGATCAGACAATGAATCTAGTACTGAAAGCATGAGCTAGGTAGCACTGCTGTGCATAGCATGTGGTGAGTAGTTGACTTTTCACTTTCACTTAGTAAGCGTATGCAACTACCTAGTTTAGCCTACTCAAACAACCGGCTCAAACAGAGAGGGATTGCTATGTTAGCTAGCTGGCTATGGCTATCCAACACTGGAACTCTTCCAAGTCAAAGTAAGCTTTTAGTTTTATTGATTTATTGCCCCCGGGGCCCCCCGGTGTAACTGCTAAACTGCTTGCTGCTTATATACTGTACTGCTTGATTGTAGCGGGTATACTAATGCATTAGTTCTAGTAGCTGACAATGATGTGTAGCGGTTTGCGGTTATGATACAGTATGAATGTTTGGCTTAAAGTTTTTTTGAAAGGTCACAGACAGCTGATGTGAAGGGAAAACGTGGAGGAGGAGAGCGAGAAGGAATTATACAACGATCAAAAGGATCGTGCTGTTAGAATGTGGATGCTATGAAAGTGAACTATGTTTGCATCAGGGGGGTTTTCATTCTGCCGATTCTATTGAAAAATGTTTCTTAAACATAAGCAAATGGAACTAAATACCTGCATTTTTTCAATAGAAACTCTCCGTTGCAATGGTTGGACAAATGATTACACCCTAGTTCAGCTACAGTTGAAGTCGGAAGTTTACATACACTTAGGTTGGAGTCATTTAAAACTCGTTTTTCAACCACAAATTGTTTGTTGACAAACTATAGTTTTGGCAAGTCGGTTAGGATGCATGACACAAGTAATTTTTCCAACAATTGTTAATTCACTTTATCACAATTCCAGTGGGTCAGAAGTTTACATACGCTAAGATGACTGTGGCTTTAAACAGCTTGGAAAATTCCCGAAAATTATACATTGGCTTTAGAAGCTTCTGATAGGCTAATTGACATCATTTGAGTCAATTGGAGGTGAACCTGTGGATGTATTTCAAGGTATCTCAGTGCCTCTTTGCTTGACATCATGAGAAAATCAAAAGAAATCAGCCAAGACTTCAGAAAAATAATTGTAGACCTCCACAAGTCTGGTTCATCCTTGGGAGCAATTTCCAAATGCCTGAAGGTACCATGTTCATCTGTACAAACAATAGTACGCAAGTATAAACACCATGAGACCACGCAGCCATCATACCGCTCAGGAAGGAGACACATTCTGTCTCCTAGAGATGAACGTACTTTGGTGCGAAAAGTGCAATTCAATCCCAGAACAACAGCAAAGGACCTTGTGAAGATGCTGGATTAAACGGGTACAAACGTATCTATATCCACAGTAAAACAAGTCCTGTATCGACATAGCCTGAAAGGCCGCTAAGCAAGGAAGAAGCCACTGCTCCAAAACCGCCATTAAAACCTCTAGACTAAGTTTTGCAACTGCACATGGGGACAAAGATCGTACTTTTTCTAGAAATGTCCTCTGGTCTGATGAAAGAAAAATAGAACTGTTTGGTCAAAACAGGACCATCGTTATGTTTGGAGGAAAAAGGGGGAGGCTTGCAAGCTGAAGAACACCATCCCAACCGTGAAGGACGGGGTGACAGACTCATGTTGTGGGGGTGCTTTGCTGCAGGAGGGACTGGTGCACTTCCCAAAATAGGTGGCATCATGAGGCAGGAAAAGTATGTGGATATATTGAAGCAACATCGCAAGACATCAGTCAGGAAGTTAAAGCTGGGTCACAAATGGGTCTTCCAAATGGACAATGACCCCAAGCATACTTCCAAAGTTGTGGCAAAATGGCTTAAGGACAGAGCTCTAGAGTTTCTTTGAGGAGATGGGAGAACCTTCCAGAAGGACAACGATCTCTGCAGCACTCCACCAATCAGGCCTTTATGGTAGAGTGGCCAGACGGAAGCCACTCCTCAGTAAAAGGCAAATGACAGTCAGCTTGTAGTTTGCCAAAAGGCACCTAAAGGACTTTCAGACCATGAGAAACAAGATTCTTTGGTCTGATGAAACCAAGATTGAACTATTTGGCCTGAATGCCTAGGGTTACGTCTGGAGGAAACCTGGCACAATCCCTACGGTGAATTATGGTGGTGGCAGCGCATTTGTTATAAAATATATTTTTTATTAGTGTTGCACCATTGTTCTTATGTAATATAACCAGATTTAATTTTCAGTAGCACATGTCTTAGACTGATGGACTGTGCAATCCCCACTGCCTCCACAATGGCAAAACATTGTATTTGGGAAAAATCATTCACTAAACCCTAAACCTCAACTAAATCCTGTAATAAATCTTGTTGAAATTGAGCAAGTTGAGGAGACTAAACTGCTTGGAGTTACCATGGATTGTAGACTGTCATGGTCAAAACATGTTGATACAACAGTAGCAAAGATGTGGAGAAGTATATCCATGATAAAGTGCTATTCTACCATGATATGATATGGAAGAGCAACGCTAACAACAAGGCAGTTCGTACAGGCCCTACTTTTGTCGCACCTTGACTACTGTTCAGTCGTGTGGTCAGGTACCACAAGAAAAGGACTTAGGAAAATTGCAATTGACAGATGACTGGCCCTTGGATGTAAACAGAGAGCTAACATGTAAAAGTGGAGGAGACATTGACTTTATCACTACTTATATTTATGAGAGGTATTGACATGTTGAATGCACCGAGCTGTCTGTTTGAACTACTGGCACACAGCTCAGACACCCATACATACCCCACAAGACATGCCACCAGAGGTCTCTTCACAGTCCCCAAGTCCATAACAGACTATGGGAGGCGCACAGTACTACAAAGAGCCATAACTACATGGAACTATTCCACATCAAGTAACTGATGCAAGCAGTAGAATTTGATTTAAAAAGCAGATAAAAAACACCTTATGGAACAGCGGAGACTGTGAAGCAACACAAACATAGGCACAGACACATGCATACACACACGATAACATAAGCACTATACACATGTGGACTTTGTATTGTAGATATGTGGTAGTGGACTAGGGGCCTGAGGACACACTGTGTTGTGAAATCTGTGAATGTATTGTAATGTTTTTAAAATTGTGTAACCGCCCTAATTTTGCTGGACCCCGGGAAGAGTAGCTGTTGCCTTGGCAGCTGCTAATGGGGATCCATAATAAATACAAATACAAATGGATCAGTCCACTCAGACAGATGTCTTGTACAACATGCTACTTTTCCCACATATGCTGAGCACTTGTTGGCTGCTTTTCCTTCATTCTGCGGTCCAACTCATCCCAAACCGGCTCACTTGGATTGAGGTCGGGTGATTGTGCAGGACAGGTCATCTGGTATATAGCACTCCTTCACCCTAAAATAGCCCTTACACAGCCTGGAGTTGTGTTGGGTCATTTTCCTGTTGACAAACAAATGCTAGTCCTACTAAGACCAAACCAGATGGGATGGCGTATCGCTGCAGAATGCTCTGGTAGCCATGTTGGTTAAGTGTGCCTTGAATTCAAAATAATTCACAGACAGTATCACCAGCAAAGCACATCCACACCATCACACCTCCTCCATGCTGCACGGTGGGAACCACACATGCAGAGTTCATTCGTTCACCTGCTCTGTGTCTCACAGAGACACGGTGGTTGGAACCAAAAATCTAATTTGGACAGAATTTCATCGGTCTAATGTCCATTGCTCGTGTTTCTTGGCCCAAGCAAGTCTCTTCTTGTTATTGGTGTCGTTTAGTCGTGGTTTCTTTGGTTAGAGTGTTAGGCCAGTAACCAGAAGGTTGCTGGATCGATTCCCAGAGCTGACAAGGTAAAAATCTGCCGTTCTGCCTCTTGTTTAAGACTTTTTTGGTTACTACATGATTCCATTTGTGTTAATTCATAGTTTTGATGTCTTCACTATTATTCTACAATATAGAAGAAAAAAAACTTTAATGAGTAGGTGTCCAAACTTCTGACATGTACTGTATATACAGACGCACATAGTTTAATTAATCACACATGATTTATGATGGTGACTTGAAATATATATATATTTTTTTTTCTCTCCATCTTATTTGCAGGTTCTTCTCTGGCTCCCTATATATATATATCACTGTGACGTGAGAAAACAACGCATGGTCATGTTCTGCCACGCTCCCCTCCTTGGCTTGTCTGTAATCAGGAGCCCAACCCCAACTGAACCACAACCCGACCCCCGTACTCTTCGGCCGGCTACCACAACCAACCCCCACCCTCTACTCCAACCATGGCCAGCAGGAGGAAGTCCACCACCCCGTGTATGATCCCCAATAAGACCATTCACCTCCGTGAGGAGCTGGAGCAGGACTCATGGCTGTCAGAACCTCCTTTCCTCCTCAGACAGGCCCGGGACCAAGACTACCCCATGGGCGGTAACAGGCAGATCCCGATGGAGCGATCCCCAGTTGAGTCCTCCAGGCTTGGGGTGGGCGACATTGTCAAAGACTGGGGTGGCACCTACACATGCAGGCATTGTAGCTTTGAGACCCGGGACCTCAACCTGTTCCTGGACTACGTCTACAGTGGCCACCCGGACTTCAGAGCTGACCCCAGCTTCCAGTGCATGGACTGTGGGGTATCGGCAGCCAAGTTCGAGGGCCTGGCCCTGCACAACGCTCGGGTCCATCTCAGCACTGTGAGCACCACCCTGCAGCTGAGGAAGAGGGACATGAGGTTGGTGGTGGAGCAGAGTCTGGTCACAGGGACAGAGACAATGAGGGACACAGAGATCTCCATCACCAAGACCCCCATAATGAGGATGCTGAAGGACAAGTCAGAGTCCAAGAGGATTGTGGTGACCCATTCTTCCCCTGATGAACCCTCCTCAGACCCTCCTCCCCTCTCCATCTCTACCTCCAAAGAGACTGAGAGAAAAGAGACACCCATAGTGACGGTTACCCACGTCCCTACCATAATGCACAATGGGACGGTCACCAAGGTCACGCTGCCCTCAGCTATCCAGATAGTGAACGACTTGGGGGCTCTGCCCATGCTCAAGACCGCCATCACACAGGTACTTAGTATGTACATTTTTGCTGCATTTCGGGTACTGGTAAGTTCATTACGGCAAATGAGAATTATTGAACTTATTTGGTTCAATGTTTTATTTCATTACTTTGCCAGAATGTGTACAACTTCCCTCAGGGGAGTTGAATACAGTTCAAAGTTTTTTTCTATTCTCTGAACCAGGTTGTGTCCGTGATCCAGAACAGGAACTCTCACCATCAGACAGCTCCCATTGCTGTCTCCTCAGCTTTCTCCTCCACCTCCTCTTACTCCACCTCCTTCAAGAACATGCCCAAGGTTCAATTCCCCCTTTGATTAAATTGTGTCAGTCCCACTTTATATGAAGACTTTATAGGCAGTGTAGGTAGACATTATTACATGGTACAAATACATGTTTTTTAGTGTCTTTTGAGCTGAGTGTAAATCTTCTATTTCATATGAAATAGTTCCATGAAGTAGTGTAAATTCTGTAATTATGATTTTGGTAAAATAAAATATGTTTCTACCTTCTGTGGTCCAGGTGATGATCCCTCTGAGCAGTATCCCAACCTACAATGCCTCCATGGACTCGTCCTCCTTCCTCAAGACTTCCTTCAGTAAGTTCCCCTACTCCACCAATGCAGAGCTCTGCTACCTCACCGTGGTTACCAAGTTCCCAAAGGAGCAGATCAAAATCTGGTTCACCGCCCAGAGACTCAAGCAAGGCATTAGCTGGTCTCCAGAAGAGATTGAGGAGGCCAGGAGGAAGATGTTCAACACCATCATACAGACTGCGCCACCTAGCACTCTGCACCAGACACTACACCGTGGCCAGACCCAAGCCCAGCATACCATCACGGTCCTGCCTGCCTCTCTGGGTCCTACGGGGATCCCTCACATCCTCCAGGGCTCTCTGGTGGGCCAGGGAGGGGTGATTGTCGCCCATCCCATGATGGCCAATGGCATCCAGGTCAGCAGTGCCCCCATGGCCCTGGCGGTCACACCCAAGCATCAAGCTGCGGCCAGGCCTATGTTGCAGGCCTGGCCTGCCGCCGCCCTGGTGGTGGATAAGGGGATCAGCATGGTGGGGGGGACAGTGGGGAGCAGTAGTAGTGGAAGCAACATCAGTAGTTGTAGTAGTGTTATTAACTTTAGCCTTGGAAACAACCGAGGGAACAACATTCATAGCAATGGCAAAGCCATCAACACCAAAATCAATCTTGCTAATCTTAATGGTAAAAGCAACAGCAATGCTATCAACATGGTTAAAAGCATCAGCACTCACAGTAGGCGCAATGTCGGCAACAAAAGCCACAACAGTACTATTGCTAAAATGATCCGTGAGAGAGTCATCGCTGATATCAAAAGCACCATCGACAACAATGATACAAACAGCAGCAGCTTGAGCAACAACAAAACAACCACCACCCCGACCTGTGGTCCCACAGCTACTCCTCCCCCTACAGCCTCCACAAACACCACCAGTAACCCCACCACCACCAAAACTGAGGTGGCTTCTTCCCCCTCCACCAAACATTATTCCCCAGCACCAAGTGGGAGCACGGTCACCAGCGGAACCTCAAGTTCCCGAACGCTCCCCAACACCTTCCTGGACCCTAGCTTCTACAAGAGCAAGAAGTCAGTGGAGCAACTGTGTACGCTCAAAAAGAGCTTCACTAACAACCAGTTCCCCAACCAGGAGGAGGTGGACCGTCTCATCTCCTTCACCGGCCTGACCGTGCGCGAGGTCCGCAAGTGGTTCAGCGACCGCCGCTATCACTTCCGCAACCTCAAGGGGGGGCGTTCAAGTATGAGCGTTCAGGGTGGTGCTAGCACTCCAACCACACCCGGGTCGGCTAGTGCAACCACCCGATCTGGGACCCCCAGTGGTAACAATGGTATCCCCATGGACCTGTTGGACACTGCCACTGCCAATGAACCTCCCCCAAAAACACAGCAGGGGTTGGCAGCCCTCAGCTCCCCTCCCTCACAGATGCCCACTTCCCCAACCACCCTGTCCAGATGGCACCCCAGACCCCCCTCCCCAAACTTCACAGCCATCCGCTACAAAGAGAGGGACTCTCAGCAGGTGAGTGGTGGTGCGACTGTGATGATTATGACTTAGTTTATTTACACATAGCTTAGTGTTCCATAAGATTTTTTAAAATCTCATATCGGTTAACTATCCCTTTAATGTTTATTTACTGCCAATCAAATTTGCTCACTGTGACATGAGAAACTTACGCTCGTCTACCCTACAGTAATCTCCTCTCTACCCCACCAGGTGAGGGTGCTGGAGGCCAGCTTCAGCCAGGACCCTGACCCCTCCGGAGAGGAGGTGGACCACCTCCGGTCTGAAACCAAGATGACCCGCAGAGAGATCCACGGCTGGTTTGTTGAACGCAGGAAGAGAGTCGCTGCTGAGAAGAAGAAAGAGGAATTAGAGATGAAGGAAGAGGAGGAGGAGATGGATGCAGGGGAGGTGGGAGGTAAGAGTAATTATGGTGCCGGGGTGAAGAAAGAGGAAGATGCGGAGGAGAGGCAGAAGGAGTATGGTTCAGGCTCAGAGCTGAAGGTGAACCCCATTAAGATCAACCTGAAGATGCTCAAAGTGACTGAGTCCAATGGCAAAATGGAGACTGAGGCAGGGCAGGCAGACAGCCCTACGATGCCTACCCTATTTCCCCCAACCCTTACCCCAGCCCCAACCCTCACCCCTGTTCCAGCCACAATTCCATCTCTAACCCCAAATCCAACCCCGTCACCCAAACCCTCTGCCTCTACAACCCCAAAACCAGCAGCACAATCTTCCACCCATGCCCTCAAGCCCTCCACATCCACCAAACTCTCCCCTATCCGGGGCAAGAAGAAGTTAGAGCAGCTCCACCTCCTGAAGCAGGTGTTTGCCCGGACCCAGTGGCCCAGTGCTGTCCAATATGACAAGCTGATCTCTTCCATGGGGCTGCCCAGGCCCGAAGTGGTGCGCTGGTTCGGTGACTGTCGCTACGTGCAGAAGAACGGCCAGCTGAAGTGGCTAGAGGCCTACCAGACCATGGTCCTGGAGGAGGAATTCAGAGGGGAGACACTCAGATTCTCAAGGCCCATCTAGAGGCTCATGGGTGTCTGGAGAAGGAACAGGTACAACTCTCCCATTATCTTGGATCCAGAGTTTTATATTACGGAGTGGCTGCTGTTCTGGATTTTCTAGAACACGACTTGCCATGGCTAATGATACGGATATTTCTGCACATGCGCAGGATTTTCACTTTACCTAGTTATTTATTCCGCTGCCAACATAGCTTCTGCTCAGTGCTCCCCTGCCGCTTCCCCCTACTAAACAAAATAATATATTTTTTAAGTCGATGCTAAAGACATGGTCGACTTGTCTATCTGCCTTACACCCTTTTTTTTCAGTTGTACACAATCGACATGCAAAGAATAATAGTGAGCCTAAAACGTTCGGCTGTCTGTTCCACCAGCTAGGTAACCTACTCGTGCGGTATTTGCATGATTATTGAGAAGTGAAATAGCAGTTAGTAGGGCAGCGTTTTCCAAACTCAGTCCTTGAGACCCCAAGGGGTGCATGTTTTAGTTTTTGCCCTAACACTACACAGTTGATCAAATTATCAAAGCTTGATGATTAGTTTATTATTTAAATCAGCTGTGTAGTGCTAGGGCAAAAAAACAAAATGTGCACCTCTTGGGGTTCAGAGTACCGAGTACGGGAGACCCTATGTGTGGTTAAAACTCACATCGTTTGTTTGCCCCAATGCAAAACTCAAGTGGGGAGTTACAGTTGAAGTCGGAAGTTTACATACAGTTAAGTTGGAGTCATTAAAACTTGTTTTTCAACAAGTCCACACATTTCTTGTTAACAAACTATAGTTTTGGCAAGTCAGTTAGGACATCTATTTTGTGCATAAAACAAGACATTTTTCCAACAATTGTTAATTAACAGGCAGATTATTTCACTTATAATTCACTGTATCACATTTCCAGTGGGTCAGAAGTTTACATCCACTAAGTTGACTGTGCCTTAAAACAGCTTGGAAAATTCCAGAAAATTATGGCTTTAGAAGCTTCTGATAGGCAAATTGACATCATTTGAGTCATTTGGAGGTGTTCCTGTGGATGCATTTCAATGCCTACCTTCAAACTCAGTGCCTCTTTGCTTGACATCATGAGAAAATCGAAATAAATCAGCCAAGACCTCATAAAATAAATTGTAGACCTCAACAAGTCTGGTTCATCCTTGGGAGCAATTTCCAAATGTCTGAAGGTACCACGTTCATCTGTACTACAATAGTATGCAAGTATTAACACCATGGGACCATGCAGCCATCATACCACTCAGAAAGGAGATGCGTTCTGTCTCCTAGAGATGAAAGTACTTTGGTGTGAAAAATTGAACTGTTTGGCCATAATGACCATTTATGTTTGGAGGAAAAAGGGGGAGGCTTGCAAGCCGAAGAACACCATCCCAACCGTGAAGCACGGGTGGCAGCATCATGTTGTGGGGGTGCTTTGCTACAGGAGGGACTGGTGCACTTCACAAAATAGATGGCATCATGAGGGAGGGACATTTTGTGGATATAGTGAGGCAACATGTCAAGACATCAGTCAGGAAGTTACAGCTTGGTTGCAAATTGGTCTTCCAAATGGACAATGACCCCAAGCATACTTCCAAAGTTGTGTAAAAATGGCTTAAGGACAACAAAGTCAATGTATTGGAGTGGCCATCACAAAGCTCTGACCTCAATCCCATAGAAAATGTGTGGGCAGAACTGAAAAGGCGTGTGCGAGCAAGGAGGCCTACAATCCTGACTCAGTTACACCAGCTTTGTCAGGAGGAATGGGCCAAATTTCACCCAACATATTGTGGGAATGTCACGACTTCCACCACAGGTGGCTCCCCTGCCTGTTCGGGCGGCTCTCAGCGGTCGTCGTCGCCGATCTACTAGCTGCCACCGATCCCCTTTTCTGTTTGTTATGTCTTATTGGTTGCACCTGTTTCTTGTTTGAGTTTTGTTTCAGAACTATTTAAGCCTGTTAGGCCCGCCTGCTTTTGAGCAGGCTTGTTTTCTGTTAGTCTAGGTTGGTTGTGTTTTCCGTCTGTTTGTGCCCCGTTTTGGGTTGGACACTTTTGTCTTCGCCTGTTGTTTTTGGAGTTTATTGTGGATACCGCAATAAAGATCGGTTTCCCCCATTTTCCTCTGCTCTCTGCACTTGACTCCGCAACCTACCACTCCTGGCTGTGTGACAGGCAAGCTTGTGGAAGGCTACCCAAAATGTTTGACCCAAATTAAACAATTTAAAGGCAGTGCTACCGAATACTAATTGAGTGTATGTAAACTTCTGAACCACTGGGAATGTGATAAAAGCTGAAGTAAATCATTTTCTCTGCTATTATTCTGACATTTCACATTCTAAAACTAAAGTAGTGATCCTAACTGACCTAAAACATGGAATTTTTACTAGGATTAAATGTCAGGAATTGTGAAAAACTGAGTTTAAATGTATTTGGCTAAGGTGTATGTAAACTTCCGACTTCAACTGTACATGCAGCTATATAGGCAGCATATCAAACACAAGTGAGACTTAGACACACAGTCTAATTAGCTAATTTAATGTAGTTTCATTATCATTGCAAGCGTTAGTTAAGTAGGCTGTAGACATGCAGTCAAAGTTGTTATTTTTCAGGAACTCTGGCCAGTGTCTATGATATGGCAGGAAGTATAAAGATTAGCCTACATCATCACACAAAACACTGATTGTTTTTGTGCCATGGAAATGTGTTGGGACTGCATACTGCTTGTGCAACTGCAATAGCTGTTACAACAGACCGAGAGGTTGTAAATAATATATCCTGATCAAAATTATAAACACAACTTGCTACAATTCAAAAGATTTTGCTGAGTTACAGTTCATATAAGAAAATCAGTCAATTTAAATAAATTAATTAGGCCCTAATCTATGGATTTTACATGACGTTGGTAGAAATGGAAATTTTATCAGAATTTTCCCAACAGTTACTCCATTGATAAATGTGGAGGAAAGACACGTTTAAAATAGCCACAGAGATCCCTAGTGTTTTACACAAAAATGTAATCACATTATGAATGTTTAAATAAAATAAAAAACATGGAGACAGAAGCTCTGCTGCCATTGTCTGACCAACAGCACAACAGGAATAAATATATTTACTCACAGTATAGCTAAGAGAATAATAATAACCCAACCTGGAAAACAGTTTCAAACTGTTATCTTTTCCTCTTGCTCACTCACTCTACCTCATCTCTTCCCTCCCTCCCTCTCTCTCATCCTCCTCTCTCCTTTCGCTTACAAACTTTTGCGATTGAGTAGACCACAACAAAAAATTCCCCATCCCCTGACATCTTAGCCGAGGGCTGAAACTTTTTAGCATTTTATTTGTTTCTTGTGTTGTTTTTGTCTTTTCTCTTTCCTGCCTGCGACTGACAGCTTCTCTTTCACCACCCACTTACTACATGGAGGGGGAGAGGGACACGCAGAGGAGAGAGAGAGAGAGCAGAGGGAGAGAGAGCTGCCTGAAATGTAGGCCAAAGCGGTGGTGAGCATTTCTATAGAAACAGTGTTCACAGCAGTCGGTGACATCATCGGTAATAGGGAGAGACTGGGCCTTGGAATACACCCTGATTGGTCCAACCTAAACACGATTCTCTCCGCCCATCTGCACACCATCCTGAGCGTGGGAGAGAGACAACACGCTAGAATTTCACACAAAACAGAACACTTAAATGCTCTAACACAGACAGATAGAAACACATGTTTATACATAGAAGTACGCACCCTTACACATACCTCCTGTTCTGAGAGTCCAGGTCCAGCAGAGCCTCCTGTGATACTATGAGAGTGTGTCTGGTAGCGGGCCTTGAAGGAGCCCTTGCTGCCTCTGTTGGTCTGAGCTGCTGGGGACTGGGGCATGGAGGAGGCTGAAGACGTGGAGCCTGTATCCCCCAGACGCTTATGCCCTGTCTGCGTGACCACTGCCACAGATGCACCTCCTACCGGCAGGAACAGGCTTAGCACCTCCCCATTCTCATCCTAGCAAAGGGAGAGAAAATAAGTTGAAGGAGAAGAGTGAGGAGGGGTGAATAACTGTCCTTCCCAGCCAATTTGTGATGGGCACTCTGACAGGGGTGGTGGAGTCCAGTGAGTGTATGCACCCTGCCCTAGTGATGTCCATGTACACCAACAGAGGCCAGCTCCAGATCCTCGTTATAACTGTTCTTCAGAGCGACCGACCAGCAACCTGAGATAACACAGACAGTCATAGGTCTAGGAATGCAAACAGAATGATAATCTGAAATGTTTTCACACCATTATTTGTCCTAACACCTTGGACTCTTCTCTTAGCCTGATGAAATAACACCTGTGTCAACTATTCAACAATGAGATATAAAGAGAAACTGATTGGTTGAATCAGTTGTATTAATGTCAGGTCTGTTACACACCCTCTGAGTCGGTCTTCTACACACCTCAATCTCAATTAGCGGGCACATGATGCCACGCCCATGCCACACCCCACATAGCCTGGTTCCTCTCTAGGTTTCTTCCTAGGTTTTGGCCTTTCTAGGGAGTTTTTCCTAGCCACTGTGCTTCTACACCTGCATTGCTTGCTGTTTGGGGTTTTAGGCTGGGTTTCTGTACAGCACTTTGAGATATCAGCTGATGTATGAAGGGCTATATAAATACATTTGATTTGATGTTTAGGCAGGTGACGAGCACCCAACACCTGGGAAAGGACATCAATTTAAACACTTTCACTCCAACTAAACACCCACACACACTATCTGCAGGGTGACAGACCCCAGGCCCCCGAGTGTGTGTCGGTCAAAGTTGTCGTCTCTCATGATTGGTGGCTGGGGGACATAGCCACTCCTCCCATTCAACTTGAACAGAGCCTGGTTCATCTGCATGGGCTTGTCTGGAGATGGAAGAAAGGAGGACAGAGGGGGGGGGGAAGTTCAGTCATTTTCAAAAAGGTAAACCAGTTATTCTTCATTGGGAAAAATCCCCTTTCCTACCAGAGTGTAACCATCCCCCAGTAACTCCCTCCCTCAAACAACTCATCTTTCCTCCCTCCCTCTGTACCTGCGGTCTGAAAGTTGAGTGCGACCAGCTGGGATCCACAGAGCAACATGGGCAGAGGGTCGTAGTTGAAGGAGTCCAGCCTCTGTCTACGGGGGTAGATACAAGACAGCTGCTGCCGGTTGTACTGCAGGAACATCTTCCGCTTGATCCAGTTCACATATTTCTCTGCCTTGGTCTCCGGGAATGACGGCATGTCCCGGAAACACACCCGCTCCATCCCAATCTTTACAGGGAAAAAGAGGAGATGGGGGTGAGATATGCTGGTGTGTGTAGCACAGATGTGTCCTTACTAAGGGTACATGTTTACTGTAGATGACCAGGTCAGACAGCTCCAGAGCAATCTTCTTCCTCCTCTCTATCATCTTCCCCTCCTCCAGCTGACTGGCACACACACACACACACACGCACGCACGCACGCGCACATACACACACACATTACTTCACAGACTATCAGTAGGACACTACAAATGAATAATCTTACTCTTATAAACTATTCCTTTAAACCTTAATCTAAATGCCTCCCTATCTTCCCCTTCTGTGAAGTCCATACCTTGGCTTCTGATGTCATGGTGACCTCTCTGATCTTGATGACCCAATCTTTGAGCTCCTCCTGGGTGTTGGCAGCAATGTGAATAACTTGCCCTGCCCTGGGAGAAGCTGCAGGGAGGAGGGAGAACAGATACACCCTGCAAGAGCACAAGAGAGAGGCAGCAATGAACACATGCTAGTCTGGCTGTTTTGGTGCTCACTCATAACAAACAGAGTGGTATATGGCCCAGCATGTGCCTGTAGTAATGTGATTGCTGTGTATTGAACCTTTAGAGTGTATCAATACAGAGTAGATACAATGCAGAGAGGAATATAGGAACAGTGATACAACTAGAGAGAGTGGGAGGTGAAGAGTGACGAGATAAAGAGGGGATGAGAGACAGACATCTAGAGGTCATCCAGAGGCAAGGTTGACCATGCTCTCTACCCCCCTACAGAAGGAGGGAAACAGGAAGGGGAGGAGTCACTCACCAATCTGACAGGAAGACACATCAATACTTCCTCTCAGCAGGTCTCCCAGAGAACTGTTCTCTGTCAGCTGCTGTAGGAGAGGAGCGGTAGAAGGAGGAAGGAGAGGGGGAAAGGGGGAGGGAGAGAGAGATTGAGAGTGAAATGAAGGGAGGGAGGGAGAGACAGGGAAAATGGCATTCAGTTAATGCTAATGACAAAACCCAATAACAGTTTATTTCACCCTGTTTGTCTCCTAAAGCTGTAGATCAGCTTTAATATTGCAGATAG
The DNA here is from genome assembly GCF_018296145.1 of Oncorhynchus tshawytscha. Taxonomy (NCBI): domain Eukaryota; kingdom Metazoa; phylum Chordata; class Actinopteri; order Salmoniformes; family Salmonidae; genus Oncorhynchus; species Oncorhynchus tshawytscha. Next base: position 1,022,831 of record NC_056456.1, read on the forward strand.
ATTGTGGCTTCCATCAACGGAGTTGTCTGCATCACTTCCAATCAAATGTTTTGTTGTTTTTAGTCCCTTCCTTCAGCTTCCCTCAACCCCTCCCATCTATCTCTGAAGACCATCTAGTTTTGATTTCTATTTGTCATATATTTTTCAACTGAGCCCGGACTTGAACCCGATCGAACATCGCTGGAGAGACCTGAAAATAGCTGTGCAGTGACGCTCCCTATCCAACCTGACAGAGCTTGAGATGATTTGTAAGAAAGGGAAGAAAGGGAAGAAAGGGAAGGGAAACCCCCCCCCCCCAAATACAGGTGTGCCAAGAAGACTCAAAGTTCTGAGTAAAGGGTCTGAATACTTCTGTTAATGTGATACTTCTGTGTTTTTTTTAATAAATGTGCAAACAAAACTGTTTTTTCTTAGTCATTATGGGGTATTGTTTGTAGATTGATGAGGGAAAATACAATTTAATCAAATTTAGAAGAATTCTGTAACGTAACAAAATGTGGGAAAAGTGAAGGCGTCTGAAAATTGATGTTTTTCTATTTCAAGATTGATTGACAACAAATAATTTTAATCCAATTAAAAGTTAATGTACAAGTTCAATACCGGAATGTATCCTATTGCCTTTAGGCTTTAACAAAATATTATTACAAATATGAATAGGCCTGTCATAGACTAGAGGGAAGAAAGAGGGACAATCATTCATGTCCGTCAAATGAAGGTTGCTCTGGAAGAAGTACATTTCAGTCCGGCCAAAGAGCATAGCCTATCGTATAATCTACAGAATAAAAAAGTATGTTTAAAATGCGAAATTAGAAACATCAATCCATCTTTACTCCAAGGGGGAGTAAACACAGCATTTGAGGAACAATGGGAAAGTAATTCTTCTTTGAAAGTTGTAAATTCACTTTTCAGAAAATGGACTTTGAATATTTTGGTACATACTGGAGAGCTCTTCTTTGTCTACACTCATTCAGCATAGTTCACACCCTCACTTCCGGCGCCGACAGAGATGGCCGCCTCCCTTCGCGTTCTAAGGAAACTGTGCAGTTTTTTGTTTTTTTTTACGTGTTATTTCTTACATTGGTACCCCAGGTCATCTTAGGTTTCATTACATACAGTCGAGAAGAACTACTGAACAGAAGAGCAGCGTCAACTCACCATCAGTACGACCAAGAATATGACTTTCGCGAAGCGGATCCTGTGTTCTGCCTTTCACCCAGGACAACGGAATGGATCCCAGCCGACGACCCCAAAAAACGACTTCTAAAAAAGGGGTAAACGAAGCGGTCTTCTGGTCAGACTCCGAAGACGGGCACATCGTGCACCACTCCCTAGCATTCTCCTCGCCAATGTCCAGTCTCTTGACAACAAGGTTGATGAAATCCGAGCAAGGGTAGCATTCCAGAGGGACATCAGAGACTGTAACGTTCTTTGCTTCACGGAAACATGGCTCACTGGAGAGACGCTATCGGAGACGGTGCAGCCAGCTGGTTTCTCCACGCATCGCGCAGACAGAAATAAACACCTTTCTGGTAAGAAGAGGGGCGGGGGTGTATGCTTTATGGTTAACGTGACGTGGTGTGGCCATAACAACATACAGGAACTCAAGTCCTTCTGTTCACCTGATTTAGAATTCCTCACAATCAAATGTAGACCGCATTATCTAACAAGGGAATTGTCTTCGATTATAATCACAGCCGTATATATTCCCCCCCAAGCAGACACATCGATGGCTCTGAACGAACTTTATTTGACTCTTTGCAAACTGGAATCCATATATCCGGAGGCTGCATTCATTGTAGCTGGGGATTTTAACAAGGCTAATCTGAAAACAAGACTCCCTAAATTTGATCAGCATATCGATTGCGCAACCAGGGCTGGAAAAATCTTGGATCATTGCTATTCCAACTTCCGCGACGCATATAAGGCCCTGCCCCGCCCTCCTTTCGGAAAAGCTGACCACGACTACATTTTGTTGATCCCTGCCTACAGACAGAAACTAAAACAAGAAGCTCCCGCGCTGAGGTCTGTTCAACGCTGGTCCGACCAATCTGATTCCACACTCCAAGACTGCTTCCATCACGTGGACTGGGATATGTTCCGTATTGCGTCAGAAAACAACATTGACGAATACGCTGATTCGGTGAGCGAGTTCATTAGAATGTGCGTTGAAGAACGTGCGTCGTTCCCATAGCAACGATTAAAACATTCCCAAACCAGAAACCGTGGATTGATGGCAGCATTCGCGTGAAACTGAAAGCGCGAACCACTGCTTTTAATCAGGGCAAGGTGACTGGAAACATGACCGAATACAAACAGTGTAACTATTCCCTCCGCAAGGCAATCAAACAAGCTAAGCGTCAGTATAGAGACAAAGTAGAATCTCAATTCAACGGCTCAGACACAAGAGGTATGTGGCAGGGTCTACAGTCAATCACGGATTACAAAAAGAAAACCAGCACCGTCACGGACCAGGATGTCTTGCTCCCAGGCATTCTAAATAACTTTTTTGCCCGCTTTGAGGACAATACAGTGCCACTGACACTGCCCGCAACTAAAACATGAGGACTCTCCTTCACTGCAGCCGACGTGAGGGAAACATTTAAACGTGTCAACCCTCGCAAGGCTGGAGGCCCAGACGGCATCCCCAGCCGGGCCCTCAGAGCATGCGCAGACCAGCTGGCTGGTGTGTTTACGGACATTTTCAATCAATCCCTATCCCAGTCTGTTGTTCCCACATGCTTCAAGAGGGCCACCATTGTTCCTGTTCCCAAGAAAGCTAAGGTAACTGAGCTAAACGACTACCGCCCCGTAGCACTCGCTTCCGTCATCATGAAGTGCTTTGAGAGACTAGTCAAGGACCATATCACCTCCACCCTACCTGACACCCTAGACCCACTTCAATTTGCTTACCGCCCAAATAGATCCACAGACGATGCAATCTCAACCACACTGCACACTGACCTAACTCATCTGGACAAGAGGAATACCTACGTGAGAATGCTGTTCATCGACTACAGCTCGGCATTTAACACCATAGTGCCCTCCAAGCTCATCATCAAGCTCTGGGTCTCGACCCCGCCCTGTGCAACTGGGTACTGGAGTTCCTGACGGGCCACCCCCAGGTGGTGAGGGTAGGCAACAACATCTCCACCCCGCTGATCCTCAACACTGGGGCCCCACAAGGGTGCGTTCTGAGCCCTCTCCTGTACTCCCTGTTCACCCACGACTGCGTGGCCACGCACGCCTCCAACTCAATCATCAAGTTTGCGGACGACACAGCAGTGGTAGGCTTGATTACCAACAACGACGAGACGGCCTACAGGGAGGAGGTGAGGGCCCACGGAGTGTGGTGTCAGGAAAATAACCTCACACTCAACGTCAACAAAACTAAGGAGATGATTGTGGACTTCAGGAAACAGCAGAGGGAACACCCCCCTATCCACAAATGGATGGAACAGTAGTGGAGAGGGTAGTAAGTTTTAAGTTCCTCGGCGTACACATCACAGACAAACTGAATTGGTCCACCCACACAGACAGCATCGTGAAGAAGGCGCAGCAGCGCCTCTTCAACCTCAGGAGGCTGAAGAAATTCGGCTTGTCACCAAAAGCACTCACAAACCTCTACAGATGCACAATCGAGAGCATCCTGTTGGGCTGTATCACCGCCTGGTACGGCAACTGCTCCGCCCACAACCGTAAGGCTCTCCAGAGGGTAGTGAGGTCTGCACAACACATCACCGGGGGCAAACTACCTGCCCTCCAGGACACCTACACCACCCGATGTCACAGGAAGGCCATAAAGATCATCAAGGACAACAATCACCTGAGCCACTGCCTGTTCACCCCGCTATCATCCAGAAGGCGAGGTCAGTACAGGTGCATCAAAGCTGGGACCGAGAGACTGAAAAACAGCTTCTATCTCAAGGCCATCAGACTGTTAAACAGCCACCACTAACATTGAGTGGCTGCTGCCAACACACTGACTCAACTCCAGCCACTTTAATAATGGGAATTGATGGGAAATGATGTAAAATATATCACTAGCCACTTTAAACAATGCTTCCTAATATAATGTTTACATACCCTACATTATTCATCTCATATGTATACGTATATACTGTACTCTATATCATCGACTGCATCCTTATGTAATACATGTATCACTAGCCACTTTAACTATGCCACTTTGTTTACATACTCATCTCATATGTATATACTGTACTCGATACCATCTACTGTATCTTGCCTATGCCGCTCTGTACCATCACTCATTCATATATCTTTATGTACATATTCTTTATCCCCTTACACTTGTGTCTATAAGGTAGTAGTTTTGGAATTGTTAGCTAGATTACTTGTTGGTTATTACTGCATTGTCGGAACTAGAAGCACAAGCATTTCGCTATACTCGCACTAACATCTGCTAACCATGTGTATGTGACAAATAAAATTTGATTTGATTTGATTTCTTAAGCTTTAGCCCGACCCATCCCTTTAAGGGTTGATCTGTCCTAACAAGTCAAGCACTCAAGCTAACTGGCTAGAGGGAGGGAATCGTTCACTGACCATTTTACTCGCCCTAGCAGAGCTGGTTAGGCTGTTATCTAGAGCGTTGGTGACTGCAACTGTGCTGCTGGCAATAATTCATGCTTTTTTTCCAACATTTACTGACAACGGCCATATTCAACTGGTGTTGAGCGTTCGTAAATTTGTCAGTTATTCTGCGCTTTGGCACATTCTGTCACGGCTTCTGCCGAAGTCGGCTTCTCTCCTTGTTCGGGCGGCGTTTGGCGGTCGACGTCACCGGCTTTCTAGCCATCGCCGCTCCATTTTTCACGTATCCATTTGTTTTGTCTTGTTCCCTGCTCACCTGGTTTTCATTCCCCAATCAATCTACATGCATTTGTTCCCCATCATGTCTTTGTGTAAGATTGTTTGTGTTCCGTGTTTGTTGTTGACGTGCTAGACTGGTTTGTATTTTCCGTGGTATTTCACGTAGATGTTTATTGTTAAACATAATTCTTGTGACTGTTTTGTGCGTTTAGTGCGTTTTGCCTCAATAACGTGTACGCCGGTTCACAAATCTCTGCTCTCCTGCACCTGACTTCGCTACCAGTACACATACACCTGACAGAATCTTACACCAAACCATGGATTCAGCAGGAGCAGGTACCCCGGTCAGAGGAGTCGAGGAACGAGTCCAGGAACACATCTCGGTGCCATGATGGATCACGTTGTCCAGACCATGGACCCCTGGGAGAGACAGGGAGTCTGTCCAGCACGTCGACCAGCGCAACCGGGGTTACCTCTACCCGTCCCGTCCGGATCCAGCTCCAGTGGGATGCATCTCTCCCTTCCCAGGGAGTATGACCGTACGGCCACACAGTACCAGGGGTTCCTTTTACAACTGGACCTATACCTGGCCACCGTTCACCCAGCTCCCTCAGGAAGGGAGAGAGTATCCACCCTCGTCTCTTGCTTCTCGGGGAGAGCTCTGGAGTGGGAAAACGCCATGTGGAGAGAGGAAGACGCGGCGTTGGACCACTTCGAGGAGTTCACCCACCAATTCTGGGCCGTCTTTGACCATCCGCCGAAGGTAGAGCGGCGGGGGAACGACTCTACCATTTGAGGCAGGGGACGAGGAGTGCACAGGATTTCACGCTGGAGTTCCGGACCTTGGCTACCGGAGCAGGATGGAACAACAGGGCCCTCAACGACCACTATCAATGCAGCCTACGTGAGGACGTCTGACGGAAGATGGCCTGCAGGGATGCCACCATCACCTTTGACCAACTGGTGGATATGTCCATCCGGTTGGATAACCTGCTGGTCATCCGTGGACGTCCTGAGGGGGCTCTGTGGGTACCATCTCCCAGCACTCCCGCTCCGGTGCCCATGGAGTTGGGTGGGTCTGCGCGTAGGGAGGCTGGAGGAGGGGCCTTCACGTGCGCCATCTGTGGGCACACCGCCGGTCAGTGCTCGGCTGATCCCTCTGGGAGACAAGGCAGAGCAGCACTTTATTATGGACAGACTTCTACCTATGTTAGGTACTGTTGTGTCAATATGTGACTTGTTTCAGGAAACTAGGTGTATGTCGCCGGTCACTACTTGTAAAGGAGAGCCATTTAAACGTAAAACATTTTTTAAAATCAAAATGCGTTTTTCGGCAGAAATTTCTTCTGGAACATTTGAACTTTTATGTGCCTTAATTACAGACTTCTATGCCATCTTTAAATACGAATACAATTGTTAAATTACAAGCCTAGTTGGTTTAGCCACAGAAAATATCAGCTACCTTCCCACTAGCCATGATTGGCTGAGATAATGAGTGGGCTGGACATGCCGAGAGTTGAGTTTGGATTGGTCTGCCATATAGCACGATTCTGTCTATTTCAGCTGGTCAGTATGTCTAGGTGTAGGTAATCTTGTCTAACAATGCTTTAAACATTTTTTTTTATTGCATGGTAGAACTGCATAAGTGTTGCTCTCCACATTCTGGAGGACCGAGTTTTGAAATCAGTGTAATTAGAGTATGATACATAAGGAGATGGAGAAATACCTTTCTCCGGATTACATCTTCAAAGTAAGAGTAACTGTGGCAGGGAGAGGCATCCACCCAGGATGTAAACGGGTAACATAGTCTAGCTAGATACATTTTCAGATATTACACATTTCTAATTTTGACAGAAAGCCGTTTAAATTGCAAGTTAGTGCTAGCGAGCTAACTTTAGCTATCTGGCTCTCTAGATATAGCCTAATGTTAGCTGGCTAACATTGAACATGGTTGGTTAGCTATCTGCAGATTCATGCAAGATAGTAATGTCATGAGTTGGGATTATGGTTCATTGTTTACCTAGCTAGCTACATGTCTTAATAAAAAAAGACCCACTATGCAAGGAATCATTTCAATAGAATGTCACTGCGACAACTGTTGATAGACAGCCAGAGCGAATTTACCAGCTATGTCTATCTACTCCCGTTTTCAGAGCACTCTCGTTTGAGTGTGTCAGGTGTGTGCGTACTGGTAGCGAAGTCAGGTGCAGGAGAGCAGAGATTTGTGAACAGGCGTACACTTTATTGAGGCAAAAGTGCAAAACCCGCAAAACAGTCACAATAATTATGTTTAACGTCTTCGGGATCGATGTCTCTTCCACAGGATGGTTGAGCTAATGTAGGCTGATGCAATTAGCATGAGGTTGTAAGGAACAAGACAATTTCCCTGGACATAGACATATCTGATATTGACAGAAAGCTTAAATTCTTGTTAATCTAACTGCACTGTCCAATTTACAGTAGCTATTACAGTGAAAGAATACCAGGCTATTGTTTGAGGAACATGAAACATTTTTAATAAACAAATGAGGTATATTTGGGCAGTCTTGATACAGCATTTTGAAAAGAAATATAATGGTTCATTGGATCAGTCTAAACCTTTGCACATACACTGATGCCATCTAGTGGCCAAAATCTTAATTGCACATGGGCTGGAATAATACATTATGGCCTATCGATTACATTTCAAAGACGATGGTGCAAATAAAATATAAAAGAACGGTTGTCTTTTTCTTTGCATTATCATTTACCAGATCTATTGTGTTATATTCCTTTCACATTTCCATAAACTTCAAAGTGTTTCCTTTCAAATGGTAGCAAGAATATGCATATCCTTGCTTCAGGGCCTGAGCTACAGGCAGATTTGGGTATGACATTTTAGGCGAAAATTGAAAAAAAGGAGTTAATAAAGTTTTTTGGCAAATACTCACATGGAATAGCCTTAGTGTCAGAAGAAAGTCTTTGTTTCTGGCCATTTTGAGCCTGTAATCAAAGCCACAAATGCTGATGCTCCAGATACTCAACTAGTCTAAAAAAGGTCAGTTTTATTGCTTCTTTAATCAGAACACAAGTTTTCAGCTGTGCTAACATAATTGAAAAAGGGTTTTCTAATTATCACTTTCAATGGAAAATTGATCAACTTGGATTAGCTAACACTAAATGAAATTGGAACACAGGAGTGGCAGAACACTGACAATCTGACATTCCTGTCTTGCAGGAAATCGCGCACAGAACGAGCAGTATAGCTGGTGGCATTGTCATGCTGGAGGGTCATGTCAGGATGAGCCTGCAGGAAGGATACCACATGAAGGAGGAGGATGTCTTCCCTGTAACGCACAGCGTTGAGATTGCCTGCAATGACAACAAGCTCAGTCCGATGATGCTGTGACACGCCGCCCCAGACCATGACAGACCCTCCAACTCCAAATCGATCCCACTCCAGAGTACAGGCCTCGGTGTAATGCTCATTCCTTCGACGATAAACGTGAATCCAACCAACACCCCTGGTGAGACAAAACTGCGACTCGTCAGTGAAGAACACTTTTTGCCAGTCCTGTCTGGTCCAGCGACGGTGGGTTTGTGCCCATAGGCGACGTTGTGCCCATAGGCGACAACAGGCCTACAAGCCCTAAGTCCAGCCCCTCTCAGCCTATTGCGGACAGTCTGAGCACTGATGGAGGGATTGTGCATTCCTGGTCTAACTCGGACAGTTGTTGTTGCCATCCTGTACCTGTCCCGCAGGTGTGATGTTCGGATGTACCGATCCTGTGTAGGTGTTGTTACACATGGTCTGCCACTGCGAGGACGATCAGCTGTCCGTCCTGTCTCCCCGTAGCGGTGTCTTAGGCGTCTCACAGTAGACATTGCAATTTATTGCCCTGGCCACATCTGCAGTCCTCATGCTTCCTTGCAGCATGCCCAAGGCACATTCATGCAGATTAGCAGGGACCCTGGGCATCTTTCTTTTGGTGTTTTTCAGAGTCAGTAGAAAGGCCTCTTTAGTGTCCTAAGTTTTCATAACTGTGACCTTAATTGCCTACCGTCTGTAAGCTGTTAGTGTCTTAACAACAGTTCTACAGGTGCATGTTCATTAATTGTTTATGGTTCATTGAACAAGCATGGGAAACAGTGTTTAAACCCTTTAAAATGAAGATCTGTGAAGTTATTTGGATTTTTACGAATTATCTTTGAAAGACATGGTTCTGTAAAAAGGACACTTTTTTTGTTGAGTTTATATGTATATTTAGATATATACATCTCTGGAAAAAATTGAGACCACTGAAAAATTATCAGTTTCTCTGGTTGTACTATTTATAGGTATGTGTTTGGGTAAAATTAACATTTTAGTTTTATTCTATAAACTACTATCAACATTACTCCCAAATTCCAAACTAAAATATTGTCATTTAGAGCATTTATTTACAGAAAATGACAACTGGTCAAAATAATAATAAAGATGCTGTGTTTTCAGTCCTTGAATAATGCAATGAAAATAAGTTCATATTCATTTTTAAACAACACAATACCAATGTTTTAATTTAGGAAAAGTTCAGAAATCAATATTTGGTGGAATAACCCTGGTTTTCAATCACAGCTTTCATGCGTCTTGGCATGCTCTCCACCAGTCTTTCACATTGATGTTGGGTGACTTTATGCCACGCCTGGCTTGTGACCATCCATCTTCCTCTTGATCACATTTCAGAGGTTTTCAATGGGGTTCAGGTCTGGAGATTGGGCTGGCCATGACAGGGTCTTGATCTGGTGGTCTTTCATCCACACCTTCATTGACCTGAGAGTTGTAGCTATAGTTATAGCTCTCTTGCTCCTCCCAGTGGCATTCTGTGTACAACTCATTTGCGATTTTTGCTCGGCTGATAATCTGAGGTAGAAACTGCATCAGATCTACAAATCAATGAGCTAGAGACGAATACAGTTGGTTTGCAAATCGGTGAACCTGCGCAGCATTCACTCAATTCGATGCATACGGAAAAACGGATTGACGCAAATCAAATTACCCAGCTGCCATTTAGAAACAAATCGTCAGAAAAGGTTTATTTAAAAAATGTCTTCTGGCTGTTTAAAATCGGCCATGGACATGTGTTTTGTTCAGGTTTACACCATTAGGTTTATACCAATGGGCGCTCTGGATTTACCAACGGACAATCTGACAACTCTCTGAATTTACAAACACCGAGAAGGCACTCTGGCACCCCAGATTGAATTTACAAACGCACCCAGGACGTTGGTGACTAAGTGTGTTGGTGGGCAACATTTTATTAGTTTTTTTTTGCCGACGTTTAGTGACACTGGCCCTATTCAACGGGTGTTGAGCATTCGTAAATTCATCAGTTATTCTGTGCTCTGGCACACTCAGACAAGAGTGCTCTGAAGTTAGAGTAGATAGCCAGAGTGAATTTACGAACCCACCCTAAAATGAATTTATAACATGTAATATATTCTCATTAAGTATGTAGTATACACTATAGTATGGGTATTTGAACACAGCTTTGCCATCTGTCCTTTGAAAAACGAACAATAGACGGACGAAGATAATGAGAGGAACAAAAGCAAAACCATGATAAATATTATAAATCTACATCAAAAGACAATTTACCATTGGCTCGAGGCTCAGAACTGACCTGCAAACTGTACAGAATAAATACAAATATGTTATGTATGCCAGTAGAAAGGAGAATGTCAAGATTCAGACAGAGAAATAAGAACAATTCTACATGAAGCACAGCGATCGCTAGCGCATTTGAAATGAAGTTGCTTCCTGAATGACAACTAATTCAACTTTATTTACATATCGATTGTATCCATGTGAACATATTAAAAATGCCATGTCATTATATAGTCAACAAAACCAATTGTCACAATTCAAATAACTATCTAGCCTACTAAATATAAAAATTATAAAGCATAATAACACTACCTGTGAGTCTCTTTGACCATGATCTCTGCTCATTGTCAATTTGCTTGTAAAGCATACACAAGACAGACGCCCAAGGTCAGAAGATGAGGTTGCTTGTAAAGCATACACAAGACAGACGCCCAAGGTCAGAAGATGAGGTTGCTTGTAAAGCATACACAAGACAGACGCCCAAGGTCAGAAGATGAGGTTTGCTTGTAAAGCATACACAAGACAGACGCCCAAGGTCAGAAGATGAGGTTTGCTTGTAAAGCATACACAAGACAGACGCCCAAGGTCAGAAGATGAGGTTTGCTTGTAAAGCATACACAAGACAGACGCCCAAGGTCAGAAGATGAGGTTGCTTGTAAAGCATACACAAGACAGACGCCCAAGGTCAGAAGATGAGGTTGATGGAGTCGTCTGGATAGACTGGAATCGTTGCGCACTGGGTCCGAATTTCTGGTCACTGTGCATACTCAAATTTATTAAAATAATGTTGCCTACTGTCCTACATGGTTCTTCTCTAAAACAGTTGTAATTCACTGATTTCTGGTAAGGTCATGTTCGAAACATGGAAACCGATGAGAAATAGGATCACTTTCTGAACTACAGTAAATACTCCATTTTCAGCCTGCAATGCAAAAGGTGACAGCATTGAACCATGTTAAAACGGTATATGAAACAATTAATGCAGCCAACTTTCACAGAATATCACAGTACAACTTTGGAAGTACAGCACATTAAACCATTTAAAAAAAAAAAGTAGTAGAAAATTTAATGAAGTTTTACAACATAATTATACAATTGAGTCAAGTTTTATTATCAGTCTTCACATAATTAATTAAACACACACACACACACACACACAAGCTACAACCTCACATGATAGCAGGGACAAAACATCAACAATTATTTTTCAAACAATTATCTGTACATGGTTATTTTCACCATCAAAAATGTGTAATCCTGGAGAAAAGAAGCTCATCAAATGATTGACAAAGAAAAATACATTTACAGTTCAGATCACAGGGTTTCACTACTGTGGTCATTTAGACTTCCTTCTCTTAGCCTGGGTAGGGCTGGCACCCGTTTCTGAAAGGACACAGAGGAGAGAGAGTGGGACATGTTTGATGAGACAAATCCCTTTACAATAAAAGCGTAAACTATATGTAAGAGTAAGTTGTGTATGAGAGAGTGTTTGTGCTCTAAATCAAGTCCGCGTGCATGGGCGTGTACCTTTAGCAGCAGCACCGGCTCCTGGCCTGGCCGGTCTCTTCCTCTGCATGCTGTCTGCCACAGTCTCCTCCTCCACCTCCTTGTCGGCCCGTGAGCTCCGTCTGCTAGGACCCTTCGACTTCTCCACGGCAGCCCTGATAGATGCCCGACAGAAAACAGAGCAAGAGACACAGCAGAGGAGATAGAAAAGAGAAGCAGGAGAGGTCAGTTACAAAGATAAAAGAAGAAACTTCCGTAGCTACTCAGTAAAAGTTGGAATATCGCTCCGGTATTCCTTCAAGTTGGGAAAATCGCTTCGGACTGGGCTTTCCTCATCTATTTTTTTATTTAACCTTTAACTAGGCAAGTCAGTTAAGAACAAATTCTTATTTACAATGATGGCCTACCACGGCCAAACCCAGATGACGCTAGGCCAATTGTGCGCCACCTTATGGGAAATCACGGCCGGTTGTGATACAGCCTGGAATCGAACCAGGGTCTGTAGGGACGCCCAAAGCACTGCGATGCAGTGCCTTAGCGCCACTCGCGGAGCCTGTCCACCACAGATACTGTCCGTCTTCACCGTAAATAGTATCCGATAGATAACAAAATGGTGGACACGACAGGGCTGCTGCGTGCGTCCTGGCAGTGCTCACGTGTAAATACATACCTTGAGACTAAGTTAACGGGTGTCTTTCTTTTCTTTGCCCATCTGTGATAGAAGTGGAAAAACAGCAGTCAACTAAACTGTGATAATGCTTAACAAAAATGTTTTTATTCCCCCAACATACTCTTAGTGACAATCATCTCCAGAAGAAAGAAATCATCAGACATAGCCATATTCATACTCAATTAGCAGTCAGTTCTTATGCCGTGGTAGTACTTGTCGTCTTTTGACGTTTGGATATAATTTACATGCTAAGCATACATGCACGATATATATATATATATACACACATACACAAAAGTATGTGGACACCCCTTCAAATGAATGGCTTCGGCTATTTCATCCACACCCGTTGCTGACAATTGAGCACACAGCCATGCAATCTCCATAGACAATCATTGGCAGTAGAATGGCCTTACTGAAGAGCTCAGTGACTTTCAACGTATTTGGTATTTGATTGGGATCCCCATTAGCTGTTGCAAAATCAGCAGCTACTCTTCCTGGGGTCCCCACAAAACATAATACAGAATTACATAATACAGAACATCATTAGAGAAGAACCACATTCATAAAAAAAAAGGCACACGTAGCCTACAATGCATACATATAAACTATCTGGGTCAAATAGGGGAAAGAAGTTGTGCAGTGAGGTGTTGCTTTATCTGTTTTTTGAAACCATGTTTGTTGTTTATTTGAGCAATATGAGATGGATTGAAGTTCCATGCAATAAGGGCTCTATATAATACTGTATGTTTTCTTGAATTTGTTCTGGATTTGGAGACTATGAAAAGACCCCTGGTGGCATGTCTGGTGGGATAAGTGTGTGTGTCAGAGCAGTGTGTAAATTGACTATCCAATCAATTTGTGATTTAACACATCAATGTTTCTTATAAAATGAAAAAGTAATGCAATCCAGTCTCTCCTCAACTCTTAGCCAAGAGAGACTGGCATGCATCAGAACCTTTGAGTTCTATTAGATAGATTACCATATCGTGGATTCAGAGCTGAGGTTGAAAAGCCATAGCACTTAATTATGTGTTTTCAAAAACAGGTTATGGTGAATAATATCAAAGGCTGCACTGAAATCTAACAGTACAGCTCCCACAATCTTCATATCAATTTCTTTCAACCAATCATCAGTCATTTGTGTCAGTGCAGTACATGTTGAGTGCCCTTCTCTATAAGCATGCTGAAATGTTGTTGTTTTTTCCAACAGTTTGCTAAAAGCTGGCAGCAAGCTTATAGGTCTGCTGTTAGAATGAGTAAAGACCACTCTTAGGTAGCGGAATTACTTTAGCTTCCCTCCAGGCCTGAAGACAAAGACTTTCCTCTAGGCTCATATTAAAAATGACAGATAGGAGTGGATATAGTCAGCTACCATCCTCAGTAGCTTTCCATCTAAGTTGTCAATGCCAAGAGGTTTGTCATTATTGATCATTAACAACAACAAAAAAATCCACCTCTCCCACACTAACTTTACAAAATTCAAACTTGTAATGGTTTTCTTTAATTATTTGTTTTTTTTAATGTATGAATACGGTTGATTTGCCAATGAAGTAATCATTTGAATAATTGCCATCATCAAATGGTTTTGTGATGAATAAGCCATCTGATTCGATGAAAGATGGAGCTGAATTTGTCTTTCTGCCATTAATATTATTTAAAGTACTTCAAAGTTTTTTATCAATCATTTTTTATATCACTGATCTTCATAATACAGTTTCTTCTTTTTTGTTGAGTTCAGTCACATCATTTCTCATTTTGCATTTTCCTCATCAATCCATGGAGCCTTAACAGTATGTTTCTTAACCGGTGCATGTTTATCAATAATTGGAAGAAGCAATTTCATAAATTCATCGAGTGCAGCATCTGGATGCTTAAAAATCATATCAGACCAACAAATGTTTTTAACATAATCCACAAGAGTCACAGCAAAATCTTTTGTATGATACACTATTTTATATCTTGTATATATATATCTTATATATGATCTTGTTCCTGTATTGTGTGTAAACACCCTGGTAGGTTGATTAATAAGATCTTCTCTAAGCATTACAGGGATATGGCTCTGAATACACTGCTCAAAAAAATAAAGGGAACACTTAAACAACACAATGTAACTCCAAGTCAATCACACTTCTGTGAAATCAAACTGTCCACTTAGGAAGCAACACTGATTGACAATAAATGTCACATGTTGTTGTGCAAATGGAATAGACAGCAGGTGGAAATTATAGGCAATTAGCAAGACACCCCCAATAAAGGAGTGGTTCTGCAGGTGGTGACCACAGACCACTTCTCAGTTCCTATGCTTCCTGGCTGATGATTTGGTCACTTTTGAATGCTGGCGGTGCTTTCACTCTAGTGGTAGCATGAGACGGAGTCTACAACCCACACAAGTGGCTCAGGTAGTGCAGCTCATCCAGGATGGCACATCAATGCGAGATGTGGCAAGAAGGTTTGCTGTGTCTGTCAGCGTAGTGTCCAGAGCATGGAGGCGCTACCAGGAGACAAGCCAGTACATCAGGAGACGTGGAGGAGGCCGTAGGAGGGCAACATCCCAGCAGCAGGACCGCTACCTCTGTCTTTGTGCAAGGAGGAGCACTGCCAGATCCCTACAAAATGACCTCGAGCAGGCCACAAATGTGCATGTGTCTGCTCAAACGGTCAAAAACAGACTCCATGAGGGTGGTATGAGGGCCCCAAGTCCACAGATGGGGGTTGTGCTTACAGCCAAACACCGTGCAGGACGTTTGGCATTTGCCAGAGAACCTCAAGATTGGCAAATTCACCACTGGCGCCCTGTGCTCTTCACAGATGAAAGCAGGTTCACACTGAGCACATGACAGACGTGACAGAGTCTGGAGACGCCGTGGAGAACGTTCTGCTGCCTGCAACATCCACCAGCATGACCGGTTTGGCGGTGGGTCAGTCATGGTGTGGGGGTGGCATTTCTTTGGGGGGCCTCACAGCCCTCCATGTGCTCACCAGAGGTAGCCTGACTGCCATTAGGTACCGATATGAGATCCTCAGACCCCTTGGGAGACCATATGCTGGTGCGGTTGGCCCTGGGTTCCTCCTAATGCAAGACAATGCTAGACCTCATATGGCTGGAGTGTGTCAGCAGTTCCTGCAAGAGGAAGGCATTGATGCTATGGACTGGCCCGCCCGTTCCCCAGACCTGAATCCAATTGAGCACATCTGGGACATCATGTCTCGCTCCATCCACCAATGCCATGTTGCACCACAGACTGTCCAGGAGTTGGCGGATGCTTTAGTCCAGGTCTGGGAGGAGATCCCTCAGGAGACCATCCGCCACCTCATCAGGAGCATGCCTAGGCATTGTAGGGAGGTCATACAGGCACGTGGAGGCCACACACACTACTGAGCCTCATTTTGACTTGTTTTAAGGACATTACATCAAAGTTGGATCAGCCTGTAATGTGGTTTTCCACTTTAATTTTGAGTGTGACTCCAAATCCAGACCTCCATGAGTTGATAAATGTGATTTTCATTGATAATTTGTGTGATTTTGTTGTCAGCACATTCAACTATGTAAAGAAAAAAGTATTTAATAAGAATATTTCATTCATTCAGATCTAGGATGTGTTATTTTAGTGTTCCCTTTATTTTTTTGAGCAGTGTATATACGGCAACACCTCCCCCATAATAATTCTTGTCTCTTCTATAAATGTTGTATCCTTGTATTGCTACTGCTGTATCATCAAATAAATTAACTAAGTGAGTCTCATAAATGACTAATATATGAATGTTATCTGATGTTAGCAAGTTATTGATTTCCTGAACCTTATTTCTAAGGCTACATATATTAATATGGGCTATTTTCAGCCCTTTCCTGGGTAGCTTAACAGAGATAGACATACTATTGAAAAGAGCAGACAAAGCAAGAGAAAAAAAATATACATTCAGCACATATATACATTCCATTAATCAATTGGTGTGCGTGTGTTGCGGGGTTGAGGCTACGAACCCATAGGCTTGGCTCTCATCCCTTCCAGGCTTCTGGGAGGGAGGGTGGACAATGAGCCTGTCATAGCGGATGTACGCAATGTCCCCACGCGCTCTGGCAGCTATCATGACTGGGATCAGTTCTTTCCTCTTCTGGCGCACAGCTTCAGGATAGTCCTGGTTAAGATATGCATTCCTCTCAAGTTCTTGGCTCTTTCCAGAACAGCTACCTTGTTCTTGAACCTCAGGAACTTGACCACTATCGGCCTGGGCCTATCACCAGGGCCGGTAGTGGGTTTTCCAGTCCTGTGGACACGCTCCACCTCAATCTTCATGTGGTCCATCTTCAATTTCTCAGAGATCATTTCCCTCACTTTGTCCTCAAGACTCCACCCAGGTAGGTCTCAGGTGGAGATTCTGCAATTCCGTCCACAACCATGTTGTTTCGCCTTGATTGTCCCTCAAGATAACATGATAACAGATAAATCAGACTATCATGGATTCACACACAGGACTGATGTCCTCTCTCAATGACTTACAGACTGCTGCCATCTTGCCATTCTCCTGTTTCAACTCGTTGAGCTGACCCTGGGAGAACTGCAAACTGTTCATCAGGTCGTCCATTCTTTTATTAGTAGAATCCACCAGTATTTGGACAAAAAACTTTAAGCTATTTTCTTTTTGTTGTAACTCCTTGTAGGTCTCTTTTTGTTTGTTTAAAAGATCACTCTCGCGTGATAGAGAGACACCAATGGCACTGTCCTCAATGGTACAGCCGCCGGCTTTGGTCTTTGTCATGGTAGCTAGCAACATATGTTAGGCTGTTACTCCTCACTTTTCCAGACAGGGCAGGTCACAGAGAAAATTGAAAACAACAAACAGCAAGGCTCTAGACAGCCACAAACCCGGGACAATCCGCAGTCCCAGCCACAATGGCTAACCAGGTCGCAGGCTGCGTTCAAGAACACCTCGCTAGGTTGATGTCCAGCTATCTAGCAGTTAGGCTAGCTGCGACTCCAAATAGCTCCTCAGACCCGTCCTTGGTCGGCAGTATCACTGGAAAGATACAAGCAGTCCCAGCAACTGATGCCAACTACGTCGTGGGATCCAACATAAGACGCTAGGTAGCTACCGAGAACTTTCCAAAATACTTTATACAGCAAACTTTTCAAAATAGTAGAAGTGGCACTGTCATAGGATGCCACCTTTGCAACAAGTCAGTTCGTCATATTTCTGCCCTGCTAGAGCTGCCCCTGTCAACTGTAAGTGCTAATATTGTGAAGTAGAAACTTCTAGGAGCAACAACAGCTCAGCCGCAAAGAGGTAGGCCACACAAGCTCAGAGAACAGAACCGTCGAGGTGTCCACATACCTTTGGTCATGTAGTTTAACAAGTGGCTCATCGATTTTCCTCCCACCGCCCAACCAAATGAACTCCCTGAGTTTCAGTAGTTACAAATGGCAAAGCATTTCTGTTTACAAACATGGCACTTACTGTAGACTAGGCCAATTACTAACAAATACTTAAAGAATAGTGAAGTAACCTTTTACAGGCAATGGAATAACCCAATTACCTCTGGCATGACAATTATTTCTTTCATACTGACATTTTGTTTGTCTGAAATGTCTTGAGAACCTCACCCTTGTTCAGTCACAGTGGCAACTTCTTCTGCTGTAGAAGGAAAAAAAGACAAACAAAAAAGTTACTAAATATCACAAGATGCATGCTATGTTCACGGCATACAGTGCATCATATAAAAGCATGGTCCAAGACCTGTACAAGTATCTTATAACAAAACCATTTTCAGATTTGGTCTCAGACTATAACATTATTTAATACTGTATATACAAAAGTATGTGGACACCCCTTCACTTTAGTGGATTCGGCTATTTAAGCTACACACGTTGCTGACAGGTATGTAAAATCAAGCACACAGCCATATAATGTTTTATACAAACATTGGCAGTAGAATGGCCTTACTGAAGAGCTCAATTGACTTTCAATGTGGCTCTGTGATACAATACCACCTTTCCAAAAAGTAGGTTTGTCAAATTTCTGCCATGCTAGAGCTGCCCTAGTCAACTGTAAGTGCTGTTATTGTGAAGTAGAAATGTCTAGGCGCAACAACGGCTCAGCCGTGAAGTGGTAGGCCACACAAGCTCAGAGAACGGGACCGCCGACTGCAGAAGTACGTAAAAAACATCTGTCCTCGGTTGCAACGCTCACTACCGAGTTCCAAACTGCCTCTGGAAGCAACGTCAGCACAAGAACTGTTAGTCTGGAGCTTCATGAAATGGGTTTCCATGGCCGAGCAGCCGCACACAAGCCTAAGATCAACATGGTCAATGCAACTTGTCAACTGGAGTGGTGTAAAGCTTGCCGCCATTGGACTCTGGAGCAGTGGAAACGGGTTCTCTGGAGTGATGAATCACGCTTCACCATCTGGGAGTCCAATGGACGAATCTGGGTTTGGGGGATGCCAAGAGAACGCTACCTGCATACAATTACATTCTAGACAATTCTGTGCTTCCCCAAACTGTTGCCACAAAGTTGGAAGGCCCTATCTCACTTCAGCATGCACAAAGCGAGGTCCATACTAAAATGGTTTGTTGAGATTAGTCTGGAAGAACATGACTGGCCTGCACAGAGCCCTGACCTCAACCCCATCGAACACCTTAGTGGAAAGCCTTCCCAGGCTGTTATAGCAGCAAAGGGGGGACCAACTCCATATTAATGCCCATGATTTTGGAATGAGATGTTTGACGAGCAGGTAAATGCATACTTTTGTTCATGTAGTGTAACTTGTGCTTCTATGCTGTAGTTGTTACATTTTATGGTGCCCTCTAGATATACCACCATCTTTGCATATATTCCATTTGTACTCGGTTACCAAGTCATATTATGTCATTGCCATGTCATTACATAAAGGGTCCGGAACATCCACCATTTTGTTATAGATCAGTTAGTGTGACAGTACTTACCAGTATTTTCAGTAGCAGAAGGCTCCTCTTGCTGTAGAGCTTCAGGTTGGATTGACACTGGGAGGAAGGAGATGGTGGAGGTTGTTATTATCACTGAAAGGTCGATATGTGGGGGATAAGTTACTCAATCATGGATTGATTGATATGTACCTGGGGTGATCTGGGTATTCTCCGAAGGTGCTGTGGCCTCTGGTGGGGCTGGCTGGCTTGGAGGCTCCATGGCTGTGGGGACAGGCTGAGCCACAGTAGGGGTAAGGGCCGCTGGGGAGGATATGGCTGGGGAGGATATGGCTGAGGAGTCCCTGGGGGGGTTGGAGGGTCCAGTGGTGGCAACAACAGGAGATGTAGATGGGGACAGATTTGGTATCGGGACTGGGGCTGAAGGAGGAGCCGGATCAGGGAGAAATGTAGCAGTGGTAGGAACAGGGGCAGTAGTAGTGATTGGGGTGGTGACAGGGACTGAGACTGGCGGAGGGGTGGTAGGTTTAGAGGCTGGGGCAGGAACAAGGGACTGGGCTGGTGTAGCAGGTTGAGCATGAAAAGGTGGAGGAGTGGTGGCTTTCGGAGCAGCAGCAGAAGTAGTCCGAGTCTGTGCTCCAGACACTGTGGCCTCAGTCTGGGTGAGAGATGCAGGGGATGTATGAATGGGCACACCCCCAGCGTTCAGACCTGTCTGGTGCTGGTAAGCCAACCCTAAAGTCTGGGCTGGCCATTCCTTAGAAACCTGCTGGGAATCTGGTGGACTGCTCACTGGTACAGAGCCAGGAGCCTGGAAAGGCTTGCCCTGGGCAGCCAAGGAGGGGGAGCATGGAAAGGGGGACCCTAGGGGCTGCTGGAAGGGAGACGAGGCAAACGTAGAGGCTGTGGGATAGGGGCTTGGACGGCGGGAAGGCTGCCCAACTGGTGAGGTAGAGGTCTCTGGTTTGGGAGTGGTAGGGCTTTGCTGCTGGGGAGGAGGCAAGTTACTAACAGGGGAAGCCTGTCTACTGGCCATCTGGACCTGCTCAACTAGCGTTCGGGCAGGCTGGGTGCCAGCCACACTGACCACAGAAGCCTGGGTCCAGGCAGAGCCTGGGGCTTGGGCCTGGGTTGGAGCGGTGGTGAGCTGGATATTAGTTGTGGACACCTTTATGGGCCCTACCATGGTGATTGGCTGGGACACCATTGTGGTGTTGGGGGCCACAGACGCAGCGGGGACCTGGAAGATTGGGGTACCAGTATTAATAAACACAGGCGTGGTAATGAATTGGGGCCGGGGGGCAGTGGTCTGCTGGCTGAGCTGCTGTGCTCTGATGTTCTTACTGGGCATGGCCACCATAGTGGAGACGATGGCTGGGGGGGCCTGAGGGGTGGAACTGATAGGGTTGGAGGTGACAAACACGGTTATCTGGTTGGGGGAGATGGTGGGAGAGGACGCAGGGATCTGCAGGACTGTGGAGACACTGGCCAGGGGTTTAGGGCTGGGGATTAATTTGGGACTAACTGCAGGGTTTGAGTTAGAGTTTGGCCTGGGGGAAACATTGAGGCTGGGACAACTATGACTGACTGTGGCTGTGTTGGGGCTAGCGCCCACATTGACACGAAGACTAGGAGCAGGGTTTAGAGTAGGGTTGGGGCTAGCAGTCGAGTTTAGATTGGGGCTAGGGCTGTGATTCACATTAAGATTGGGGCTTCCTTTAGGCTGCAGAATAGGACTACTGGCTGGATTTGGGAGTTTGGGGCGGGGGGTTGGGCTGGGCTTGGGTTTAGCTTCTGGCTCGTTCACAGCAGCACCAGTAGTAGCAACAGCAGTATCCCCCACTTCCAAGCTCTGAAAAGCACTGGATGGGTTCTCTTGATCTATGGAGGCTTTAGTGCTCTCCTTGTAGACAGAATCCCCAGCTGGAGCACTCTGAGTGGGCCTGGCAGGCACGCTGGGGGTGGCTGCGTTATCCAGTAGCTGGTTAAGGGAGGTAGGAACATCCCTGAGAGCAGGAGAGGCCTCATATACAGATACAAACTCCTGCTGAGGAGCCATCTGTACAGGCTGCCTCTCCCCTGCTACCATTGTGCGCTCAAGCCCAGCTTTAGCCTCCTGAGGAGTTGGGACACGAAGGCTAGCCATCCGGGGGGCAGAGAGCTCCCTCAAAGGCTGAGGCATCTGCCGCTGCTCTACACCTGCCATTCCCTGCCCTTCCCTGGGCATCTCAGCTGTGTTATCCTGGAACCCTTGGAAGGGGCTCTGGATCTGATGGGCATCCAGGCCCACCCCAACCGCGAGTGAGACCGGGCTAGGAGGCACTGGGGTAGGGCTCAACATCATGGTCTGCCCTGTCTGGGGGTTGACCATGTGTTGCTGGTGAGGGGAGGTTAGGGCAATCTTAGCCCCCTTCTGCCTCCCCGGGCTGGGGGTAGTGGATTTGCGGCTGGAGGCAGGGCTGGATCTGCGGCTGTTACTGGGACTGGCCCTTTTAGCCTGCCCTCCTCCAGACTGCTTGTCCTGTTTCCCTTGGCCCAAGTTGGCCGCTCCACTGCCTATAGGGAAAGACTGCTGACCAGAGTTACCTCCACCACTTCCATTGTTGCTGGACATAGTTAGGCTGGGAGGGGCCTGCCCTATGGCTTTGAGAGTGGTGGGGTTGAGCCCACCCTGCTGTTCAAAGCCCCGGCTGAGGTTGGGCTGCCTGGGTGGCAGAGGGATGTTGATCTTGGGGGGAAACAGGCCTGCAATGGAGGCGTTCAGCCTCTCAGGGGAGAGGTTGATCTCAGAGGGCTCAGTGCTTGGAGGACGGTTGGTAGGTGTGAGAGGGTGGTGGTAGGGCCTGGGACTGGCCCGGTTGGGTGTTTTGGGCCTGGAGCTCTGGGAGGTGGTGGCAACGTTAGGGAAGTGGAGGCCAGGCATGGGGCCACCCTGCAGGGGCTGAGGGGGCATCTGTTGCTGGGGACTGGCTCCAGGGTGCTGGGGCATGGGCGAGGGGCTGGGGCCCTGCTTCATCATGTGGGCGTTTGTGCCCTGGTTCACCACCAACTGTTGGGCTCCATTCCCAGACTGCATCCCCATCTCCTGGCCTCCAGATCTGTCCTGCAGTGAGTTGGGACCTCCAGGGGCCTCCTCAGCCCCCGTTCCTTGGGAACCAGGCCCTGCCTCAGGGTGAGACATCTGCCGGGCTGCCCCAGTCATCTACATAGGTAGGGATAGATGATATACACACACCCCAGGGAATTAACAGGCATAGAATATTAACAAGACAATAATAAATATGATATAATTCAAACATCTATCAGATTGTGTCCAACCTGTGGGTTGACCATGAGGGGCATCCCTCTGGGTTTGTCTGGGGAGGGGGGCACTCCTCCGTGCCCCTGGAGGTTGATCATGACGGGTATGTTGCCCTGCTGGGTGCCAGGCATCCTCTGGGCCTCCCCGGGGTTCATCATGCCCCTGGGGGGGTTCTGCCCACCTGGATGGAGGGGCATCCGGTTTTTAGCCTGCTCCTGCTGCATCTTCATGACCATCTGCTGCTATAACACAACCGGAACAAATTAGCTATATAATCCATAGTTATCATGGAAAATGTGTCGTGACGACACACACGCAGTCGATGGTACCTGTTGTTGCTGCTGCTGCTGTTGATGGTGTGGTTGTTGCTGCTTTTGTTGTTGTTGTAGATGATGAGGGTGCATCTGTGGCTGGCCTTGAGTCTGACCCAGAGCTCCAGCCACCCCCTGTTGCTGTCCTGGAGGAACTTGCATTCCCTGCATCTGCTGTTGCATCTGTTGCTGCTGTTGTTGCATTTGCTGTTGTTGCTGTAGCTGCTGTTGTTGCAGCTGCTGCTGATGCTGCTGCTGCTGTATATGCTGCTGTTGTTGATGCTGCTGCATGAACTGCATAGGCACCTGCTGTAGGACTCTCTGGTCTCCAGGCTGACCTGGGAAACCTGACATGAGAAAAAAGGAATGATAAGAAGCCACTCAACTAAAAGATACAAGTGTGAGTGAGCAAACCAAGAATCATGAACATTGCATACCTGCAGGCCTGTTGGTGAAGTCTGAAAGTTTGGGTCCAGAATGGTCCATGCCCACCCCCTGTTCCCCACTCAGTGCTGGCAGCTCTGGGTCCTCCAGGCCAACACCCACATCCAGACCCCTGGGTAGAAGAAAATAATACCTCAAATGACTAACCATGTCCAATACCAAATACTTTGTGTGGATATAGCTTAAGATTTCAATAACATTCAGCTCCTTACCCTAGCCCCTCCATCGGCTGCTGTCCCTCCCCTACTTTGGGCTTCTTCTTGCGTGGTGGTTTCTTCTTCTTGGGTTTGGCCTGGCCAGGTCCTCCAGCCCCCTGCTTCCCCCCAGGTCCAAACTGACTAGCCGAGATGTCACTCTGGAGCAGGTTGACCAGGAGAGGACTGGTGAGCGTCACGTCCTTGTTCACTGGAAATCCCCCTGCCTGAGCGCACAACCCACTCAAAGGCATTTGACCCCCGAACTGGGGATTGAAGTTCATCCCGTGACCCGGGAAGTGGCCGTTGCCCACCTGCATGTGCTGGGGTGCTCCAATTCCTGTCATGCCTTGCTGCTGTTGCTGACCCTGTATGTCCTGGAGCATCTGTTGGACACTGCCCATGTCGCCTGTACAGCCACTGGGGTCTCCGAGAGCGTGTGGGTGTTGCTGTGTCGCCTGTTGTTGCTGCTTTTGTAGAATGGCTTGTTGTTGTTTCTGTTGTTGGAGCTGCTGCTGCTGTAGCTGCTGCTGGACCAGAGGATGACCACTGGGGAGTCTCATCTGACTGTGCATACCCATGACCTGGTTTGGGTTGCCACCCATGGGGACCTGAACAAATTTAGGAATGAGCAAGTGAAACAATATTTCCCATCACAGGGAAATGGGGTTTTCCACCTATTGCCACAATGCAAATAACATTTTTTTTTAAAGAAATGGAATACCTGTTGGGGCTGCTGCTGGGTCATCTGTTGATGTTGTTGTAGCTGATGTTGCTGCTGCTGTTGTTGGAGCTGAGCCATTTGCTGCTGCTGCTGTTGTTGGCCCACCTGAGCTTGCTGGAACTGAGACATGTTACCGGGCCCGTTAGGAGACGGACCCCGCATGACCCCAGCTTGACCTTTCACTCCAAACGCATGTTTGTTTCCTTGCATCTGTTCCATCATGGAGTTTTGCTGTTGTTGCTGCTGATGATGCTGTTGTAGGAGCATCGCCTGGTGCCCCTGCCCTCCAACCACCTGGCTGTGCATCACCCCCTGGCCCTGCTGGGGCACCAGCTGCTTGGGTGGGGTCATGCCTCCTCTCTGCCCTGGGTTGAGGGGTCTGGAGAGGACCGTTTGCCCCGGACCCCCACCCTGGACCATCTGGCTGGGGGACGAGGACACAGGTTGGCCCTGGAGGCCCATCATCTGGTTCTGGAGGCTGGGCTGGCCCATACTGGGGCCTGAGGTGGTGCCTGGGGGCTGGCCGGCCATGCCACCGTGGAGGCCCATGACATTGGGCTGGGAGTGGCACGGACCTTGCATGTTGTTGGGGGTGGAGGCTGATGACTGGGCTCCTGAATTCAGATCATAAGAGAATGACACTGAAGTTGGCCTGATACAGATTAAATCATATCACTGTATTGTCTGCTGAGTTAGTCCACTTGATTTTAATCACTTTTTGACAACACCTCTTTTGATTTTAACTAAACTCTCCATACATACTCGCCCAGTGGTCAGAAAGTAACTTTTTGGACCTGAATGCCAAAACATTCAAGAGATAGAGGTGCCCAAAGTTGAACCTTTTTGCATACCCCACTCATGGTATATGAGACATCCATGTCTTCAGCACTGGAAAAGATACAACGATAGAGTTTGACATAATTTAAAAGCTTACAAAGAATAAACTAGAAAATTTCCTGAATAAAGAATAATTTCCTGAAGAAAAAATATATATATATATATATATATATATATATATATACACACACACACACACAGCTGAAGTCAGAAGTTTACATACACTTAGGTTGAAGTCATTAAAACTTGTTTTTCAACCACTCCACCACATTTCTTATTAACAAACTATAGTTTTGGCAAGTCGGTTAGGACATCTGTTTTGTGAACGAAACAAGTCATTTTTCTAACAATTGTTTACAGAGAGATTATTTCACTTATAATTCACTGTATCACAAATCCAGTGGGTCAGAAGATTACATACACTAAATTGACTGTGCCTTTAACTTCTTTGGGACTGGGGGGCAG
The DNA here is from genome assembly GCF_018296145.1 of Oncorhynchus tshawytscha. Taxonomy (NCBI): domain Eukaryota; kingdom Metazoa; phylum Chordata; class Actinopteri; order Salmoniformes; family Salmonidae; genus Oncorhynchus; species Oncorhynchus tshawytscha. The sequence goes on from NC_056456.1 coordinate 1,048,644, forward strand.
TATTGAGTAGCTTGGATAATAAGGTGCTCAGAGTAAACTGCCTGCTACTCAGGCTCAAAAGCTAGAATATGCATATAATTAGTAGATTTGGTTAGGAAACACACTGAAGTTTGTGAGTATAACAGAACTCATATGGCAGGCAAAACCCTGAGAAAAAAATCCAACCAGAAATTGGGATATCTGAGGTTTGTAGTTTTTCAAGTCATTGCCAATCGAATATACAGTGTCTATGGGGTCATATTGCACTTCCCAAGGCTTCCACTAGATGCCAACAGTCTTTAGAACCTTGTTTCAGGCTTCTATTGTGAGGGGGAGCGAATGAGAGCTGTTTGAGTCAGGTGTCTGGCAGAATGCCATGAGCTAAATCATGCGCTCGCCCGTGAGAGGTAGCTGCGTTCCTTTTAATTGTTCGGTTGAAACATTATTGAAGATTTATGATAAAACATCCTAAAGATCGATTCTATACATCGTTTGACATGTTTCTACGAACTGTAATATAACTTTTTAAACTTTTCGTCAGAACTAAGTGATCGCGCATTGAACATTTGGATTACTGGGCTAAACGCGCAAACAAAAAGGATGTATTTGGACATAAATGGACTTTATAGAACAAAACAAAACATTTATGGTGGAACTGGGATTCCTGGGAGTGCATTCCGATCAAGATCATCAAAGGTAAGTGAATATTTATAACGCTATTTCTGACACCTCTCCTTCTTTGGAAATAGGCTGTATGTTTTTTCTGTGGCTAGGTGCTGACCTAATATAAATCGCAAGGTATCCTTTCGCCATAAAGCCTTTTTGAAATCTGACACAGCGGTTGAATTAAGGAGAAGTTTATCTATAATTCCATGCATAACACTTGTGTCATTCATCAATGTTTATTATGAGTATTTCTGTCATTTGATGTGGTTCTCTGCACTTTCACCAGATGTTTGTTTGAGACAATGCATTTCTAAACATAACACACCAATTTCAAATGAGGTTTTTGGACATAAAGATTAACTTTATCGAACCAAAACACACATTTGTGTAACATGAAGTCCTGTGAGTGCCATCCGGTGAAGATCATCAAAGGTTAGTGATTCATTTTAACGCTATTTCTGTCTTTTGTGAGCCCTCTCCTTGGCTGGAAAATGGCTGTATGGTTTTCTGTGACTAGGTGCTGACCTGAAAATAAAAGAGAGCCGCACACTCTAAGAGCTCAGATGCAAAAATGTAATACCAACGTTTTGACAGCCAAGCTGTCTTCATCAGGGTATAATCACAAACACTGCGGGATGACTCGTTTATATAGTGTCAAAAGACACAGGTGTCTGTAATCATGGCCAAGAGTGGCCTAATATCATTGGTTAATAATCAAATATTAAAATGTCATACAAAGCAGCATACAAAAAACAAATGGTTAGCATACGATCATAGATTAATTTAACTACACAAGTTTACAAACAATTACAATGGCAAAGTCACAATAGTCACAAGAATGGCTACAGATCAGATTTTTTTCTACTAGGTGCTGACCTAACATAATCGTTTGGTGTGCTTTTGCCGTAAAGCCTATTTGAAATCGGACACTGTGGCTGGATTTGCAAGAAGTTTATCTTTAAAATGGTGTATAATACTTGTATGTTTGAGGAATTTTAATTATGGGATTTCTGTTGTTTTGATTTGGCGTCCTTCAATTTCACTGGCAAGATGGGACGCTACCGTCCCACATATCCGAGAGAAGTTAAACAGCTTGTAATAGACCAGAAAATGATGTCATGGCTTTAGATGCTTCTGATAGGCTAATTGAAATAATTTGAGTCAGTTGGATGTGTACCTGTGGATGTATTTCAAGGCCTACCTTCAAACTCAGTGCCTCTTTGCTTGACATCATGGGAAAATCAAAAGAAATCAGCCAAGACCTCAGAAGGTATCAGAAGGTATCACGTTCATCTGTACAAACAATAGTACGCAAGTATAAACACCATGGGACAACGCAGCCGTCATACCGCTCAGGAAGGAGATGTGTTCTGTCTCTTAGAGATGAACGTACTGTGGTGCGAAAAGTGCAAATCAATCCCAGAACAGCAAAAAAGGACCTTGTGAAGATGCTGGAGGAAACAGGAACAAAAGTATCTAGATCCACAGTAAAACGAGTCCTATATCGACATAACCCGAAAGGCCGCTCAGCAAGGAAGAAGACACTACTCCAAAACCGCCATAAAAAAGCCAGACTACAGTTTGCAACTGCACATGGGGACAAAGATCATACTTTTTGGGGAAATGTCCGCTGGTCTGATGAACCAAAATAGAACTGTTTGGCCAAATGGTTCTTCCAAATGGACAATAACGCCAAGCATACTTCCAAAGTTGTGGCAAAATGGCTTAAGGACAACCATGTCAAGGTATTGGAGTGGCCATCACAAAGCCCTGACCTCAATCCTATAAAAAATTTGTGGGCAGAACTGAAAAAGTGTGTGCGAGCAAGGAGGCCTACACACCTGACTCAGTTACCACAGCCCTGTCGGGAGGAATGGGCCAAAATTCACCCAACTTATTGTGGGAAGCTTGTGGAAGGCTACCTGAAACGTTTGACCCAAGTTAAACAATTTACCCAAATACTAATTGAGTGTATGTAAACTTCTGAACCACTGGGAATGTGATGAAAGAAATAAAATATAATACAAGCTGAAATAAATCACTCTATTATGCTGACATTTCACATTCTTAAAATGAAGTGGCGATCCTAACTGACCTAAAACAGGGAATTATTAGTAGGATAAAATGTAAAGGTTTGGGAAAAACTGAGTTTAAATGTATTTGGCTAAGGTGTATGTAAACTTTCGACTTGAACTGTGTATAATACACTGCTCAAAAAAATAAAGGGAACACTAAAATAACACATCCTAGATCTGAATGAATGAAATATTCTTATTAAATACTTTTTTCTTTACATAGTTGAATGTGCTGACAACAAAATCACACAAAAATTATCAATAGAAATCAAATTTATCAACCCATGGAGGTCTGGATTTGGAGTCACACTCAAAATTAAAGTGGAAAACCACACTACAGGCTGATCCAACTTTGATGTAATGTCCTTAAAACAAGTCAAAATGAGGCTCAGTAGTGTGTGTGGCCTCCACGTGCCTGTATGACCTCCCTACAACACCTGGGCATGCTCCTGATGAGGTGGCGGATGGTCTCCTGAGGGATCTCCTCCCAGACCTGGACTAAAGCATCCGCCAACTCCTGGACAGTCTGTGGTGCAAAGGCGTTGGTGGATGGAGCGAGACATGATGTCCCAGATGTGCTCAATTGGATTCAGGTCTGGGGAACGGGCGGGCCAGTCCATAGCATCAATGCCTTCCTCTTGCAGGAACTGCTGACACACTCCAGCCACATGAGGTCTAGCATTGTCTTGCATTAGGATGAACCCAGGGCCAACGGCACCAGCATATGGTCTCACAAGGGGTCTGAGGATCTCATCTCGGTACCTAATAGCAGTCAGGTACCTAATAGCAGTACCTCTGGCGAGCACATGGAGGAATGCCACCCCACACCATGACTGACCCACCGCCAAACCGTTCCTGCTGGAGGATGTTGCAGGCAGCAGAACGTTCTCCACAGCGTCTCCAGACTATAACATCTGTCACATGTGCTCAGTGTGAACCTGCTTTCATCTGTGAAGAGCACAGGGCGCCAGTGGGGAATTTGCCAATCTTGGTGTTCTCTGGCAAATGCCAAACATGCTGCACGGTGTTGGGCTGTAAGCACAACCCTCACCTGTGGACATTGGGCCCTCATACCACCCTCATGGAGTCTGTTTCTGACCGTTTGAGCAGACACATGCACATTTGTGGCCTGCTGGAGGTAATTTTGCAGGGATCTGGCGGAGGTAGCGGTCCTGCTGCTGGGTTGTTGCCCTCCTCCACGTCTCCTGATGTTCTGGCCTGTCTCCTGGTAGCGCCTCCATGCTCTGGACACTACGCTGACAGACACAGCAAAACTTCTTGCCACAGCTCGCATTGATGTGCCATCCCGGATGAGCTTCACTATCTGAGCCACTTGTGTGGGTTGTAGACTCCGTCTCATGCTACCACTAGAGTGAAAGCACCGCCAGCATTCAAAAGTGACCAAAACATCAGCCAGGAAGCATAGGAACTGAGAAGTGGTCCCCACCTGCAGAACCACTCCTTTATTGGGGGTGTCTTGCTAATTGCCTATAATTTCCACCTGTTGTCTATTCCATTTGCACAACAGCATGTGAAATTTATTGTCAATCAGTGTTGCTTCCTAAGTGGACAGTTTGATTTCACAGAAGTGTGATTGACTTGGAGTTACATTGTGTTGTTTAAGTGTTCCCTTTATTTTTTTTGAGCAGTATATATATATACACATACACACAGTGGGGCAAAAAAGTATTTAGTCAGCCACCAATTGTGCAAGTTCTCCCACTTAACAAGATGAGACAGGCCTGCAATTTTCATCATAGGTACACTTCAACTATGACAGATAAAATAAGAAGACAAATCCAGAAAATCACATTGTAGGATTTTTAATGAATTTATTTGCAAATTATGGTGGAAAATAAGTATTTGGTCAATAACAAAAGTTTCTCTCAATACTTTGTTATATAGCCTTTGTTGGCAATGACAAAGGTCAAACGTTTTCTGTAAGTCTTCACAAGGTTTTCACACACTGTTGCTGGTATTTCGGCCCATTCCTCCATGCAGATCTCCTCTAGAGCAGTGATGTTTTGGGGCTGCTGCTGGGCAACACGGACTTTCAACTCCCTCCAAAGATTTTCTATGGGGTTGAGATCTGGAGACTGGCTAGGCCACTCCAGGACCTTGAAATGCTTCTTACGAAGCCACTCCTTCGTTGCCCGGGCGGTGTGTTTGGGATCATTGTCATGCTGAAAGACCCAGCCACGTTTCATCTTCAATGCCCTTGCTGATGGTAGGTTTTGTTACTTTGGTCCCAGCTCTCTGCAGGTCATTCACTCGGTCCCCCCGTGTGGTTCTGGGATTTTTGCTCACCGTTCTTGTGATCATTTTGACCCCACGGGGTGAGATCTTGCGTGGAGGCCCAGATCGAGGGGGATTATCAGTGGTCATTTATGTCTTCCATTTCCTAATAATTGCTCCCACAGTTGATTTCTTCAAACCAAGCTGCTTACCTATTGCAGATTCAGTCTTCCCAGCCTAGTGCAGGTCTACAATTTTGTTTCTGGTGTCCTTTGACAGCTCTTTGGTCTTGGCCATAGTGGAGTTTGGAGTGTGACTGTTTGAGGTTGTGGACAGGTGTCTTTTATACTGATAACAAGTTCAAACAGGTGCCATTAATACAGGTAACGAGTGGAGGACAGAGGAGCCTCTTATTATGGCTGCGATCCCCTGATGTTGGTCCCTGTACAGGGATCGCAGCCATAACAGGTTTTAAAGAAGAAGTTACAGGTCTGTGAGAGCCAGAAATCTTGCTTGTTTGTAAGTGCCAAAATACTTATTTTCCACCATAATTTGCAAATACATTTATTAAAAATCCTACAATGTGATTTTCTGGATTTTTTTCTCCTTTTGCCTGTCATGGTTGAAGGGCACCTATGATGAAAATTACTGGGAGAACTTGCACAATTGGTGGCTGACTAAATACTTTTTTGCCCCACTGTATATAGTTTAAGTCGGAAGTTTACATACCTTAGCCAAATACATTTAAACTCAGTTTCACAATTCCTGACATTTAATCCTTGTAAAAATTCCCTGCACCATAGCATTTCACAAATTTCTGTCCAACTGGAATTGAGATACAGATTATTTCACTTGTAATTCACTGTATGTAAACAATTGTTGGAAAAATGACTTGTGTCATGCACAAAGTAGATGTCCTAACCGACTTGCCAAAACTATAGTTTGTTAACAAGAAATGTGTGGATTGGTTGAAAAGGTAGTTTTAATGACTCCAACCTAAGCGTATGTAAGGGAACACCTCCCCTGAAATGTACAAAAATGAATGGGAAGTCATTGGCACTGGACAAACCATATACACGGTGTCCAATACCACTCAATTCGGCGTCGTTTCATTCAAAGTTTTTGGCAAATGCCAAGTGTAACACTTTAAAAATCCAACAGATTTCGAGTGCGCTCCACCGTGGATTTTCATATTGCAAATGTAATACAAGTCAACATCCAAAAGTAACATTTTGAAAAACTTATCACCCCCTTAAAAAAGTGCTTTCTGGACCGTTTTTTGAAATTCTTTCAAATTGTGTGTCAATTACACATGTATAAGAGCTGTATCAACATACTTTAGTCATATTTTATTATCATCATTTAAAAATATATATATATTTATATACACACTTGTGCACAAGGTATATGTTTGTCCATTTGCAATATCATTTCATAGGAAGTCAAAAGTCACTTTTTTTGGGCCAAATGCCATAAGAAATGTCCCAATGCAATATAAAAGATTTGAAAATGCCAAAGCAGGATGTTATGTCCATTTGCCATCACAAATTTGGCATGCTCAAAAATCCTGCAGGAAGGCAAAATTGACTGGCCAGATGAACTCAGGATGGCTGGGCAATGATTCTGGTTCCTCTTCATCACTCGTTGGGGTTGATTTCAGAATGTCACTTTGGTGATGGTCCCTCACTGTTTAAACATATTGCAAATTGACAAAAGTAACCAGCAAGTCACTGTCCATCAGTCAATTAGATATCATTCTGACACCACACCCACTTTTTCCAACTCGTTTAGAAGCCAACTATCAAATACTTCAGAGCTGGCCCAAAATTCACAGCACCTTCTGTTCAAACCATAATAAAAACATAAAACACGTAGTTACGTTCTAGCTGCAGGTCCAATTCTGACATTATGTGTAGGCCTATGTGAGGCGACCCCAAATCCCAAGTTTCAGCTCGATAGGTCATTTGGTGCCCGAGCAAGACCCTAATTGGTGCTGAAAATCCACTTTTTTCCATGCCTTGCTACGGGGTCATTGAATGAGCTATCTGACAGCAACGTTGGGGTCCGTCTCTATGGGCCGAGCCGGTGTCAATGAACCTAGTCTTGCGTTTTTGACACTTTTCTAAATTTCGTCATTTTCGTAATGGTCAAAATAAATTGAAGTCATTGCAAATGTACGAGGCTGTTTTTCGGTCCGAGAACCTTCTAGAGCCAAGTAACTCACCACGCACTATCGACCTGAGGTCTAGAACAGGTTTCTAAAGTTTCAGAACTCTAGGTCAGACGGTTCTTTTTTAGTTTGAACAAAGGTAACTATTGCAGGCACTGTCTGTCTCTACACACCACACTGTGTCCCTCTGTCCTAGCTGTGTGTGTGTGTGTGTGGGATTTTTTCTTGGAAATTTTATGGGAGAAATGACTAATTTACAGTTTATGGGGGTTGCCTATCACACATATGAAGTTTTGAAAAGATCTAACCTTTTTAACCCTTTGAAACAGCCCCTATGACATAATTTAAGGAACTTCCGGTTGGCACAGGAAGCTATAAGTAAACAGAACATAAGATTACAGAATCCTAAATTTTAAGTGTTTAAGTTAAGAACTGACCGATTTACACAGGGTTGAATGCACTATTTATCACAAACTGATGGTTGGGTATGGAAAAACACTTTTAGGGTGATTTTAACCACTTCCGGGTTGCTTCAGGAAGCTTAGAATCAACACAGGTAGACCTCATAGTGTCCTGATGGACTGTCATTGAAGACCGGTTCATAAGGCATTCATAACCCATATAGGCTTCAGGTTGACTTTAGAGGAGCAGGCAATGTATTACTATGGGGAGAGGTGTCATTGTAATCTGTGAGATCAAAAAACCCTGATTAACTGTTAAGGGTTAATGCCACACAGTCAAGGTTAGGCTTGCACAGATCGGGAGGACCTCACTCAGAGCGAGCTACGGTCAAGCGGGGCATCTTGTTGAACTCGGCACGGCCTAGAGAATATGGAAATGCCATTGCAGGCTCTGTGCGTCTTTAAGCACCGCACTTTGTCACTCCATCCTTGCCTTTTCTTTGACATCTGTTGGGAGAAATGACTGACTTACAGTTCATGAGGGTTGCCTAATCACACATATGAAGTTTTGAAAAGATCTGACCTTTTTAACCCTTCGAAACAGCACCTATGACACCATTTTAAGGCACTTCCGGTTTACACAGGAAGCTGAAAGTGACACATATCCTCCTTGGGGAAGGCAATTATAGAATTTTGAGATTTAAGTCTATGTTAAGAACTGACTTATTTACAGAGGGTTTAGTGAGTGTGTGTTATTTCAGAAAATCACAGAAATCTCGCAGAGCACACTTTAAAAAGATTCGTATGAACACGCTGCAACTGGATCTGTTTAAAAAATATATATATATTTTTTTGATCATCACGAATTTGACATTGTACGATTTCTCTTAAATGACGATAGATAAATGGCTGGTTCTTTTTTTATTGACACCGTAGGTTCCATTACTTTGACGTGAAGCAGAAAAATGATTGCTTTATTTTCATTTTGGACCTTTAATCCCAGAAAAATGGCCATAGCTCAAAAACTGTTGTGGCCTAGACGCCATCTTGTTCTGGGCCAACTGCCCATTATGCCAAACCTATGCACACCAAGTTTCGGCTTTGAAATACTTTCCGTTTAGGAGATAAGGCCACATCGTTATTCGTGATGTTTTGTACATTTGCAATATGATTCCATTCGCCCGCTTGTGGGATTTACCGGGACAGTGGAAAATTGACCAAAATTTGATTATTTTATAAAACGGAAACCGAATGTCCGAGAGAGTTCGTTTGATGACTTCCTGGAGGATCCGGCCCTGTCGCACGGCCCGACGCCGTCCGCGAATTTTACAAACGTTTTCGGACGTCTAGTAAAGGACAGTACATTAGAAATGTGGACTTTCTCACTAACCATATGGCAAATGTCAAAATGTTCCCTTACGGTATGTAAACTTCCGACTTCAACTGTATATATAAAACTTTCAACATCAATTATATAAAAAAAATCTGTCATTATTAACTTTTTTTTCGTATACATTGTAGCTGATAACCCATTTTACATAATCTGAGGTGTTTGGGTTGTGCCTGCCCGCGGTTGAGACAAAGCATGCTCTTGAATAGAGGGTGGGTGTCAAGTTTTGGCTGATAAATGCACTAAAATGGGAAAAGCATTGGCATTTCAACTTTCAAACGGTAAATTACACTGTCAATCTTCCAAATTAAATCATAGAAATATAGATAATAGAATAGACATGACCATTTAAATTAACAGTCAACCGTGTGCGGACCGGAGGCCATCTTTGTGGTAGCAATTGGAAGTTAAAATTTAGATTAAAATAAAAAATGTAACGGTGTGCAGTCAAAAAGTGATTGAAATCACATTGAACGACCCTGCTAGGGCTTTTTCTCTCACTACCGTTCAAAAGTTTGTGGTCACTTAGAAATGTCCTTTTCCAAGAAACCATACATGAAATGAGTTGCAAAATGAACAGGAAATATAGTCAAGATGTTGACAAGGTTACAAATAATAATTGTCCATCAAAGTGCTTTCGTCAAAGAATCCTTCATTTGCAGCAATTACAGCCTTCCAGACCTTTTGCATTCTAATTGTCATTTTGTTGAGGTAATCTGAAGAGATGTCACCCCATGCTTACTGAAGCACTTCTTATGGTCAAGCTGCTCCCACAACAGTTCAATAGGGTTGAGATCCGGTCACTGTGCTGGACACTCCATTATAGACAGAATACCAGCCGACTGCTTCTTCCCTAAATAGTTAATCAATCAAATTGGTCCTGTTCAGTTCCTGGATGGGAGACCAGATGCTGCTGGAAGTGGTGTTGGAGGGCCAGTAGGAGGCACTCTTTCCTCTGGTCTAAAAAAATATCCCAATGCCCTGCCCTGTGTAGGGTGCTGTCTTTCAGATGGGACATTAAACAGGTGTCCTGACTCTCTGAGGTCATTAAAGATCCCATGGCACTTATCGTAAGAGTAGGGGTGTTAACCCCGGTGTCCTGGCTAAATTCCCAATCTGGCCCTCAAACCATCCCGGTCACCTAATAATCCCCAGTTTACAATTGGCTCATTCATCCCCCTCCTCTCCCCTGTAACTATTCCTCAGGTCGTTGCTGCAAATGAGAACGTGTTCTCAGTTAACTTACCTGGTAAAATAACAGATAAATAAATAAATAAATAAATAGTTTGGAGCTGTGCTTTGGGTCAATGTCCTGTTGTAGGAAAAAATTGCCTCAAATTAAGCTCCGTCCACAGGGTATGGCATGGCATTGAAAAAAGAGTGATAGCCTTCCTTCTTCAAGATCCCTTTACCCTGTAAAAATCTCCCACTTTACCACCAGCAAAACTCCCCAGACCATCACATTCCCTCCATGCTTAGTTGCGTCAAGCACTCCTCCAGCATCTTTAAACTTTTTCTGTGTCTCACGAATGTTCTTCTTTGTGATCCTCAAACTTAGATTTGTATGTCCAAAACACTTTTTTCCAATCTTCCTCTGTCCAGTGTCTTTTCTTTTTATTGGCCAGACTGACTATGAGATATGGCTTTTTCTTTGCAACTCTGTCTAGGTCAGTATCCCGGAGTCGCCTCTTCACTGTTGACGTTGAGACTGGTGTTTTGCGGGTACATTTAATGAAACTGCCAGTTGAGGACTTGTGAGGCGTCTTGTTTCTCAAACTAAACACTAATGTCCTCTTGCTCAGTTGTGCACCGGGGCCTCCCACTCTTTCTATTCTGGTTGAAGCCAGTTTGCGCTGTTCTGTGAAGGGAGTAGTACACAGCGTTGTACAAGATCTTCAGTTTCTCGCATGGATTACCCTTTATTTCTCAGAATGAGAATAGACTGACGAGTTTAATAAGAAAGGTCTTTGTTTCTGGCCTTTTTTAGCCTGTTATCTAACTCACAAATGCTGATGCTCCAGATACTCAAATAGTTTAAAGAAGGAGAGTTTATTTGCTTCTTTAATGAGAACAAAAATGTTCAGCTGTGCTAACATAATTGCAAAATGGTTTTCTAATGATCAATTAGACTTTTAAAATGATAAACTTGGATTAGCTAACTGTCTGAATATTACTTTGATTTCTGAATGAATTGTGTTACTAACTAATAAGTAATTCTAACTAATAAGGCAATGCATCAGGAGATCATTTGTGACCATGGAACAAACCTACACTGTGAAAGTGAATGCATCATTTGTAGTCATCAGCAGTAGTTCAATTTCTTACCTCCCATTCCTCCTTGATGAACCGGAGGTCCAGCCTGCCCATTTTGGGGCATTACCATGAACCCTTGCTGCAGGTTACCCTGCTGTCCCAGTATCGCCCTGCCCGGTGAGCCTACCCCTTGAGAGAAACCTTGTGGGGTCATAGGTCTCGGTCCCAGCTGGGCCTGACCCTGCCCCATCATGGGAGGAGTCCCTGGAGAACCCTGCTGGAAGAGGGAAGGTGAAGACCCAGGAGACTTGGCTGTGAGGTTTCCCTGAGGCCCTGCTGAAGGAGGCAGAGGTGGTGGAGGTCTAAGGGGTCCTGCCACCCCTCCAGGCCCACCCTGGGGACCTTTAGGCTGGGGGGCTGCAAACTGACCAGCCCCTGGCTGCTGCTGGAGCTGCCCCTGCACCATAGCATTAAACACCTGGCCAGCCTGCTGGCTACCAAATGGGTACGGAGGTGGAGGGTGGCTGGGGGTCTGGACCATAGCCAGGGAGGGGGGACGTTGAGTCATCTGAGCTTGGGAAGGGGCCTTCCTCCAGGCTGAGCCCATGGGTCCTCCCTGGGCTGGCGGCGGCTGGAGGACCCCTGAGGGGAGCTGGTTCCAGCCGGAGGGTACAGGCATCTGGCCAGAGGTGTTGAAGGGGGGACGGGGGCCACCAAGCTGGGAGAGCTGGGCTTGTTGCTGGGCCTGCTGCTGCTGTTGCTGCAGCTGATGGAGGGCAGCCGGGTTGAGTTGCCTCCCCACCTGCATGGTCTGTGGTCAAAATACAGCCTTTATAAATACAGTCAACTCCTGATACATTTAATCCTTGCATTAATTGGTAGTATTGATAGTGATTATAATGCATGGTTATTGTTGAGCTCCATTAGTGATTGTGTACCTGCATGTGGTGAGCTGCCTGGGGGGGTATGGGTCCTTGGCCATAGGGGCCAGCCTGAGGATGCTGAAGCTGCTGCTGCAACGACATCATTGGGCCCATCGCATCTGAAGGAAGGGTAAAAACGTATATGGTCAATACCTTTGAACATGTTGCACATATTTTGGATGTGTGAATGAGTTAATGAGCATATGATGTGTTGATGTGTGAATGAGCATATGACCTCACCAGTCTGTGAGGGGGGTCTGGCGGCTCTGGGGTGCATCTGTCCACTGCTGCCGGGAACCATGGCCTGTCCAGACATACTGGGGCAAGGGGGTACCATCGACGGGTTGCTCATTCTCATGCCTCCTACAAGAGATTGGTATGGGAGTTGGTTTATATTAACAACTAAAAGTCGATCAATCAATGCATAGAGTTCAACTTGTCACTGTACTGCCCCAAATCACCTGGGCTTGCTTGTCCCGGGAATCCCAAATCCATCCTCATCTGACCGGACGGACCAATTGGTCCATTTACCCTGACCTCCTGACCTCTATTCTGCCCAATGGCCACGTTTATGGCTCCTTCACCTGGATGAAAAATGTAAATAAAAATATTAACAACAATCTAAGTACTTTTCAGGATGCTTACTATAAAATAAACAATAGTTTTTGGGCCTGACCATACCCATGGCTGCTGCTATTTGGTACTGTACATACCCTCTATCTGTACAGAGAGGATGCCCAGGTCTCGGAGCTGCTGCTGGTTGTTCTGGGCCAGCAGCCTGAGGCGCTCTGCCGCGTCCCGAGGAATGTTAAAGGTGACTCGCACACTGTTCCATGGCTCCACATGCTGGAGCTGCAGTCTCTCTGAGTCTGGAGAGGGATAGGTAGACATGAAGAAAGAGGATGAGAGTTCGGTGATGAGGGGGGAGTGGTAGGAGTACAATACCTCAATATCACTGTTCTTATCAGTATATAAATAATACAGAGCTTTGAAATCATGACTTTCAACATTTTACTTTCATAATACATTCAAAAGTTGGAAAGTGTTTAGCCAGTTAGAACGGTGCACCACATCACCAACCATTACTAACCCAATTCAAGCATACTAGGCATCCTGTTAAGTATGTTGTCAAGTTTCTCTTGGAAGTCCTCGTCATCCATGTTTCCCCGAAAGGCAACAAAGATGTTGAAATCCCGCTCTCCAACTCCCTCCTGCCAGTGAACACCAGCATCCTCTCCAACTCCAGAGTCCTGGTCAGAATCTGAGTCAGGGTCCCCATCTGGGACTGCTGTCCACTGGGGAAGCTCTGATGGGGGGTGTTGATGTGCCATCCACCCCTCTTAGTGGGACTGGCGTGGGGAAGACTGGAACCGTTTATGCTGTAGAACCAAAAGATAACTTTACTTCTAAAGATATGCCCAATTGAGACAAATATTGTATGTGATCAATTACATGTAAATCCATGAAATGTCATGTTTTTCAATGGAAAGAACATAAGTGTCAATCTTCAGCACCAGTCAACAGTTTTAGAACACCTACTCATTCAAAAGGTTTTTCTTTATCTTTACTATTCTACATTGTAGAATAATAATGAAGACATGTTAAACAAATAAAAATGTACGTTATATTTGAGATTCTTAAAAGTAGCCACCCTTTGCCTTGATGACAGCTTTGCACCCTGGAATGCATTACAATTAACAGGTGTGCCTTCTTAAAAGTTATTTTGTGGAATTGCTTTCCTTCTTATTGCATTTGTGCCCATCAGTTGTGTTGTGACAAGGACAGAAGATGGTATTTTACCAAGTAGGGCTAAATCCATATTATGGCAAGAACTGCTCAAATAAGCAAAAATAAACAACAGTCCTTCATTACTTTAAGACATGAAGGTCAGTCAATACGGAAAATGTCAACAACTTTGAAAGTTTCTTCAAGTGCAGTCGCAAAAACCATCAAGTGCTATGATGAAACTGACTCATGAGGACCGCCACAGGAAAGGAAGAACCAGAGTTCTCTGACGCAGAGGATAAGTTCATTAGAGAGTTAACAGCCTCAGAAATTGCAGCCCAAATAAAAGTAACAAATCAAAGCAAATTTATTTGTCACATACACATGGTTAATACTTGGTACAGAAACCTTTGTTTGCAATTACAGAGATCATGCGTTTCCTGTAGTTTTTGACCAGGTTTGCACACACTGCAGCAGGGATTTTGGCCAACTCCTCCATACAGACCTTCTCCAGATCCTTCAGGTTTCGGGGCTGTCGCTGGGCAATACGGACTTTCAGCTCCCTGCAAAGAATTTCTATTGGGTTCAGGTCTTCTTACGAAGCCACTCCTTCGTTGCCCGGGCGGTGTGTTTGGGATCATTGTCATGCTGAAAGACCCAGCCACGTTTCATCTTCAATGCCCTTGCTGATGGAAGGAGGTTTTCACTCAAAATCTCACGATACATGGCCCCATTCTTTCTTTCCTATACACGGATCAGTCCCTTTGCAGAGAAACAGCCCCAAAGCATGATGTTTCCACCCCCATGCTTCACAGTAGGTATGGTGTTCTTTGGATGGAACTCAGCATACTTTGTCCTCCAAACACAACCAGTTTTTACCAAAAAGTTATATTTTGGTTTCATCTGACCATATGACATTCTCGCAATCTTCTTCTGGATCATCATAAATGCTCTCTAGCAAACTTCAGACGGGCCTGGACATGTACTGGCTTAAGCAGGGGGACACGTCTGGCACTGCAGGATTTGAGTCCCTGGCGGCGTAGTGTGTTACTGATGGTAGGCTTTGTTATTTTGGTCCCAGTTCTCTGTAGGTCATTCACTAGGTCCCCCCGTGTGGTTCTGGGATTTTTGCTCACCGTTCTTGTGATCATTTTGACCCCACGGGGTGAGATCTTGCGTGGAGCCCCAGATCGAGGGAGATTAAGTGGTCTTGTATGTCTTCCATTTCCTAATAATTGCTCCCACAGTTGATTTCTTCAAACCAAGCTGCTTACCTATTGTAGATTCAGTCTTCCCAGCCTGGTGCAGGTCTACAATTTTGTTTCTGGTGTCCTTTGACAGCTCTTTGGTCTTGGCCATAGTGGAGTTTGGAGTGTGACTGTTTGAGGTTGTGGACAGGTGTCTTTTATACTGATAACAAGTTCAAACAGGTGCCATTAATACAGGTAACGAGTGGAGGACAGAGGAGCCTCTTAAAGAAGTTACAGGTCTGTGAGAGCCAGAAATCTTACTAGTTTGTAGGTGACCAAATACTTATTTTCCACCATAATTTGCAAATAAATTCATAAAAAATCCTACAATGTGATTTTATTTTCTCATTTTGTCTGTCATAGTTGAAGTGTACCTATGATGAAAATTACAGGCCACTCATCTTTTTAAGTGGGAGAACTTGCACAATTGGTGGCTGACTAAATACTTTTTGTCCCACAGTAGGTATTCCTCTTGTCCAGATGGGTTAGGGCAGTGTGGTTGCGATTGCGTCGTCTGTGGACCTATTTGGGCGGTAAGCAAATTGGAGTGGGTCTAGGGTGTCAGGTAGGGTGGAGGTGATATGGTCCTTGACTAGTCTCTCAAAGCACTTCATGATGACGGAAGTGAGTGCTACGGGGCGGTAGTCGTTTAGCTCAGTTACCTTAGCTTTCTTGGGAACAGGGACAATGGTGGCCCTCTTGAAGCATGTGGGAACAGCAGACTGAGATAAGGATTGATTGAATATGTCCGTAAACACACCAGCCAGCTGGTCTGCGCATGCTCGGAGGACGCGGCTGGGGATGCCGTCTGGGCCTGCAGCCTTGCGAGGGTTAACACGTTTAAATGTTTTACTCACGGTGGCTGCAGTGAAGGAGAGACCGCAGGTTTTGATTGCGGGCCGTGTCAGTGGCACTGTATTGTCCTCAAAGCGGGCCAAAAAGTTATTTAGTCTGTCTGGGAGCAAGACATCCTGGTCCGTGACGGGGCTGGTTTTCTTTTTGTAATCCATGATTGACTGTAGACCCTGCCACATACCTCGTGTCTGCGCCGTTGAATTGCGACTCTACTTGGTCTCTATACTGATGCTTAGCTTGTTTGATTGCCTTGCGGAGGGAATAGCTACACTGTTTGTATTCACGTTTCCGGTCATCTTGCCCTGGTTAAAAGCAGTGGTTCGCGCTTTCAGTTTCACGCGAATGCTGCCATCAATCCACGGTTTCTGGTTTGGGAATGTTTTAATTGTTGCTATGGGAACGACATCATCAATGCACTTTCTAATGAACTCGCTCACCGAATCAGCGTATTCGTCACTGTTGTTGTCTGACGCAATACGAAACATATCCCAGTCCACGTGATGGAAGCAGTCTTGGAGTGTGGAATCAGATTGGTCGGACCAGCGTTGAACAGACCTGAGCACGTGAGCTTCTTGTTTTAGTTTCTGTCTGTAGGGCAGGGAGCAACAAAATGAAAAGTCGTGGTCAGCTTTTCCAAAAGGAGGGTGGGGAAGGGCCTTATATGCGTCGCGGAAGTTAGAATAGCAATGATCCAGGGTTTTACCAGCCCTGGTTGCACAATCGATATGATGATACAATTTAGGGAGTCTTGTTTTCAGATTAGCCTTGTTAAAATCCCCAGCTACAATGAATGCAGCCTCAGGATATGTGGTTTGCAAAGACTCAAATAAAGTTTGTTCAGAGCCATCGATGTGTCTGCTTGTGGGGGGAATATATACGGCTGTGATTATAATCGAAGAGAATTCCCTTGGTAGATAATGCGGACGACATTTGATTGTGAGGAACTCTAAGTCAGGTGAACAGAAGGACTTGAGTTCCTGTATGTTGTTATGATCACACGTCGTCTCGTTAATCTTAAGGCATACCCCCCCCCGCCCCTCTTCTTACCAGAAAGATGGTTGTTTCTGTCGGCGTGATGCGTGAAAAAAAACAGCTGGCTGCACCGACTCCGTTAGCGTCTCTCAAGTGAGCCATGTTTCCGTGAAGCAAAGAACGTTACAGTCTCTGATGTCTCTCTGGAATGCTACCCTTGCTCGGATTTCATCAACCCTGTTGTCAAGAGACTGGACATTAGCGAGTAGTATGCTAGGGAGTAGTGCGCGATGTGCCCGTCTCCGGAGACTGACCAGAAGACCGCTTTGTTTGCCTCTTTTACGACGTCGTTGCTTTGAGTCGCCGGCTGGGATCCATTCCTTTGTCCTGGGTGGAAGGCAGAACACAGGATCCGTTTCGCGAAAGTCATATTCCTTGTCGCAATGACGGGGAGTTGACGTTGCTTTTATATTCTTCACGACTGTATGTAATGAAACCTAAGATTACCTGGGGTACCAATGTAAGAAATAACACGTAAAAAAAAAACTAAATACTGCATAGTTTCCTAGGAACGCGAAGCGAGGCGGCCATCTCTATCGAATATTAGGCGACATACCTGCATCCGCCCGTAGGCTTGCACATTTTGGGGAATATTCAGAGGTGGACATTTTCCGTGGGAATTAACAAGAATATATTGGAATTAATGGAAATATATGCAAATTACTATCATTTAAATGTAATGTTTTTTTTTGCATTGGATATATTTACCATATCATATGCAGACAGAAACATAAACCTTTTACCTTATCATAAGTAGACATAAATCCAAATTATTAAATCCTTCCAATAATTTTTTTTTTTTTAGTAACGAATAGAACTTTAATTAAATGAGTTAACTCTTCACATGGGATGATTTCACAACAAAAGGGAATATTGAATTATGCATCGCATCTCCCAAAAATGTTTTCAACATAGATCTATAAAATGATAGTCTACAAACTAAAGTCTTGGTTGTCTTCCATGTCTTCTCCCTGGACCTCCTCAATGTCCACCTCTTGAACATCAGACACACCTCATCTTCACTGCCACCTTCCAACCTTGTTGAGGATGGCTCGTTGTCAGGCTCAAAAAGCCTCAAATTTGCCCGGATGGCCACCAATCTTTCAACCCTTGATTTGGTCTGCCTGTTGCATGCTTTGGTATGCGTGTTCCCAAACAAGGACCAGTTGCGCTCTGAGGCGGCTGATGTTGATGGGATTTGGAGAATGATGGAGGCAACAGGGGAAAGAGCCTCAGATTCACAAAGTCTCTTCCACAAGATGGCTGATGAGATATGTTGGCATGACTGCCATATTGCATCTCCATCCCAAAGCCCTTGCTTGGAAGTGTACTTTGCCAGACTGCCAAGAACCTTGCCCTCATCCAGGCCAAGGTGACGAGACACAGTAGTGATGACACCATAGTCCTTGTTGATCTCTGCACCAGACAGGATGCTCTTGCCCGTATACTTGGGTTCCAACATGTACGCTTGCGGCGTGTATGGGCTTCAGGCAGAAATCGTCACACTTTTTGATGTTTTTCAGAACTGCAGTTTCCTCTGCTTGGAGCCACAGTGAAGTGGACAGGGCAGTACGTATTTCTTCTCTTACATCTGCAAGCAGACTCTGAACATCAGAGAGGGTGGCATTGTCTACCTCAAGCCGTGCAATGGCTACTGCTATAGGTTTCAGGAATTTCAGGCTGCTTACCACTCTCTCCCAAAATACATCATCCAGGAGGATCCTCTTGATGTGGCTGTCCATATCGGCAGACTGTGATATGGCCATTTCTTGGAGACTCCTTCCCCTCCACCCCAACGGGTGTTGCTGGGCAGCTTCAATGTGGTGCTTTTATTCTTCTCACTTTGCGTGGTGAGGTAGATTGCTGCTATAACTTGATGACATACACTGGGGCAAAAAAGTATTTAGTCAGCCACCAATTGTGCAAGTTCACCCACTTAAAAAGATGAGGACTGTAATTTCATCATAGGTACACTTCAACTATGACAGACAAAATGAGAAGAAACAAATCCTGAAAATCACATTGTAAGATTTTTAATGAATTTATTTGCAAATTATGGTGGAAAATAAGTATTTGGTCACCTACAAACAAGCATGATTTCTGGCTCTCACAGACCTGTAACTTCTTCTTTAAGAGGCTCCTCTGTCCTCCACTCGTTACCTGTATTAATGGCACCGGTTTGAACTTGTTATCAGTATAAAAGACACCTGTCCACAACCTCAAACAATCACACTCCAAACTCCACTATGGCCAAGACCAAAGAGCTGTCAAAGGACACCAGAAACAAAATTGTAGACCTGCACCAGGCTGGGAAGACTGAATCTGCAATAGGTAAGCAGCTTGGTTTGAAGAAATCAACTGTGGGAGCAATTATTAGGATTGGAAAGCTGCCGCAGTCATCCCCCTCTTCAAAGGGGGAGACACCCTGGCCCAAACTGTTACAGACCTATATCCATCCTGCCCTGCCTATCTAAGGTCTTCGAAAGCCAAGTCAACAAACAGGTCACTGACCATCTCGAATCCCACCGTACCTTCTCCGCTGTGCAATCTGGCTTCCGAGCCGGTCACGGGTGCACCTCAGCCACACTCAAGGTACTAAACGATATCATAACCGCCATCGATAAAAGACAGTACTGTGCAGCCGTCTTCATTGACCTTGCCAAGGCTTTCGACTCTGTCAATCACCATATTCTCATCGGCAGACTCAGTAGCCTCGGTTTTTCGGATGACTGCCTTGCCTGGTTCACCAATTACTTTGCAGACAGAGTTCAGTGTGTCAAATCGGAGGGCATGCTGTCCGGTCCTCTGGCAGTCTCTATGGGGGTGCCACAGGGTTCAATTCTCGGGCCGACTCTTTTCTCTGTGTATATCAATGATGTTGCTCTTGCTGCGGCCGATTCCCTGATCCACCTTTACGCAGACGACACCATTCTATATACTTTCGGCCCGTCATTGGACACTGTGCTATCTAACCTCCAAACAAGCTTCAATGCCATACAACACTCCTTCCGTGGCCTCCAACTGCTCTTAAACGCTAGTAAAACCAAATGCATGCTTTTCAACCGATCGCTGCCTGCACCCGCATGCCCGACTAGCATCACCACCCTGGATGGTTCCGACCTTGAATATGTGGACATCTATAAGTACCTAGGTGTCTGGCTAGACTGCAAACTCTCCTTCCAGACTCATATCAAACATCTCCAATCAAAAATCAAATCAAGAGTCGGCTTTCTATTCCGCAACAAAGCCTCCTTCACTCACGCCGCCAAGCTTACCCTAGTAAAACTGACTATCCTACCAATCCTCGACTTCGGCGATGTCATCTACAAAATGGCTTCCAACACTCTACTCAGCAAACTGGATGCAGTATATCACAGTGCCATCCGTTTTGTCACTAAAGCACCTTATACCACCCACCACTGCGACTTGTATGCTCTAGTCGGCTGGCCCTCGCTACATATTCGTCGCCAGACGCACTGGCTCCAGGTCATCTACAAGTCCATGCTAGGTAAAGCTCCGCCTTATCTCAGTTCACTGGTCACGATGGCAACACCCATCCGTAGCACGCGCTCCAGCAGGTGTATCTCACTGATCATCCCTAAAGCCAACACCTCATTTGGCCGCCTTTCGTTCCAGTACTCTGCTGCCTGTGACTGGAACGAATTGCAAAAATCGCTGAAGTTGGAGACTTTTATCTCCCTCACCAACTTCAAACATCAGCTATCTGAGCAGCTAACCGATCGCTGCAGCTGTACATAGTCTATTGGTAAATAGCCCACCCATTTTCACCTACCTCATCCCCATACTGTTTTTATTTACTTACTTTTCTGCTCTTTTGCACACCAATATCTCTACCTGTACATGACCGTCTGATCATTTATCACTCCAGTGTTAATCTGCAAAATTGTAACTATTCGTCTACCTCCTCATGCCTTTTGCACACATTGTATATAGACTCCCCCTTTGTTTTCTACTGTGTTATTGACTTGTTAATTGTTTATTCCATGTGTAACTCTGTGTTGTCTGCTCACACTGCTATGCTTTACCTTGGCCAGGTCGCAGTTGTAAATGAGAACTTGTTCTCAACTAGCCTACCTGGTTAAATAAAGGTGAAATAAAAAATAAATTAAAAAAATTAGGAAATGGAAGACATACAAGACCACTGATAATCTCCCTCGATCTGGGGCTCCACGCAAGATCTCACCCCGTGGGGTCAAAATGATCACAAGAACGGTGAGCAAAAATCCCAGAACCACACGGGGGGACCTAGTGAATGACCTACAGAGAACTGGGACCAAAGTAACAAAGCCTACCATCAGTAAACACACTACGCCGCCAGGGACTCAAATCCTTCAGTGCCAGACGTGTCCCCCTGCTTAAACCAGTACATGTCCAGGCCCATCTAAAGTTTGCTAGAGAGCATTTGGATGATCCAGAAGAAGATTGGGAGAATGTCATATGGTCAGATGAAACCAAAATATAACTTTTTAGTAAAAACTCAACTTGTCGTGTTTGGAGGACGAAGAATGCTGAGTTGCATCCAAAGAACACTATACCTACTGTGAAGCATGGGGGTGAAAACATCATGCTTTGTGGCAGTTTTTCTGCAAAGGGACCAGGACGACTGATCCGTGTATAGGAAAGAAAGAATGGGGCCATGTATTGTGAGATTTTGAGTGAAAACCTCCTTCCATCAGCAAGGGCATTGAAGATGAAACGTGGCTGGGTCTTTCAGCATGACAATGATCCCAAACACACCGCCCGGGCAACGAAGGAGTGGCTTCGTAAGAAGCATTTCAAGGTCCTGGAGTGGCCTAGTCAGTCTCGAGATCTCAACCCCATAGAAAATCTTTGGAGGGAGTTGAAAGTCCGTGTTGCCCAGCAACAGCCCCAAAACATCACTGCTCTAGAGGAGATCTGCATGGAGGAATGGGCCAAAATACCAGCAACAGTGTGTGAAAACCTTGTGAAGACTTACAGAAAACGTTTGACCTCTGTCATTGCCAACAAAGGGTATATAACAAAGTATTGAGATAAGTAAAAGTTTATTTTCCACATTAATTTGCAGATAAATTCATTAAAAATCCTACAATGTGATTTTCTGGATTTTTTTTCTCATTTGGTCTGTCATAGTTGAAGTGTACCTATGATGAAAATTACAGGCCTCTCTCATCTTTTTAAGTGGGAGAACTTGCACAATTTGTGGCTGACTAAATATTTTTTTGCCCCACTGTACCTAACCATTTCCTTGGCTCTCTTGTAGAGTGCATCCATTGTTTTCCGTGCCATGATGTCCTTGAGGAGCAGATTCAATGCATGAGCAGCACAGCCAATGGGTGTGATGTGAGGGTAGGACTCCTCCACTTTAGACCAAGCAGCCTTCATGTTCGCAGCATTGCCGGTCACCATTGCAAATACCTTCTGTGGTCCAAGGTCATTGATGACTGTTTTCAGCTCATCTGCAATGTAGAGACCGGTGTGTCTGTTGTCCCTTGTGTCTGTACTCTTGTAGAATCTCGTTGAGGGGTGTGTCGTGGAAATACTTCTTAAAAATACCGGAGCCTGTGAATTCAATATAGACTTTATTACAAAGTAACAAGCCGAGCTGGTCCATGCCAGTCCCAAACTCAAAGATCACTTTATATACAGTACAAGTTTGACACAACATACATAGTCACTCCTCTTTATATAAATGATCCACATCTTTTAGCATTCTGCCACTATTGTTTCTAATCTTACTTCTAGTCTGTCTACAACCATTTTTACTTGGTTTCTCCTCCCCTTCTTGGCACATACTCCAGGGCATAGATTATATTGGGCGTAACCATAGCGACGATAGAAAAAATAATAGACATGCATTCATAATGCAGGTGCATGTCCAAGGACACCCACAAGACTAGGCAATGGCCTCCCACAAGCCCACAATGGCCTCCCCCCAAGCCCACACTGATTGTACTCACCATTCCGAGATGCGCAACACATGCACCAGAAAATCTAACCAGCTACTTAACCCTGTTGCCCAAAGCTAACGTTATAAGCAGCCAGCTAGCTTCATCTGTCTAATGAGGCTCGACCGGACCGGGTTGTGTTGTGAAGCTAGCCACAATAAGGATTAGGCACAATAGTGGAATTTGCAGTTTGCCTTCAAAATAAACGTATGTCATTGACAGTGATGCAAATGAAAACAAATAGTAAAATTATGCCATACTTTTATTTTGAAGGCTAATCGCAAAGTCCACTGTTAGCTTCCCATATATGGGTCCAACCACCATTAATAAGACACAATAGCGATATAGCTATTGAAACAGATTATGTTGTTTTTCTACGTTTTTGGGGAAGAACATTGTTTGCATCCATGAGCTAGCTAGCTTTTTTTAAGACCATCACTGTAGGTGCTCGAGACAACTTTACCAGCATCATAGCATATGTATCGATGAATCAATGTGACACATGAAATATGAGTGATAATCAATATGTAATAACTATGTAAGAAATGTATAAATACATTAAATTATTATGTGACGTGCAGTCATATTCAGGTCCTGTTTGGCCAACAAGCTTATTTGATCTTTTGACATGCAAAGACCCAAACGGCGTTCCATAGAAATACTGGTTGAGAATGAAACGACTGAACAAATGAACAACGAAACAGCACAGCAAGTAAGTGAAATAAATAGGTTTTGATTATGTTTTACCGGTAATGGGGACATCAATAAATGCCAACAAAATAACTCAGTGTGGTGTGTGTGTGTAACCTATATTTAACGAGGCAAGAACAAATTCTTATTTACAATGATGGCCCGGACGATGCTGGGCCAACTGTGCGCTGCACTATGGGACTACCAATCACGCCTGGATTCGAACCAGGGACTGAAGTGACGCCTCTTGCACTGAGATGCAGTGCCTTAGACCGCTGAGTCCATGTGTGTGTGTTAACTATTTAATTGTACTAGTATGCTTAAAAGACCGCTAAAATTTTAAATATCGGTTTTCGGTATTGGGTTTTGCTGGCAAGGAAAATACTGGATATCGGTGTTGGCCAAATATGTCATATCGGTGCATCACTAGGGGATAGTTTAACCAAAATATGCCACAATAAATTTCCTTATGTGTATCCCACAAAAAAGGTTCACTGGTATAAACTAATTTTTTTATGAATTTAAGCAAAATTCACAACATTCTAAAACATTTCTAAAATTTACCCGGAAAGTTTCCGATCCTTTGCAACCCTACCTGACCCTCTGAAGGCAACGTGCCAGCGCCAAGCTTCTCTAAAGCCCATAGGGACATGTGGGGTGCATCTTCGGTCTTGCATTTTATCTTCACATTTTCAAACAGTCCATTTATATTTTCCAACGGGGCTATACATTTGTTTGTTGCTATACAGTTTTTTTCTTGCCTGAGTAGCCTTGTTTCAATGCCCCCCAAAAATTCAACCATCTTGTTACGGTTCTCTTGTGGTGAAGGATTGTCGGACCAAAATGCAGCGTGTAGATTGCGATCCATGTTTAATGAACAACGTGAAACACGAAATAAACACAAAACACTACAAAACTAAGAACGTAACGAAAACCGAAACAGCCTATACTTGTGTAAATAAATAAAGAGATCGGAACAAGGACACTAAGGACAATCACCCACGACAAACTCAAAGAATATGGCTGCCTAAATATGGTTCCCAATCAGAGACAACGATAAACACCTGCCTCTGATTGAGAACCACTCCAGACAGCCATAGACTTTGCTAGATAACCCCACTAGCTACAATCCCAATACATACTGTGACGGCCCTGAATTATTCTGAACCGTCTCAGTGCAGCTCCTTCCAATAGGGCGCTTTCCCTTTAATTCCCAATTAAATAGCCAGCATCAGCTGCGCAAGTGGGGTTGTGATGGAGACGTGAATGAGGATGTGTTCAACCCTCAGTGCCGAAGCTTCTCTATTCCGTTTGTTTTGTTGCCGTTAAACGTGTGTTTTGTAGCCTAAGAGAGTTTACCCAGGATCAGATCCACTCTTTGCGTCCGTGGACTACACCTCTCCGTTCTTCGTGGCCTTTCTCCGCTGGAGATCTATTGGCGGATTGGATTGTCTGACTGACCGACTGACTACCACCTTTTTGTATACGGTATTTCATTTGTTTTGATGTGATGTATACTGTGATTTATGTAGTTAGTTGTAGTTGAGGACTTAGTAAGAGTTGATACGCTTTAAAGTTCTGTGGTAAAATAATTGTATGTTTAATACTGGGCTTACGCTACACGGAATGAACGGACAAACATTGCGTGACAAAAGTCACTTGAGTTCACTGAACTCCTTTACCGGGCTGGACTCTTTTTTTAGGCCCGAGGTACAGGACATTTCTGGAGGAACCAGAACTCATTGTGATATTATTATATGTGTGTAATCATTGTTGTTGCTAATACCACCCACGCAAAAGAATATAGTTGTTTTTGAAGTTCTTTCCAATGTTTTAAGGGTTTATGAAAAGTTTATTTCCATCCTGACTTTTACATAAGTCCTTTGTATTGGTGTAGACTTGACGGACCAGATGGGACTCATTCCCACCCAAACTAAAAGGAGAAACCAATGTTTTCTCTGGTAGGCACAACCTACCTGGCACCCCTATAAATAATAACCTCAAGTCAAAACCGTTACAATACACACCAAAACCCCAAGACAAAACACACCACAATACAAAAACCCCATGCCACACCCTGGCCTGACCCAATACATGAAGAAAAACACAAAATACTTAGACCAGAGCGTGACACATCTAGTGTTCGGCGAAATAACAACACAATATCAAATACAGGTAGCCTAGTCAAATAATTAACATCCAATCACATTAAAAGTTACTCTCTCACGGGAATTCTACTAACGGCCCGTATGTAGCCAAACTCCTGCTCATGCTCATGTTGGTATCTGTATTGATGGCGCAAAAGCCATGACAGGGAGACATATTGGAGTGGTAACGAGCGTGCAAGCAGTGGCTCCCGACGCCACTTTGGTACACTGCAGCATCCACGGAGAGGCTCTTGCTGCCAAGGGAATGCCTATCAGCTTGAAAGACATTTTGGACACTACAGTGAAAATGGTTAACTTTGTTAAAGCAAGGCCCCTGAACTCTTGTGTATTTTCTGCACTATGCAATGATATGGGCAGCGACCATGTAACGCTTTTACAAAATACAGAAGTGCGCTGGTTATCAAGGGGCAAAGTATTGAGACTTTTTTTTAAATTGAGAGATGAGCTTAAAGTTTTCTTCACTGACCATAATTTTCACTTGTCTGAACGCTTGCATGATGACGAGTTTCTCACACAACTGGCCTACCTGAATGATCTGAATCTAGGATTACAGGGACTCTCCGCAACTATATTCAATGTGTGAAACAAAATTGAGGCTTTGATTAAGAAGTTGGAGCTCTTGAACTCAAGCTTACGTACAATGTCAAATGTGATATAGCAAAGAACCAGAGTGAGTTGGGTGGTTTATTACGCAGGTACTTTCCCAAAACGGATGACAAAAACAACTGGATTTGTTATCCCGTTCAACCACGTACCTATGTGAGAGTGGATTTTCGGCCCTCACTAGCATGAAAACTAAATACAGGCATAGACTCTGTGTGGAAAATGATTTAAGACAGACTCTCTCCAATACAACCCAGCATTGCAGAGTTATGTGCATCCTTTCAAGCACAACCTTCTCAATAACCTGTGGTAAGTTATTCACAATTTTCGATGAACAAATAAGCTTTTATATGTAAGATGGCGCAATAAAGAGCAAAATGATTGATTATTATTTGTGCCCTGGTCCTATAAGAGCTTGTCACTTCCCACATGCCAGGTTGTTTATTTATTTCACCTTTATTTAACCAGGTAGGCACTTTGAGAACAAGTTCTCATTTACAATTTCGACCTGGCCAATATAAAGCAAAGCAGTTCGACACATACAACAACACAGAGTTACACATGGAGTAAAACAAACACAGTCAATAATACAGTCGAAAAATAAGTCTATATGCAAGTGAGGTGAGATAAGGGAGGTAAAGGCAACAAAAAAAAAAAAGGCCATGGTGGTGAAGTAAATACAATATAGCATGTAAAACACTGGAATGGTTGATTTGCAGAGGAAGAATGTGCAAAGTAGATATAGAAATAATGGGGTGCAAAGGAGCAAAATAATTAAATAAATAAATACAGTAGGGAAAGAGGTAGTTGTTTGGGCTAAATTATAGATGAGCTATGTGCAGGTGCAGTAATCTGTGAGCTGCTCTGACAGTTGGTGCTTAAAGCTAGTGAGGGAGATAAGTGTTTCCAGTTTCAGAGATTTTTGTAGTTCGTTCCAGTCATTGGCAGCAGAGAACTGGAAGGAGAGGCAGCCAAATTAAGAATTGGTTTGTTTGTTGTGACAAAACCTCACACTCATTATTATGTTTAATAAATGTATCGTATAGTGTGTGTGGCAGGCTTACAATGATTGCAAAAAAACAACATTTGAGAGTGCGCTGACCCTGGTGCTAGAGGGGGTAGGAACTGGAGGTTGAATGTTTGAAGGGGTACGGGACTATAAAATGTTTGGGAACCCCTACCTTACAGTATGCAAAACAAATACCCAGGGCCAATCGGCTATTGACTGCTACCTTTATTTAACTAGGCAGGTCAGTTAAGAACACATTCTTATTTACAATGATGGCTTAACACGGCCAAACCTGGACGAAGCTGGGCCAATTGTGCGCCGCCCTATGGGAATCCCAATCACGGCTGGATGTGATACAGCCTGGATAGCCCGGCAGTAATGATGAGTTTATCAATTAAAATGCAAGACTGTTTATGGATAAAACAAGTTTTCAGAATTTTATGTATTGTTAATCTGTATGTTATGTATTGATAATCTGGACCGTCCGTGAATGAACGT
The DNA here is from genome assembly GCF_018296145.1 of Oncorhynchus tshawytscha. Classification (NCBI taxonomy): domain Eukaryota; kingdom Metazoa; phylum Chordata; class Actinopteri; order Salmoniformes; family Salmonidae; genus Oncorhynchus; species Oncorhynchus tshawytscha. The sequence goes on from NC_056456.1 coordinate 1,076,514, forward strand.
CATTGCTGATAGCGTTCATTGTTTATTCAACCTGGTTTGATGCCAAAGCGAGGAAAAGGCATCGAGCAGCTCTGCCTTCTCATGCAAGTAGCCAACTCAAGATCTTGCCGACAGCAACCACTCAGCCTTCTTGTGCAAGGGAGGGGCTTCGGGTTGCATGATGTAATCTCTTTTAATTTTTTTGTTGTTGCAATTGCTGAATTCCAATAGATGGCAGCATAAGATCACTAATGAGATTTTATATGACCAGTTCTCCCTGAATACACCCCCCCACTCACAGAACAACTCAAACACTTTTTTCTGTCCCTTCCACACAGCTAACTCAAGATGAAGGACCAAAACACCCTTTTAACAGATTACTGTGAATTATTATGATGATGATTAACGTTTATTATTACCTATTTTCATGCTCATGTTTTGAAATTAAACTTGATTACTATTTCAATAACGATAATCAATAATCCTGAACATTAATTCAGTCACCTCTGGTCGAGAAATGTATTGTTCTAGAACATTTGTCAAATTCATCAATCAGCTTCGAGACGCTCTGCCTTCTCGCACAAATAGCTAACTGTAAAGCAATGGGTGACCCTTCTAGAAAATCATGGGACATATAGTATTTAGTTGCATGCTATTTTATGTCAATCATATTGCTGCTCATAGCCTAAATTATAACTGATACTTTGTGATTTTATGCTGCCATCTATTGGAAATATTTAGCAATTAAAAGTTATTAATTCACATAAAGACATTGGTGAGGCAGCAGAGAAATAAAGGGTATTTTTCTTAGTAATTCCCGAGATCAGTCTCAACCCTGCCCCACGCCAATTTCTGGACTTTCACATAGTGGTTACTAGGTCACACCCAATTCAAACCACATTTAAAAAATAAAGCAAATGTGGGTTGTTTATCAAGTGTTCTGCTTTGCAATAATAAATATCCTAAAATAACTAATAACAAAAAAACGGCAAAATGCTTACATAGGTTGATTTTTTTTTTAAATAACAATCAATGCTATTTAGTACTATAATGGTATTTAATAACATAATATTAGTTCTAAAATATTTTCTATAAATGTTCTAGGTTATCCCTATTGTATAATCCTAACCCTAAAATTAGTGGTTAAGTCTAAAATAGGTGAAACCTATGGTTGAGGCTAATATAGGTTAAGCGTGGGATCAGGTTTTTTAAGGCAAAAAACAGCTAGCTCTTGCTCCTCCCTGTGGCCTTCTGTGGGTACTACATAACTAATTTGTGACACTTGCTAGGCTCATCTGAGGTAGCAACTGCTTCAGATCTACAAATCAATGAGCTAGACCTATCCATTTGATTTGCAACTCAGTGAACCTGCTCAGCATTCGCTCAATTCGATGTCTATGAATGAACAGATTTCGACGCATATCAAATTAACAAGAAACCACAAATCGTTGGTTATTCGGTTATTTCTTAATTATAAAATGTTTAAAATCGGCCACATCTTGAAAGAGAGGACTGGGACACGTTTTTTGTTGTCTTTACACCATTTTTAAAAAACAAATATGGTTAACCATGACCAGAAAATGTTTACCGTTTGATTGGTATGCGCCAGCCATCGCCAAAACGTGTACCCGGGCAAACAGTGAGCGTACTCACAAAGGAGTCGTAACCATGTTAATAATTAGCTACGTGAGGCAACTCTGCGAGGTACATAACAAGGTTAACGTAGGCATGTCTTATTGACAGCTATAGCGAAGCAGGCGTTGTGAAGCAGAACAATGCTTCACAACCGGAGTAGGACGTTCGGGAAAAGGTCGTGGTGCCACGGTGCTCACTTCCAACACACCGACAGTGTCATTGTATTTTGGTACACCAGCATTACATTCATACCCAAGAAAACGCTGCGTTTTCCATGCAGCATTGCGTTGCACATGCAGTGCATTCGGTGTGGTCAATACAAACTGTATGCGAAAACGGCTTGACAGAAAGGGCAGCAGAAGGTATATGTTGAACTTTTGTTGCATATCCAGATGATGCTGTCGGTGTGTCCGAAGCTTAGTCTAACAACATTGTAGCTCAATGTAGAATACTGCCGTTGTCACGGGCGTTGTAACTCTGTTTCAAGCAGTAGTGATAATGTGGTTACTTATAGCTTATTACAAGGTCCAGCGTTCAATAGCAAGCTGCTTGTTATCATGAACATCATGACAGGTAGGTAAGCTAGCGTTAGCTGGCTTAACTGTTGATGAGAAACCAACACCAACGGGCTAACGTTAGTGAACACCATAGTTACGGTACATGCTTTAGCAATAACTAATTAGACCATTCCTGCTGCTACAAAAGATTTAGCCAACTAGTATCTGGCAAAAGCGATTCAATCATTTATTCGATCGGCTAAGGAGTACGAGGCCTTCGCTGCCTATCGAATAAGACATTGACGAGCTTGCATAATACCGCGCAAGCAAGCGAAGTTGAATATTAAGAGATCACCAAAACACCAATTGGTGGTAAACTGTCATTACACGGCGCAATACAATTAGAAAACTAGATCACAACACAGTTAACTGGGCCTGCTGGCTAGCAGCAGTTCGCTTTTGGGATTTGGCTAGCTGCAAGCTACTAGTACATTGATTCATTATGTACCGGTTAGCTAACTACGTTAACGTAGCTAGCTAGCTATTTCATGACCTCCGTTCCAGCTAACGTTATGTTGCTGGTTAGCTAACTACATACAACTGCTTAAGACAAATGTTCAAAACAAACAACGAAATCCTTACCAGCAAAATCCATTTGGGAGCAAGTACAACAATGCAACGCCTGCTAGAAAACATGAACCGGGGAGCCGTCTCTAGTTACCACAGCCACAGAGTCAATTCTACTCGACCAATCAGATGGAGTGTGTGATGCCGAACGCATTGCAACAGTTTCATGGTTTTGATATGATTTATTTCAGAAATTCTGACATTGATAAAGATGTAGAATATTTCATTCAACTGCTAATAATAGTAGGTACATTTCATATTCACAAATGCAAATGGTCTAATTCGAGACCTAACTTTTTTCACTTTATAAATTAATTGTAACAATATGGCAACACTAACTAAAATGAAATACAAAAAGGCAATTAAAACTTTGTTTAGGAATCCTGGCAATGTAAATAGTTTATGTATGCTTGTTTGCATGTGACTATTCCTCTTCTGTTTATTGATAAAAATAAAAATAAATAAAAAACATGCATTTGTTTTATGTTATTTATTAGCTATAATAAAACCAGCTGTTCTAACTGTAAAGTAGTAATCGGATGTCTTATTCAAACTCCGTTTGCAAGCTATTATGATTTGTGTTTGTATTAATTATGGATCCCAATTAGCTGCTTCCAAGGCAGCAGTTACTCTTCCTGGGGTCCAGACAAATAAGGTAGTTATACAATTTTAAAAACATTACAATACATTAATTACAGAATTCACAACACACTAAGTGTATGCCCTCAGGCCCATACTCCACTATCACATATCTACAATGCATGTGTATGTGTGTATAGTGCATATGTTATCATGTGTGTGTATGTATGTGTCTCAAATCAAATTGTATTCGTCAAATGCGCCAAATACAACAGGTGCTGTAATTGGCAGTGAAATGCTTATTTACGAGCCCTTAACCAACAATAAAGCTTTAAGAAAAAATTAAGTATTCAGTAAAAATAGAGAAGTAAAAAATTAAAATAACAAATAATTAAAGAGCAGCAGTAAAATAACAATAGCAAGGCTATATACAGGGGGGGGGGAGTACTGAGTCAATGTGCGGGGGCACAGGTTAGTCAAGGTAATTGAGGTAATATATGCATAGATAATAAACAGAGAGTAGCAACAGCGTGAAATCACATGTATTTATATAGCCCTTCTTAGATCAGCTGATATCTCAAAGTGCTGTACAGAAACCCAGCCTAAAACCCCAAACAGCAAGCAATGCAGGTGTAGAAGCACGGTGGTTAGGAAAAACCTAGGAAGAAACCTAGAGAGGAACCAGGCTATGAGGGGTAGCCAGTCCTCTTCTGGCTGTGCCGGGTGGAGATTATAACAGAACATGGCCAAGATGTTCAAATGTTCATAGATGACCAGCAGTGTCAAATAATAATAATCACAGTAGTTGTCGAGGGTGCAACAGGTCAGCACCTCAGGAGTAAATGTCAGTTGGCTTTTCATAGCCGATCATTGAGAGTATCTCTACCTCTCCTGCTGTCTCTAGAGAGTTGAAAACAGCAGGCCTGGGACAGGTAGCACATCCGGTGAACAGGTCAGAGTTCCATAGCCGCAGGCAGAACAGTTGAAACTGGAGCACCAGCACGGAGTCATCATGCCAGGTAGTCCTGAGGCATGGTCCTAGGGCTCAGGTCCTCTGAGAGAGGGAAAGTAATAGAGAAAGAGAGAATTAGAGAGAGCATACTTAAATTCACACGGGACACCGGATAAGACAGGAGAAATACTCCAGATAGGCTGATCCTAGCCCCCCAACACATAAACTACTGCAGCATAAATACTGGAGGCCGAGACAGGAGGGGTCAGGAGACACTGTGGCCCCATCCGATGATACCTCCAGACAGGGCCAAACAGGCAGGATATAACCCCACCCACTTTGCCAAAGCACAGCCCCCACACCACTAGAGGGATATCTTCAACCACCAACTTACCATCCTGAGACAAGGCCAAGTATAGCCCACAAAGATCTCCGCCACAGCACAACCCAAGGGGGGCAACCAAGACAGGAAGACCACGTCAGTGACTCAACCCACTCAAGTGACGCACCCATCTTAGGGACGGCATGGAAGAGCACCAGTAAGCCAGTGACTCGGCCCTTGTAATAGGGTTAGAGGCAGAGAATCCCAGTGGAAACAGGGGAACCGGCCAGTCAGAGACAGCAAGGGCGGTTTGTTGCTCCAGTAAAAGAGGTGGTGGGGGGGGGACAATGCAAATAGTCTGGGTAGACATTTGACTAGCTGTTCAGAAGTCTTATGGGTTGGAGGTAGAAGATGTTAAGAAGTGTTTTGGACCTAGACTTGCCGCTCCGTATAGTCTATGACTATGGTGGATAGGGTCTATAACAATTTTTAGGCGATTCCTCTGACACCACCTGGTATAGAGGTCCAGGATGGCAGGAAGCTTTGCCCCAGTGATGTACTGGGCTGTACGCACTACCCTCTGTAGTACCTTGCAGTCGGACCAAGCAGTTGCCGTACCAGGCTGTGATGCAACCGGTCAGGATGCTCTCGATGGTGTAGCTGTAGAACTTTTAGATGATCTGAAGACCCATGCAAAATCTTTTCAGTCTCCTGAGGGGGAATAGGCTTTGCCGTGCTCTCTTCAAAACCGTCTTAGTGTGTTTGGACCATGATGGTTGATTGGTGGTGGACACCTTAAAACTTGAAGCTCTAAACCTGCTCCATTGCTGCCACATCTATGCCCCGTTGATGAGAATCCAGTGCTCAGTCCTCCTTTTCCTGTAGTCAGTCAAGCAAGTGCAATCATCTCCTTTGTCTTGATCAGGTTGAGGCCAGGTCTCTGACCTCCTCCCTATAGGCTGTTGTCGGTGATCAGGCCTACCACAGTTGTGTCGTCGGAAATCTTAATGATGGCGTTAGAGTTGTTCCTGGCCATGCAGTCATGGGGGTGGACAGGGAGTACAGGAGGGGACTGAGCACGCACCCCTGAGGGGCCCCCGTGTTGAGGATCAGCATGGCAGATGTGTTGTTACCTATCCTTACCACCTGGAGGAGGCCTGTCAGGAGGTCCAGGATCCAGTTGCAAAGGGAGATGTTTAGTCCCAGGGTCCTTAGCTTAGTAATGAGCTTTGAGAAAACTATGCTGTTGAACGCTGAGCTGTAGCCAATGAATAGCATTCTCATGTAGGTGTACCTTTTGTCCAGGTGGGAAAGAACAGTGTGGAGTGCAATAGAGATTGCTTCATCTCTTGATCTGTTGGGGTGGTATGCAAATTAGAGTGGGTCTAGGGTTACAGGGATGATGGTGTTGATGTGAGCCATGATCAGCTTTTCAAAGCACTTTAATGGCTACAGACTTGAGTGCTACGGGTCAGAAGTCATTTAGGCAAGTTACCTTAGTGTTCTTAGGCACAGGGACTATAGTGGTTTGCTTGAAACATGTTGGTATTACAGACTCTGTCATGGACAGGTTGGAAATATCAGTGAAGACACTTGCCAGTTGGTCAACGCATGCTCGGGAATACACTTCCTGGTAATCCGTCTGGCCGTCCTGGTCATCCGTCTTGACCTGTTTAAAGGTATTATCTATGTCAGCTACGGAGAGCGTGATCACACAGTCATCTGGAATAGTTGATTCTCTCATGCATGCTTCAGTGTTGCTTGCCTCGAAGCATTGAAGTAATTTAGCTCGTCTAGTAGGCTTGTGTCACTGGACAGCTCACGTCTGTGCTTTCCTTTGTGGTAATAGTAATAGTTTGCAAGCCCTGCCACATCCAATGAGCGCCGGAGCCTGTGTAGTACGATTCAATCTTAGTCCTGATACTTTGCCTGTTTGATGGTTCATCGGAGGGCGTAGCTGGATTTCTTACTGTTTTTATTTATTTACTTTCTGCTCTTTTGCACACCAGTATCTCTACATGCACATGACCATCTGATCATTTATCACTCCAGTGTTAATCTGCTAAATTGTAATTATTCGCCTACCTCCTCATGCCTTTTGCACACAATGTATATAGACTCTTTTTTTAAATGTTTTTTTTTCTCTTTTTTTTCTACTGTGTTATTGACTTGTTTATTGTTTACTCCATGTGTAACTCTGTGTTGTTGTCTGTTCACACTGCTATGCTTCATCTTGGCCAGGCCACAGTTGTAAATGAGAACTTGTTCTCAACTAGCCTACCTGGTTAAATAAAGGTGAAATAAAAAATAAAATTAAAAATAAGCGTCCGGGTTAGAGTCCCACTTCTTGAAAGCTGCAGCTCCACCCTTTAGCTCAGTGTGGATGTTGCCCGTAATCCATGACTTGTGGTTGGGAAATGTACGAACGGTCACTGTAGGGACGACTCCATCGATGCACTTATTGATGAAGCCAGTGACTGATGTGGTGTACTCCTCAATGCTATCGGAATAATTCCGGAACGTATTCCAGTCTGTGCTAGCAAAACAGTCCTGTAGCTTAGAGTCTGCATCATCAGATCACTTCTATAGTGAATGAGTCACTGGTTCTTCCTGCTTTAGTTTTTGCTTGTAAGCGGGAATCAGGAGGATAGAATTATGGTCAGATTTGGGCGAGGAGAGCTTTGTACACGTTTCAGGGTGTGGAGTAAAGGTGGGTAGAGTTTTTCTTCCTCCGGTTGCACATTTAACATGCTGGTACAAATGTGGTAAAACAGAGTTGATTGCATTAAAGTCCCCGGCCACTAGGAGCACCGCCTCTGGATGAGCGTTTTCCTGTTTGCTTATGACCATATACAGCTCATTGAGTGCGGTCTTAGTGCCAGCATCGGTTTGTGGTGGTAAATGTACAGTTACGAAAAATATAGATGAAAACTCTCTTGGTCAATAGTGTGGTCTACAGCTTATCATGAGATACTCTACCTCAGGCGAGCAACACTTTGAGACTTCCTTAATATTAGATTTCGTGACCGGCTGTTGTTTACAAATATACACAGACCGCCACCCCTTGTCGTACCGGAGTCAGCTGTTCTATATTGCCGAGGCAGCGTAAACCCCGCCAGCTGTATGTTATCCGTGTTGTCTTTCAGCCACAACTCGATGAAACATAAGATATTACAGTTTGTAATGTCCCGTTGGTAGGATATTCATGATCGTAGCTCGTCTATTTTGTTATCCAATGATTTTTTTACGTTGGCTAATAGGACTGATGGTAGAGGCAGATTACCCACTCGCCGTCGGGTCCTTACATGGCACCCCGACCTACGTCCCCGATATCTCAGTTTCTTTCTCATGCAAATGGAACTTGTCGGGTGTTTGTAGTAAATCCTTTGTGGACGACTCGTTAAAGAAAAATTCTTTGTCCAGTACGAGGTGGGTAATCGCTGTCCTGATATCCAGAAGCTCTTTTTGGCAGAAATGTACAAAATAAGTTACAAATAATGCGAAAAAAACACACACAATTGTCCAATTGGTTAGGAGTCCTTAAAACGCCACCCATCTCCTCCGTGCCTATGTTTGTGTTGCATCACAGTCCCCACTGTTCCATAAGGTGTATTTTTATCTGGTTTTAAATCAGTTGCATCAGTTACCTGATGTGGAATAGAGTTCCATGTAGTCATGACTCTATATGGTACTGTGTTTGGTTAAGGGAGGGGGATTGGATGGAAAGATAGGAGGGTGAAAAGACTGATACCTTGAACACACCGACTGTTTTATTTGTTTTGGTACAGCAGAAGTACTTTCATTTCCAATGGAACGCTGCGTTTGCCTTTCAGCATTGCGTTGCAGAGGCAGTTGCATTGCGTTCTATGTGGTGCATATGTTGGATTTATCGAATGCATCAGAAAGTAGCAAAATGTGAATGTTGAACTTTTGTAGCACACATATCCAGTACAGAAATAGTGAGATTACATAACAAAAAAGTTTAGACAGCTGAATTTCTTTTAATGTTTTATTAATTTATTTGCCAAGTAGTATACATATTATTTATTGTGACAGCCTATAATATAATTTCCCTCCAACATGCATAGTTTTGGAATGAAATGTGCCATGGCACAACCCAAGGGGGGCGCCAACCCAGACAGGATGACCACATCAGTGAATCAACCCACTCAGGTGACGCACCCCTTCCAGGGACGGCATGAGAGAGCCCCAGTAAGCCAGTGACTCAGCCCCTGTAATAGGGTTAGAGGCAGAGAATCCCAGTGGAAAGAGGGGAACCGGCCAGGCAGAGACAGCAAGGGCGGTTTGGTGCTCCAGAGCCTTTCCGTTCACCTTCCCACTCCTGGGCCAGACTACACTCAATCATATGACCCACTGAAGAGATGAGTCTTCAGTAAAGACTAAAAGGTTGAGACCGAGTTTGTGTCTCTGACATGGGTAGGCAGACCGTTCCATAAAAATGGAGCTCTATAGGAGAAAGCCCTGCCTCCAGCTGTATGCTTAGAAATTCTAGGGACAATTAGGAGGCCTGCGTCTTGTGACCGTAGCGTACGTATAGGTATGTACGGCAGGACCAAATCAGAGAGATAGGTAGGAGCAAGCCCATGTAATGCTTTGTAGGTTAGCAGTAAAACCTTGAAATCAGCCCTTGCTTTGACAGGAAGCCAGTGTAGAGAGGCTAGCACTGGAGTAATATGATCACATTTTTTGGTTGTAGTCAGGATTCTAGCAGCCGTATTTAGCACCAACTGAAGTTTATTTAGTGCTTTATCCGGGTAGCCGGAAAGTAGAGCATTGCAGTAGTCTAACCTAGAAGTGACAAAAGCATGGATTAATTTTTCTGCATCATTTTTGGACAGAAAGTTTCAGATTTTTGTAATGTTACGTAGATGGAAAAAAGCTGTCCTTGAAATGGTCTTGATATGTTCTTCAAAAGAGAGATCAGGGTCCAGAGTAACGCCGAGGTCCTTTACAGTTTTATTTGAGACGACTGTACAACCATTAAGGTTATTCAAAGGGTTCTCCTATGGGGACAGCCAGAGAACCCTTTTAGGTTCTAGATATCACCTTTTTAAGAGTAGTCATCCTTGTCTAGTTTATTGGTACAGTCATAGACTGAATTGTACTGTTCAAGGTATTGTTCATGACTGTTGATGACTATTACAATATAATCAGTAGAGCCTAATAAACAATAGTGAGGTAGCTATATGAGTAGATAGAATATTCTATTTGTATTTATTATGGATCCAAGGCAGCAGCTACATTTCCTGGGGTCCGGCAAAATAAAGGCAGTTATACAATTTTTAAAACATTACAGTACATTCATAACAGATTTCACAACACACTAAGTGTGTGCCCTCAGGCCCCTACTCCATATCTACAACACAAAATCCATGTGTACATGTGTGTATAGTGAGTATGTTATTGTGTGTGTGTGTGTGTATGTATGTGTCTGTGCCTATGTTTGTGTTGCTTCACTGCTAAATACAAGTTGTGATGAAGTCAATCTCTCCTCCACTTTGAGCCAGGAGAGATTGACATGCATATTATTATTCTCTGTGGACATACAAGGGCCAGCCATGCTGAGCCAATTGCAATTTTCCTAAGTCCCTGTTTGTGGCACCTGACCACCCCACTGAACCGTAGTCCAGGTGCGACAAAACTAGGACCTGCCTTGTTGATAGTGTGTGGATTCCATTTACTGTTTTCATGACATTGATGTCGGTGCTTACGGCAAGGGAAGTGATGGCGGGACCCCCCGGGACTCTGCCTTTGGCCAGGCACTTCAGGATGGCACCCTGGAGAGTCCACCACCTGTATCACTCCATGGGCTGAAGACCTGGGACCCATTCCCAACGTCTTTGTCGGCGACGTGGTCTTCCCTTTGAAACCCAATCCCATGAGATGCCAGCTGCAATTACCAAGGTCTGTAAGGATCTTCAACAAACGACTGTCTAGGGCAAGGTTAGTTGTTTAATGTGCCTTTGGGATTCTGGCAGCCCGGTGGAAAATGTATCGGAGAGTGCTTCGTCTCAGCCCCTCAAATGCCGATGTCTGCGTGAAGGTCACGTGTTCTCCACAACTACCTGCAGAGGGCATCTCATAGTCTCTCTTCAATTGGAAGTTATATTAAGTGAAATTTTGGAGTAAAGACCACACCTTAACACCTTCCTTCTCCCATTAACATCCGTATTATACACACCTGGCATGGTACATCAGGTGAGCAAGAGCTCTAATTAAGGTTATATGACATACAATTAGTATGATAACAATGGGAAAAGGTAACCTAGCGTTCATACAAATAGTACAGTTTACCACCATCTTCACTGGTCTGACAAAATGCAGGTGGAAAAAAAAGAATTAGAACTAGAATGGGTTTTTACTTTCATCTTGTCTTAGATCTGCAATTGTGTAGGGAGGAAATAAGGAGTTTAAGTCTAAATGAGACACTAATAAACAGATGAAACAACTGACTATGAAACATTTTGAATTTAATAAGTACTCAAGTACAGGAAAGAACATGACAGGTAATGTATGTGTGTTATAACAATGTTTCAAAAAATTAAACAAGTATTCAAAGAGGTGTGTGTGCATGTCCAGTGGGGCAAAAAAGTATTTAGTGAGCCACCAATTGTGCAAGTTCTCCCACTTAAAAATATGAGAGAGGCCTGTAATTGTCATCATAGGTACACTTCAACTATGACAGACGAAATGAGAAAAAAAGTCCAGAAAATCACATTGTAGGATTTTTAATGAATTTATTTGCAAATTATGGTGGAAAATAAGTATTTGGTCAACAGATGTAAATCTTGCTGTCTGTTGCTTGATATCACAATGTACCTTTGTATAATTCTGCAAATCTGTTGTTTGACTTTGCCATAAAATGCTGTGCTTTAGTTCTGCTCGTGGAGCTCTCGGCAACACACTTCAGAATGTGAGGTTGACCAGGTTCATTATTGCAATAATTAATCGATATTAAATAAAGATGATTGTTTGAAGAAATGACAAAGTCTCTCTCACTTGATTACAATTTCCACCACATTGTGTGTCTGAAAAAACTGACAGTAAATGTGTAGCCACAATTCAGGTAAACACAAATTTCAACTTTAGTCTTGTAAAAGAACAGCAAGGGCATCTGAATTCTCCGGTGTGTGAGTTTCAATTCAGTCAATTTTCATGCAATCTATGTACGACTAATAAGGAATTCTATCCTAAGTATTAAGTAACTATTTACTTTATGAATTCCATGAATTTTGTACTAACAAGGACATAGTACGCGGAATAAGGTGTCACACCTTGATCTGTTTCACCTGCTGTCTACATACCACCGCAGACCGATGCTGGCACTAATACCTCACTCAATGAGCTGAATATGGCCATAAGCAAACAGGAAAACGCTCATCCAGAGGCGGCGCTCCTAGTGGCCGGGAACTTTAATGCAGGTAAACTCAAATCAGTTTTACCTAATTTCTATCAGCATGTTAAATATGCAACCAGAGGGAAAAAACTCTAGACTACCTTTACTCCACGTACAAAGCTCTCCCTCGCCATCCATTTGGCAAATCTGACCATAATCCTAACCTGATTCTGGCTTACAAGCAAAAACTAAAGCAGGAAACACCAGTGACTCGGTCATTAAGAAAGTGATGAGATGAAGCAGATGCTAAGCTACAGTACTGTTTTGCTAGCACAGACTGGAATATGTTCCGGGATACCTCCGATGGCATTGAGGAGTACACCACATCAGTCACTGGCTAATTAAGTGCATCGATGACGTCGTCCCCACAGTGACTGTGCATACATACCACAAGCCATGGATTACAGGCAATATCCACACTGAGTTAAAGGGTAGAGATGCCGCTATCAAGGAGTAGGACTCTAACCCGGAAGCTTCTAAGAAATCCCGCTATGCCTTCCACCGAACCATCAAACAGACCAAGCGTCAATACAGGACTAAGATTGAATCGTACTACAATGACTCCGACGCTCGTCAGTTGTGGCAGGGCTTGCAAATTTTTACAGACTACAAAGGGAATCACAGCCACGAGCTGCCCAGTGACACGAGCTCACGAGACCCTACAAATTTTCAAAGACTCCAGCCACCCTAGTCATGGACTGTTCTCTCTGCTACCACACGGCAAGAGGTACTGGAGCACCAAGTCTAGGTCCAAGAGGCTTCTAAACAGCTTCTACCCCCAAGCCATAAGAGTCCTGACTCCTGAAAATCTAATCAACATCTACCCAGACTATTTGCATTGACTCCCCCCTTCTACGCTGCTGCTACTCCCTGTTATTACCTATGGATAGTCACTTTAATAACTCTACCTACATGTACATATTACCTCAATTACCTTAACACCGGTGCTCCCACACATTGACTCTGTACCGGTATCCCCTGTATATAGCCCCACTATTGTTATTTACTGCTGCTCTTTAATTATTTCTTATTCTTATCCCTTACTTTTGGGGGGGTATTTTCTTGAAACTGCATTGTTGGTTAAGGGCTTGTAAGTAAGCATTTCACTGTAAGGTCTACACCTGTTGTATTCGGCACATGTGACAAATACAATTTGATTTGATTCGATTTCGATTTGACCAGGATCTCTATTTAATTAAGTGAGCAGATTAGGGCTTTCAGGAGGAATGGAAAATCTACATTTCAAAAATACTGGTAGACTTGGGGATTTTGGTCACGGACAGTGCTATTGGCAAACACTATCATCAGATGCCTGTGTTACGGCAAATGCGAAATCCCAGGAATATGAACAGGTACAGTAGGCTACCATACTACAAGTAGGCTTAATAATGCTAAAAATAAACCGACTGCTGGTCTTTACTGCATGTTGCACATTTTTACATTGTATTCCATTTCCAGCAAGACTATTCAAGGGATCAACTCACTGACGAATGAAGATGATGAGCGCTCGGCAAAGGCCATTTGTAATCTGCTGGCATCACATCTCAACATCGCTGTAATCACAGTCAAAGGACAGAAGACAGGTGAAGAAACTTGCGTGGATTTACGAGAATGCTCAGTAAGACATTTAATATGTATATATTATTATTTTCAGAACATTAAATTCTCTAGGGTAGGGGGCAGCATTTAGAATTTTGGATGAAAAGCATGCCCAAATTTAACAGCTTTCTACTCAGTCCCAGAAGTTAGGATGTGCATATAATTAGTAGATTTGGATTGAAAACACTCTAAGGTTTCAAAACCTGTCTGTGAGTATAACAGAACTGATTTGGCAGACGAAAAACTGAGAAAGAATTTCATTTTTTATAAATTTTTTCCGATTCAATGCCGTTACAGTATCCGTTGATTTAGGACTCAAATTGCAGTTCCTATGCCTTCCACTAGATGTCAACAGTCTTTAGAAATGGTTTCAGGCTTGTATTCCTATAAATGAGGGAGTAAGAGCAGTCTGAATGAATGGACCCTGCCGTGTCACATATCTTTTTCATGCGCGCCACCAGAGAGAGTGCCTTTCTTGTTTACCTTTTATATTGACGATGTTATTGTCCGGTTTAAATATTATAGATTATTTAGGCTAAAAACAACCTGAGGATTGAATATAAACATCATTTGACATGTTTCTATGAACTTTACGGATACAATTTGAATTCTTTTGTATGCAAACAAAATTGAGGTTTTTGGATATAAAGAGAGACTTTATCGAACAAAAGGAATATTTATTGAATAAATGAAAGTCTTCTGAGTGCAACCATATGAAGATCATCAAAGGTAAGGGATTAATTTTATCTCTATTTCTGACTTGTGTAACTCTTCTACTTGGCTGGTTACTGTTTGTAATGATTTGTCTGCTGGGCTATGTTCTCAAATAATCGTTAGGTATGCTTTCGCCGTAAAGCTTTTTTGAAATCTGACACAGTGGTTGGATTCACAAGAAGTTAATCTTTAAACCAATGTAAAATAGTTGTATCTTTTCTGAATTTTTATAATGAGTATTTCTGTTTTTGAATTTAGAGCTCTGTAATCTCACTGGATGTTGTCCAGGTGGGACGCTAGCGCTAGCACATTTCTCTTGTTTTGTACTGTTCTGTAGTTTCGACCCAATGATTCGAATGTCAAACAAAGACCTTCGCATCCTGCAGGCCCAGGCATGGATCAAAGCTGGTGAGACATTAATTGACGTCATCTTCACAGACGAATCAACCATGGCCCTTGAGCAATTTGCTCAAAATTGCTACCGAAAAAAAGGAAGAAGATCATGAAAGCCGAGTCCCAAGCATCCCCTCAAAGTCCATGTGTGGGGGGTTACCTGGTCACGAGTGACCATATTTGATTTTTAGTGGTAAGTTTACAAAAGTAGCCTACACTATGTGTTCCACAATAATTCACTGTTGCCGCCTTTTTCAGGTATCATGGCTCGATATTTCATTGAGGAAGAAATCATCAAGAGATATGCTGGACTCTATATCAGAGAGGTGTTTCCGGGACCGTTTTTTTCAAGGTAGGATTATATCAATATTTTGTTATGTTGAGGCTTATTTACATGTATATTTCTAGTATTTTTGGCTGTTAGGCTTAATGTCTTATTTTCTTCTTCAAATGCAGACAGACCCAAAACACACAGCCACCCGGGTTTGCATTGCAGATGAGGGCATAAACTGGTTCAAGACGCCAACAGAGTAAGTAGAACTTCATGTAGCAATATCAATAAATAAAAGACCTACAACACCTACAGTAGGCCTACAGTGTATCTAAAAATATTTTTTACATGTATATATCTCCTGATTGAAACACGATTGAACTTGTTTGACATCAACTGAAAACATTCATCAGTAACTCTGCCAAGCCTACAAGCAAAGATGAACTGGTTAACAACTTCTTAGGGCTGCAATCCCATTAACGGGATGATATAACAACATCCAGTGAAAGTGCAGGGCGCCAACTTCAAAACAACAGAAATCTCATAATTAAAATTCCTCAAACATACATGTATCTTATACCGTTTTAAATGTAATCTTGTTGTTAATCCCACCACAGTGTCAGATTTCAAATAGGCTTTACAGCGAAAGCACCACAAATGATTATGTTAGGTCACCACCAAGCCAAAGAAAAACTCAGCCATTTTTCTAGCCAAAGAGAGGAGTCACAAAGAGATAAAATCAATCACTAACCTCATCAGATGACACTCATAGGACTTCATGTTACACAATACATATACGTTTTGTTTGATAAAGTTCATATTTATATAAAAGAAATCTGAGTTTACATTGGCGCGTTACGTTCACTAGTTCCAAAAACATCCAGTGATTTTGCATAGCCGCATCGATTCAACAGAAATACTCATCATAAATGTAGATGATAATACAAGTTATACACATGTAATTATAGATATACCTCTCCTTAATGCAACTGCTGTGTTAGATTTCAAACCTTTACGGAAAAAGCAAACCATGCAATAATCTGAGACGGCACTCAGAAAATAAATAACATTAACCACCATGTTGGAGTCAACAGAAACCAGAAATCACATTGGAAATATTCCCTTACCTTTGATGATCTTCATCAGACTGCAATCCCAGGAATCCTAGTTACACAATAAATGCTTGATTTGTTTGATAATGTCCATTATTTATGTCCAAGTAGCTACTTTTGTTACCGCGTTAGGCACACATATCCAAACGCTCGTGCAGGTCCCGCATAATTTTAGACAAAAACTTCAAAAAGTTATATTATATATTATTATTATATAGTATTCTTAACGATGGCGGTTAACATATCATTTAGGACCTTGAGCATGGCTGAGGTGCACCCATGACCAGCTCTGAAACCAGATTGCATAGCGGAGAAGGTATGGTGGGATTCGAAATGGTTGGTAATCTGTTTGTTGACTTGGCTTTCGAAGACTTTAGAAAGGCAGGGTAGGATAGATATAGGTCTGTAGCAGTTTGGGTCAAGAGTGTCCCCCCCTTTGAAGAGAGGATGACCGCAGCTGCTTTCCAATCTTTGGGAATCTCAGATGACACGAAAGAGAGGTTGAACTTGCTAGTAATAGGGGTTGCAACAATTTCGGCAGATAATTTTAGAAAGAAAGGGTCCAGATTGTCTAGCCCGGCTGATTTGTCGGGGTCCAGATTTTGCAGCTCTTTCAGAATATCAGCTGACTCGATTTGGGAGAAGGAGAAATCGGGAAGGCTTGGGCGAGTTGCTGTGGGGGGTAGGAGTAGCCAGGTGGAAAGCATGGCCAGCCGTAGAAAAATACCTATTGAAATTCTCAATTATAGTGGATTTATCAGTGGTGACAGTGTTTCCTATCCTCAGTGCAGTGGGCAGCTGGGAGGAGGTGTTCTTATTCTCCATGGACTTTACAGTGTCCCAGAACTTTTTTGAGTTTGTGTTGCAGGAAACAAATTTCTGTTTGAAAAAGCTAGCCTTGGCTTTTCTAACTGCTTGTGTGTATTAGTTTCTAGCTTCCCTGAAAAGTTTGACTCTATCACGGGGGCTGTTCGATGCTAATGCAGAACGCCATAGGTTGTTTTTGTGTTGGTTAAGGGCAGTCAGGTCTGGAGAGAACCAGGGGCTATATCTGTTCCTGGTTCTACATTTCTTGAAAGGGGCATGCTTATTTAATATGGTGAGGAAGGCATTTAAAAAAAAACAGGCATCCTCTACTGGCGGGATGAGGTCAATGTCCTTCCAGGATACCCCGGCCAGGTCGATTAGAAAGACCTGCTCGCTGAAGTGTTTTAGGGAGCGTTTGACAGTGATGAGTAGAGGTCGTTTGACTGCTGACCCATTACGGATGCAGGCAATGAGGCAGTGATCGCTGAGGTCTTGGTTGAAAACAGCAGAGGTGTATTTAGAGAGCAAGTTGGTTAGGATGATGAGGGTGCCCGTGTTTACGGCTTTGGGGTGGTACCTGGTAGGTTCATTGATAATTTGTGTGAGATTGAGGACATCAAGATTATATTGTAGGATGGCTGGGGTGTTAAGCATGTTCCAGTTTAGGTCGCCTAGCAGCACGAACTCTGAAGATAGAAGGGGGGCAATCAGTTCACATATGGTGTCCAGAGCACAGCTGGGGGCGGAGGGTGGTCTATAGTAGGTGGCAACAGTGAGACACTTGTTTTTAGAGAGGATGATTTTTAAAAGTCGAAGTTCAAATTGTTTGGGTACAGACCTGGATAGTAGGACAGAACTCTGCAGGCTCTCTCTGCAGTAGATTGCAACACCGCCCCCTTTGGCCGTTCTCTCTTGTCTGAAAATATTGTAGTTCGGAATGGAGATTTCAGAATTTTTGGTGGTCTTCCTAAGCCAGGATTCAGACACGGCTAGAACATCCGGGTTTGCAGAGTGTGCTAAAGCAGTGCATAAAACAAGCTTAGGGAGGAGGCTTCTAATGTTAATAACATGCATGAAACCAAGGCTATTACGGTTATTATGGTCATCAAAAGAGAGCGCCTCGGGAATAGGAGTGGAGCTAGGCACTGCAGGGCCTGGATTCACCTCTATATCACCAGAGGAACAGAGGAGGAGTAGGATAAGGGTACGGCTAAAAGCTATGAGAATTGATCGTTTAGAACGTCCGGAATAGAGAGCAAAAGGAGGTTTCTGGGAGCGATAAAATAGCTTCAAGGTATAATGTACGGACAAAGGTATGGTAGGATGTGAATACAGTGGAGGTAAACCTAGGTATTGAGTGATGATGAGAGAGATATTGTCTCTAGAAACATCATTGAAACCTGTTGATGTCATCGCATGTGTGGTTGGTGGAACTGAAAGGTTGGATAAGGTAATATGAGCAGAGGCTTGATAGTGAAATAAGCCAATAAACACTACCCAGAACAGCAATGGACAAGGCATATTGACATTGAGGAGAGGCATGCTTAGTCGAGTGATCATAAGGGTCCAGTGAGTAGTGAGGTTGGTTGGGGTAACGGAGATTCAGACAGCTAGCCGGGCCATCGGTAGCAAGCTAGCGTAGGACAGTGTTCTGTTTTTAGCCACTTTGTGTATTTCCGTTAGTAGGTTAGTGGGGTTCTGTGTGGTAGAGGGGATCAATCCAATTGGCAAAATAGATATAGTTATAGTGACCCAAGAAAAATTGTGTAGAAAATGTTCAGATAGCAGCCGATAAGACAGCTAACGATTAGCGAGCCGCAGATGGCTGTTCAGGTAACGTCGCGATGGAGGAGCCAGTTGGATAACGCCCTCGTGCAGATAACGTCGGTAGCACAGTCGTGAAGGCCCGGTGGGGCTCCGCATCGGCAGTAAAACGGGTCCGGATAAGTGATTGTAGCCCAGGAGTGGTTGATAGAACTCTTCAGCTGGCTAGCTCCTGAATAATTGAAGTTTGCTCCTGGACCGACGTAAGCCAATAGTCACACGGATAGCAACTAGCTAGCCGTTTGGGTACTGGTTAGACTACAAATAGGGTATGGAAATGTTAGGACTATTTTGCTCTTACTGTAGTACTGTAGCCTACTCCCGACCGGTGACGTTATGGGCTATTAGCAGGAGAATAGATTCTTGCCAAGAAGGAGGGTTGGGGGAAAATTGTATCGTCAAATGTATTTCTTACTTAGGTCGGCTGTATCACAACCGGCCGTGATTGGAAGTCCCATAGGGTGGCGCACAATTGGCCCCGCATTGTCCAGGTTTGGCCGGTGTAGGCTTCATTGTAAATAAGAATTTGTTCTTAACTGACATGCCATGTTAAATAAAGGTCACATCGTACAACACCATATTTTCCGGAAACCCTGAGGGTTTTTTTGTTTTTCTTGGAATAGAAACACCATAATATTAATCAAGCTACATTTCTTAAAATCAATCCTATATACTATGTTCTTACAAAAAAGGTTTTAAATTCTCTAGTACAGCCAACAACTTTTGGTTATTTGAAAATGAAATAATCTCCAAAATATTGTTAATGTTTTCAAACAGTTGTTTGAAGGGCTATTAGGAGGACAAATAACACGATATGGTCCCAAAAACACCTCTCTGTATTTTGATACTTTGTGCAAGGCAATTGATCAGCATAAAACATTTTGTGGAAGAGGCCTCCCGAGTGGCGCAGTGGTCTAAGACATTGCATCGTAGTACAAACTGCGTTGCTACAGACGCTGGTTCGATAACTGTGCCATCCACGACTTGGAGACCCATGAGGCGACATACAATTGGCCCAGCGTCGTCTGGGTTAGGGGAGGGTTTAGCCGGTCAGGATGTCCTTGTCCAAAAAATAGGCATGGTGGGGTTTTGGTTTCTCTCTCTCTAAAAACAGACATAAAGAAATCTAAATAACAAACTGGCTTTATTTACAAATCAGTAAGAATGTCTCACCCCATGTTCAAGAATGGCCTTTTTCCTTTCATTCAAATTACAGTCGCTCACTTTCAGTTATTTGAAAATGAAATAATCTCCAAAATATTGTTCTTTTTTTAAGCAAAACAATTATTATTATTATCAACCCTGCATTATAATTATATAAAATCCCCTTAGATTTTCTCACAGATCAGATTTTCCCTAACAAAAAATGCCCCTGTCACGCTCTGACCTTAGTGAGCTGTTTTATTTCTCTATTTGGTGAGGTCAGGGTGTGATGTGGGGTGGGCATTCTATGTTTTGTATTTCTTTGGTTTTGGCTGAGTGTGGTTCCCAATCAGAGGCAGCTGTCTATCGTTGCCTCTGATTGGGAATCATACTTAGGTAGCCTGTTTTCCCACCTATGTTTTGGGATCTTGTTTTTTGTTAGCTCAGTGAAGCCTTCAGAACGTGACGTTCGTTATGCCTTTTGTTTGGTGTTCTGAGTATTAAAGATCATGAACACTTACCATGCTGCACCTTGGTCTACTTCTTCAGACGATCGTCACAGCCCCTTAGATATCAATTTAGAATCCTCCAATCCTCTAAATGTAATTATTGGAGGAGAGCCATATAGATTGCAAAATAGTTCGGAAGAGATTTGATGGCACATTGTTTATGAATTGACACTCAATTTACCGTTCCTCCTGAACAATAGTGTAATAATTGCTATTCCTCTGTCCTGCACACACACCCTAAAAAAAATTATTTTTTTGCTTCTACTTGATCAGAACAAGCTGTAACTGGACTGTAGCATATTACTTACTAAAAATAACATGAAAAGCGCACATTTGTAAATCCCAAACTATAAAAGTAATTGAAAAGATAGATACAAATTATTTGTGACATTGTGGTTACAATAAAGAACGTAAACAAGATGTAAACAAGATGCTGTGTTTTTATTTACAGTAGTGATGGACAGCTGGACGCTGTTGATTTTCACAAGTGTACTGTAGTACTGTAGCAGGTGTAGCCCATCATGCAAACAATAGACTCTTCACAGCCATGCTAATGTAGGTGTGAAAATCCCCCAATTTGCAATGTATTCGATGCTTAAGTTCTCTAAAATGTTACATTTCTAACTTCCATGCAACCGCAAAATGCCATACAGCCATATAAATAGTTGGGAAGAGATTCCATGACACATGGTTTATGAATTGACGCACAACTCTTCATAGGCCGGCTGCTGTAGGTGTGAAAATCCCCCAATCTGGCCCCAACAGTTCTTCATCAACATATTTATGCTTTCATTAATACAATAATGAGAAAAAAAGACATTCAAAATGTAGATGTTTATTTAAACAACATTTTAGCTGCACTTCCCCCCCAGCTCCACAACCATGGGTAAAGCCTTGCTGAGATGATCAATGTATTTGTTGCATTGTTGTATCGTCAATATCTCAAGCCAAAACGTCTTGAATGCCTTAAAACCTTTTGGAACTACCCATCCCGGATCCGGGAGAATTGTCATCAACTACACTAATTAGCACAGCGCAACGGTCCAAAAATATTACTAGAAAATATTCCTATTCATGAAATCACAAGTGAAACATAGTGAAACACAGCTTAGCCTTTTGTTAATCACCCTGTCATCTCAGATTTTGAAATTATGCTTTACAGCCAAAGCAAGACAAGCGTTTGTAAGTTTATCGATAGCCTAGCATAGCATTATGTCCAGCTAGCTGCAGGACGCTTGGTCACAAATCAGAAAAGCAATCAAAATAACCGTATTCCTTTGATGATCTTCGGATGTTTTCACTCACGAGACCCCCAGTTAGACAGCAAATGTTCCTTTTGTTCCATAAATATTATTTTTATACCCAAAATACCTCCGTTTGTTGGTCACGTTATGTTGAGAAATCCAACGGAAATAGCGGTCACGACAACGCGGAAAAAAATTCAAAATTCTATCCATAATATTACAAAGAAACATGGCAAATGTTTTTTATAATCAATCCTCAAGGTGTTTTTCAAATATCTATTCGATTATATATCAACCGGGACAATTGGCTTTTCAGTAGGAGCGAGAGGAAAAATGACCACCTCTGTCTTTTACGCAAGAATCACTGAGAGCCCTCAGCTGGCCACTCACACAATGTAGTCGTTTACGCTCATTCTTCAACATAAAGGCGTGAAACTACGTCAAAATGCTGTAGACACCTTCGGGAATACGTAGAAAAAGGAATCTCGTTCCTATCCCTTTCAATGGCCAATAGGGGTGCATACGAACACAACGGTTTCAAAATAAGAGGCACTTCCTGATTGGATTTTCCTCAGGGTTTCGCCTGCAATATCAGTTCTGTTATACTCACAGACAATATTTTGACAGTTTTGGAAACTTTAGAGTGTTTTCTATCCTAAGCTGTCAATTATATACATATTCTATCATCTGGTCCTGAGAAATAGGCGGTTTACTTTGGGAATGTTATTTTTCAAAAAATAGTGCCCCCTAGTTTCAAGAGGTTTTAATTAAGGGGAACTGACCTCACCTCCTGACCTCAACCCCTACTTCCCCTAGTCCACAGATGTCCATCTGTCTCTCCTATCTCAACCCAACACATTCCAAAGCTATCTGTATTCCTACAGAGAACCATTAACTTCTGACGTAAAACTCAGTCTCTCTCACTCTTTCTATTCAAGGCTTCTTCTCTATCATTTATTTAATATCTCAATGTTCAAAGTTTAGCCGATTCCAACAGATGGAACAAAATAGGCATTTTGATGTCACAGATTTAGCCGGTGGTAACTTGTGGTATAGGTGGTAACGGTGGTAGCGGTGGTAACTTGTGGAATAGACACTGGCTGGAATGCGGTTTTAACCAATCAGCATTCAGGATTAGACCGACCTGTTGTATAATATGTAATATAGTACACAACATCATAATTGAGTTGTAATCCAGAGGGTCTAAAAAAAATGATCTAGATCCATGTGTCATGGTTCCACCTGTCACCAGAGGAAGGCATAGACTGTCCTAGAGACATTAATGACACTCAGGTGTGTTTTCTGTTTCCCTTTGCAGAAGCTGGATACGTCTGCCATGTGATTTTTCTAGCCCTAGTGTTTATAATATTCCCAGTGTTACTGTGATCGTTCTGTTACCGTTTCTCAGTAAAGTATTTACGTTTTTCCTGAACCACTGATTCCTCATCTGGTCTCTTCTCTCCTCCTGTGTTAAACCTCATCACGTCACAGCAAGCTTCTGCCTCCAACATGGATCAAGAATTTTATAACCCACCAAGGAGCACTGCTGGGGCGGCAGGAAGAACTCCTCTCCCAAATATCAGAGACCCTCCAGGCACTTACCAATTCCCTCCAGCCATGGCACAACCCCATCCCAGGAGGAGCCAATGCCCAAGTCTCATCGCCCAGTGCTACAGGCGTCGCTGTAGTTCCTCCACGGAACATGCACTGGGAACCCAAGATCCCAGCCCCCGAGCAGTATGACGGCCACTCGGGAGGATGCAAGGGATTCTTCACTCAGTTCTCTCTGGTATTCAAGTTACAATCCTCCTCATTCCAGAACGATTGGTCCATGATTTCCTACATCATCTCTCTGATCTCGGGCAAAGACCTGGCATGGGTAACAGTGGTGTGGGAACAGCAGCCACCATCCTGCCGTTCCATAAGAGGTCTTCACAGCCTAGTTTGCGACGAGTCTTCGACCACCCAGTCAGCGGACGAGAAGCGGCCAGCCGACTTTTCAACATCCGCCAAGGGGCCAGATCAGTGGCTGACTTCGCCATTGAGTTCCGCACACTCGCAGCCGAGAGTGGGTGGAATACTGAGGCACTGGTCATCACTTTCGGGAACTGGGGGAGGACCTTGTCCCTGATAACGCGTGCAATCAGGGTTGACAACCGCATCCGAGAACCTTTAGAGACAGCGCCTTTTTGACACGACCCAAGTACCTGAGCACCCCAAGCTCCCCTAGGCCATCATTGAGGAGCCCGTGCAGCTGGGATGCCCATGTCTGAGCACACAGGAATGTGACAGGCACATGCGCTAAGGCTGCTACTTCTAATGCGGAGGTCTCGGCCATCTCCGTTCTACATTCCCAGAGCTGACGGGAAATGCCGGGGCTCGCCAGGACAAGGGTAGACCCTGATAAGCTGTAGAGTTACACCCCGGCTAGCCAGGATAATTTAATTGAGCAAGATTTACAAAGATAATTACATAATTACATCTCTGCAGATTCAAGCCCCCGATGGATGCCCAATCGACTCCAGCCAGGTGGAATATCAGACCAAGCCCATTCTACTGCAGCTTGGGGTGAACCATTCAGAGACTCTTCGTTTTCTTTTTATCACTGCTCCTAAGAACCTCGATATCCTAGGGTACCCTTGCCTAGTTCTACATAACCTACTATTCTCCTGGTCCACGGGACACCTACTAGACTGGGGGAAGAACTGTCAGACTAAATGCCTAAGAAAAAAACCAAAAGCCTTGCAGCGTCCCCCTGCATCCATTGAAGACCAAGAGTTCTCCCCCCTCCCTCCCGAATACTTCGACCACCGGGAGGCCTTCGGTAAAAGGCAAGCCACCACCCTTCTCCCTCATCATCCTTACAACTGTGCCATAAAACTTCTGTGGCTCCGGGGTCATCTTTACTCCCTCTCAACCCCTGAAGAAGCCGTCATGGACAATTACATCTGGGAGTCGCTGGATGCAGGTTTCATTCGCTCCTCCACATCCCCTTCTTCTTCGTGGGTAATAAGGATGGAGGCATCGATTAGAGGGCTGAAGAATTGTTACCCCCTACCCCTTATGTCCTCCACATTGGAGTTGGTCCATGGGGTCCATGAGGAGTTGGTCCATGGTCCATGAGGACATTCACCAAACTTGCTAACACTTACAATCTGGTGAGACTCATGGAGGGAGATGAGTGGAAGACTGCCTTTAACACCCCTAGTGGCCACTATGAGTATTTAGTCATAACCTTCAGTCTTTCAAGCATTGGTCAATGATACCCTGAGGGCTATGTTGAATCGGTTCGTCTTTGTTACCTTGACGACATCTTGAGGATGTGAGATCCTTTGTTGCGGTCTGTTCCATCTGTGTCCAAAGCAAGTCTTCACATCAGAGACCGGCCGGGGTGCTCCAACCTCTGCCCATCCCTAGCCGGCCCTGGTTTCATCTGTCTGTAGACTTTATCACAGGGTTACCTCCATCTCAAGGGCTTACCACTATCCTGGTGGTCGTCGATCGGTTCTCCAAGGCAGCTCATTTCATCGCCTTACCCAAGTTGCCTTCAGTGAAGAAGACCGCTGATCTCATGATTACCCATGTCTTTCAACTACACGGACTTCCCCAGGACTGTCTCAGATTGTGGGCCCCAGTTTGTTGCACGGTAATGGAAGGCCTTCTTTTCACTGATGGGGGCATCGGTGAGTCTCTCCTCTGGGTTCCACTCTCACTCGAATGGGAAAACTGAATGGGCCAACCAGGACCTGGAGAAGTTCCTCAGCTGCTTTGTCTCCACTCAGGCCAGTAACTGGAGCAAGTTCCACGTCTGGGAGGGGTATGCTCATAAAACACTGATGAACTCATCCACTGGACTGTCACCGTTTTTCTTGAACAAGAGACTGAAGTGGCGGTGCCATCAGCTGAGGCGGCGTTCATTCGATGACGTCGTCGCACCTGGATCAGAGCGCAATCCTCTTTGCTCCGCTACTCTGTCCGAAACCTATATCAGAAAAACTGGCACCAAAGACCTCTTTGGCTCCTCTGACCGGCTCAAAGGGTGTGGCTGTCCACCCGTGATCTTCCCATAAAGGTGAACTCGCGGAAGCTCGCTACATAAGACCATTCAAGATCCTGAGTCGTATCAACCCAGTCACCTATTGTCTCCAGCTTCCAAGGTCCATGAGGGTCTGTCCGTCCTTTCATGTCTCCTGTCTCAAGCTGGTAAGGACCAGTCCATTCTCTCCCCCCACACCTGGTCCACCGACCCCTTCACTGTTGGATGGCCGCCCGGCATACGTGTTGTATCTGCAAAAATTCACCTTGGCTTCATCACAGACTGGTCTTCCCTAGCTGCTTAACCCTGCTGAGACCCCTGTCACCATCTGTTCCTCCTAAGGGGCATGACAAATAATTATCTTGGTATACATTTCTACATTATATTATCCAATAATAGAATCGATGGTTCAATTATTGAAATTACCAATATTCCCAGATCCCAGACTATAGCTTTAAGCTGCTGTCCTGTACCTACTGTAGGTCTACCCATCAACTCAAGATGGAACTTTGTATCATTCACTTACATTGTTAATACACTGCAACATTCACCTGAGCTCCATAGACTGGTCTTCCCTGGCTGTCGACCTGCTGGGATGCCTGTCACCTTCTGATCCTGCTAAGACATGATGAGCAGTGTTGTGTACTGACTGTGCACCATGACAGTGAAACCTGTAGGGATGTTTATTACTGTGTCAGTGTAAAAAGTAAGGGTGTAAAAAGTAAGGGAATTAGCTAGGGAAGCAGACAGATCAATAACGTTACATTGTTATACTGACTAATACAAACTCACATTGCTCTGAAACAACATTTGGATACAAACTTTACTTGTGACACAAACCTTATTGAAAAATATAGGCCTATGGGCTTGGCTACATGATGCATGCAACTATGATTTAAAAATTATGTTAAAAAAATGTATGTGCTATTTCTTGCTTTAGACTAAAAAAATTGAGGCTGTTCTGTGGGCAAAAGGGGGGGGGGGCGGTGAAACTCTATATTAGTAAGGTGTTCCTAATGTTTGGGGTACTCAGTGTATACTAAATAATGTGGTATGTTCAGGAAGTATTCATACTTATTCCACATTTTGTTGTGTTACAGCCTGAATTAAAAATGAATTAAATAGATGTTTTTCTTACCCATCTACACATAATGCCCATAATGTCAAAGTGAAAGCATATTTTTAGACATTTTTGCACATTTACTGAAATATCTCATTTTTATACATATCCACACCCATGAAGACTCACAGTTGTAATTGATGCCAAAGTTGTTTCTACCATGTATTGACTCAGGGAGCTGAATATTTACAGTGCATTAAGTAAGTATTCACACTATATCAGGATTAGGTAAGACCCAGATGCAGACCGTGTCGAAGTAACAATGTTTATTACAGGGGCAAAGGTACAGGATGGCAAGCAGACTCGGAGTCAGGTCAGGCAGAGGTCGTAAATCCAGATAGGGGCAAAGGTACAGGATGGCAGGCAGGCTCAGGGTCAGGTCAGGCAGAGGTTGTAAATCCAGAGGGGCATAGGTACAGGATGGCAGGCAGGTTCAGGGTCAGGTCAGGCAGAGGTCGTAAATCCAGATAGGGGCAAAGGTACAGGACGGCAGGCAGGCTCAGGGTCAGGCAGAGTGGTTTGAGTTTATTTTTACAGGGACAGTGCACATTAATCAATGTTTCAGTAAAAGTGCTGGTTTTAGCCAGCAGGCTAATTTTCAACCGCAGTCCCTGGGCAGGTTATTAAAAATAATTACAATATAGACAATCATTGAGCAGTGAGCACACGCAGAGCAACATAGGACAAGCAAGACATAGCATACAGACAGAGCAACATAGGACAAGCAAGACATAGCATACAGACAGAGCAACACAGGACAAGCAAGACATAGCATACAGACAGAGCAACACAGGACAAGCAAGATGTAGCATACAGAAAGAGCAACAGAACAAAAAGCAGCAAGACAAAATTCATAAAAGCAACAGTGTTTCCACACCTCACAAGCTACAGACAACAGACAACAAGGGATTATGATCACAAACGTGATTGACCTTTAGCCATGTATTCATACATTTTGTGAAAGTATGATAGGTGGTGCAGTTGTGTGTGTCTGATGGCAGTGTATTCCAGACATGGGAAGCTCTCACAGAGAAAGCGGATTTACTAAAGGTGCTTTTCCTTAACACTGGCAATTGATTTACATTTATTAACACCTACCCAAACCAGAAACTGTGGATACATGGTAGCATTCGTGCGAAACTGAAAGCGCGAACCACCGCATTTAACCATGGCAAGGTGACTGAGAATATGGCAGAATATAAAGTGTAGTTATTCACTCCACAAGGCAATCAAACAAGCTAAATGTCAGTATAGAGATGAAGTGGAGTTGTAATTAACCCTCGCAAGGCTGCCTGCCCAGACGGCATCTCTAGCCGCATCCTCAGAGCATGTACAGACCAGCTTGCTGGAGTGTTTACAGACATATTCAATCAATCCCTATCCTATTCTGCTGTTCCCACATTGTTCCTGTACCCCAGAAGGCAAAGGTAACTTAACCCTTCGAAACAGCACCTATGACACCATTTTAAGGCACTTCCGGTTGACACAGGAAGCTGAACGTGAACACATATCCTCATCGGGGTAGGCTCTTACGGAATCCTGAGTTTTCAGTGTTTATGTTTAGAATTGACTGATCTACACAGGGTTGAATGGAGTGATTTTCAAAATTGCAAGTTATGTTTATCAAAACACTTTTAGGGTGAATTTAATCACTTCCGGTTGCTTCAGGAAGCTTAGAATCAACACAGGTAGACCTCATAGTGGCCTGATGGATTGTCATCTCATGCTCGCTGTGCTTAGACCGAGCGAGCTACGGTCAAGCGGGGCATCTCGTTGAACTCGGCACAGCCTAGAGATGATGGAAATGCCATTGTAGGCTCTGTGTGTCTTTAAGCACTTCACTTTGTCACTCCATCCTTGCTGTGTGTTTGTGCGTGTGAGAGGTTTTTCTTTGACATTTGTTGGGAGAAATTACTGATTTACAGTTCATGAGGGTTACCTAGTCACATGTATGAAGTTTTGGAAAGATGTGACTTTTTTAACCCTTCGAAACAGACACTTTGACCCAATTAAAGGTACTTCCGGTTGGCACAGGAAGCTATAAGTAAACACATATCTTGCTTGGGGTATGCTCTTACAAAATCCTGAGTTTTAAGTCTTTATGTTAAGAATTGACTCATCCACATAGGGTTGAATGCAGTCATTTTCACATTTGCAGGTTATGTACATCAAAATACCTTTTGGGTGAATTTAACCACTTCCGGCTGCTCCAGGAAGCTTAGAATCAACACAGGTAGACCTCAGTGGTCTCCCATCCAAGTACTAACCAGGCCCGACCCTGCTTAGATTCCGAGATCTGACGTACTCAGGCTGGTATGGTCGTAAGCGAGGAACTACCTCTTGGTGCACTATATAAAGTCAAAGTGAGTCTGATTAACTTCTTGGATATAGGAGGCGCTCTTTTAATTTATGGATAAAAAAAACGTGCCCGTTTTAAGCGCAATATTTTGTCACGAAAAGATGCTCGACTATGCATATAATTGGCAGCTTTTGAAAGAAAACACTCTAAGGTTTCCAAAACTGCAAAGATATTAGCTGTGAGTGCCACAGAACTCATGCTACAGGCGAAACCAAGATGAAACCTCAAACAGGAAATCAGCAGAATTTCTGAGGCTCTGTTTTCCATTGTCTCCTTATATGGATGTGAATGCGCCGGGAATGAGCCTGCCCTTTCTATCGTTTCTCCAAGGTGTCTGCAGCATTATGACGTATTTGTAGGCATATCATTGGAAGATTGGCCATAAGAGACTACATTTACCACGGGTCCGCCCGGTGTCCTTTGTGTAAATTGGTGCGTAATCTTCAGCCGCAGGCATTTTCTCCTGGGATTCAGAGGGGAAAGCACACTTCCACGAACGATATATCATCGAAGAGATATGTGAAAAACACCTTGAGGATTGGTTCTAAACAATGTTTGCCATGTTTCAGTCGATATTATGGAGTTAATTTGGAAAAATGTTCGGCGTTTTGAAGACTGAATTTTCGTTTTTTTTTGGTAACCAAACGTGACGCACAAAATGGAGCAATTTCTCCTAAACAAATCATCTTTCAGGAAAAACGGAGCATTTGCTATCTAACTGAGAGTCTCCTCATTGAAAACATCTGAAGTTCTTCAAAGGTAATGATTTTCTTTGAATGATTTTCTGGTTTTTGTGAAAATGTTGCCTGCTAATGCTAACGCTAAATGCTACGCTAGGTGCGCTAGCTGTTACACAAATGCTTGTTTTGCTATGGTTGAGAAGCATATTTTGAAAATCTGAGATGACAGTGTTAACAAAAGGCTAAGCTTGAGAGCTAGAGCATATTAATTTCATTTGCGATTTTCATGAATAGTTAACGTTGTGTTATGCTAATGAGCTGCGGGGATAATTACACTCCTGGATACAGGTTTTTTTCGTAGCTAAACGTGACGCACCAAACGGAGCGATTTCTCCTAAACAAATATTCTTTCAGGAAAAACTGAGCATTTGCTATCTAACTGAGAGTCTCCTCATTGAAAACATCTGAAGTTCTTCAAAGGTAATGATTTTATTTGAATGATTTGATTTGTGAAAATGTTGCCTGCTAATGCTAACGCTAAATGCTACGCTAGGTGCGCTAGCTTTTACACAAATGCTTATTTTGCAATGGTTGAAAAGCATATTTTGAAAATCTGAGATGACAGTGTTGTTAATAACAAAAGGCTAAGCTTGAGAGCTAGCATATTAATTTCATTTAATTTGCGATTTTCATGAATAGTTAACGTTGCGTTATGGTAATGAGCTTAAGGCTGTATTCACGATCCCGGATCCGGGATGGCTCGACGCAACAGGTTAACAGATGTTGCATTTTCGTGTCACTCAAAAAGTGGAAGAAATTGCATATACTGTAGCCATCACTTTGTAGCACAGATCGTTGGATGAAATGCAAACTAACCTTGCTTACTTATTTCAAAGAGAGGGCACATATTTCAGCCTTGTTAGAAAAAATGGACAGAGTTTTAATTCTTCAAGGCAGTGATGCTGATGAAATGATGCAAGAACACCCCCTAGTGGACAAAGCTTACAGCACCTGGTATTCCCAGGCGGTTTCCCATCCAAGTGCTGACCAGGCCCGACCCTGCTTAGCTTCCGAGATCAGGCGTACTTTAAAAAAAACATTTATTATAAACATTCTTATTTTACAGTGTATACATTCAATATGCAAAAAACATTTCAATCAACACATTACTAAACATAGGCAGGCAAACAATTCACCCCCTATAAAATTAAAATACCAAAACCAAAATTATACCACCATTGCATACATATTCTACAAAAAGAGAGGATAAAAGCACCTCCTTATCAAATAAGAACTAAGACAAAACCATTTTTTATTTATTTATATATTTTTAATGATATCTCCCAAACTTTACACATCAAAACCATACAACAAACCACCATCCTCCCCCACAGCAATAAATCCAAAATCCTCCTTCTTAGACCTATACATCAATCCTACATCCTTCCTTACCAAACCTTCACACATTCCACACTGTCACCCTCTTTCCCTCAAACCTTGCCAAGTTCCTCCTTATATATACTGCATACCTTGCATGTGACAGCATAAAATTCAATAATACAATATTCACCCCCCTCACATGCTGACCCACTCCAAACAATACCAAACACCTCCAATCAACCCGCCTATTAACTCTTCTCCCCAGTAC
The DNA here is from genome assembly GCF_018296145.1 of Oncorhynchus tshawytscha. NCBI lineage: Eukaryota > Metazoa > Chordata > Actinopteri > Salmoniformes > Salmonidae > Oncorhynchus > Oncorhynchus tshawytscha. The sequence goes on from NC_056456.1 coordinate 1,107,981, forward strand.
CTTTCTTTTTCTTTGTAACAGTGTTTTTATTGGAATTTCACAATTTTCACCCATATTAAGATACAACAACAGAAACAAAGCACACAGAACCAAAACAAGAAAAACAGCACCCACTTACACATCTACGTGCATATATATATACACACATATACCCATGCATATACACACACACGCACACACACACACACACACACACATACACGCACACACACACACACACCCCGATACATACGTACACCATTTTCCTCTTCCCGCTCGGTGCTTCTCTCACCCCATCACCATCATTGCGTCTCTCAATACATACATTTTAAACAAACTTAAACAGAAATTAAACAAAAAAGTTCAGTTTAAACCAAGAGGTTAGGTTCCACACATGGAACGTACAGTGTAGTTCTGAAATACATAGATCCCCGCCATTCTAAGAGAATCCTTGCAGCATAATAGCTGATACCTCAGGTTCTAGGTAATTTCGATAAGGTTCCCATACTTTGTAGAACTGGTCTGTTTTAGAATGCAATGTACATGTCAGATATTCCAGAGGCACCCATTTAAATAGTATCTTATGCCAATCTTTAATAGAAGGAACCTTATCACTAATCCACTGTAAAAGGATGTTTTTCCTCGCTGCGAAGGTAAGGATGTTGTAAAGCCTCCTTTTACCGACAGAAGTAACATGCCTACTAGGGAGACCTAACAGTAAAGAAACTGGGTCCAATTCTAGATCAACCCCTAGGATCTTTTCAATTTCTTGCAGAACACCAGACCAGTAACTTTGTATTTTGGTACATGACCATAAACAATGTGTTAGGGGCCTGTATCAGTTTTGCATTTAAGACACTGAGGGGAAGAGGAAGTGGGGCTAAAAGCATGTCTGCGATTTGGGGATATATGCAATCTGTGTATTATTCTTAATTGGATTGCTCTAGTACGGTTACATATAGATATTGTTTTTGCATATCTCCAAATGTCCTCCCACATCTCTTCGTCAATAGTAACAGACAATTCTTTCTCCCACACTTGTTTCACCCTCTGTGTGTTGGCAGCAGAAAAGGACCTTAAAGTATCATAAAACAGACTTAGACATTTTCCTTTGTGGGAAAAAAAGCATTCTTTCAATGACAGACACATCAGGGTTACCAATTAAGGTGGTGCTCTTCAGAATATAATGTCTTACTTGTAGGAAGCGGAAAAAGTCCTGCTTTGGGAGTCGATATTTCTCGACCATCTGCTCAAATGACAACAAAATCTTATCAGCAAATAAGTCATTTAGCCTGCGTATGCCCTTATTAAGCCATAAGTTAAAGCCAGCATCCAGCAATCCTGGACTGAAATCTGGGTTGTTAAGAATTGGGGTAAGAGCAGAGGTTAGTTTGGACCTTCCCAGGAAGCGTTGAACTGACCTCCATACTTTGAGTGTGTTAAGTGTAACGGGATTATTGCAGTGATCTTCTACAGACTTGAAACTTCTGAAAAATAAAAGATCCTGTAAGGGGTATTTTGAAAGAGAAGTCTCAATGTCTAACCAAATAGAGGAGTCATCATTTGTTATCCAGTCAGAAATATAACAAAGGTGGGCACACCATTGCTAGAACCTGATATTGGGCAGGTCCAAGCCGCCCATAGAACTTGGCAGCTGCAATATTGCCATCTTAAGTCTTGGCTTGCGTTTACTCCATATAAAAGGAACTTAGCCATCCATTTACATCCTTTATTACCTTATTGGAGAGTAATACTGGGATCATTTGGATTGGGTAAAGTAGTCTAGGTAAAATGTTCATTTTCAAGAGGGATATTCTACCCAACCAAGAAATCGGGAGAGAGTTCCAGCGCTCCAGATCCTGTCTTATTGTATCAAACAAGGGAACAAAATTGACTTTGTACATTAGCTGGAATTTAGGAGTTACAAATATACCCAGATACATGAAACCTGAGGGAGACCATTTAAAAGGGAAGGGGGGAGAAGTATTAGGTACAGAGTGTAGGCTACCAAGTGGCATAGCCTCTGACTTAGTAAGGTTAATCTTGTAGCCTGAGAATTCGCTGAATAATTCAATAATATTAATAAGAGATGAATATCAGGACATCATCAGCATACAAGCTTATTTTATGGTGAACATCACCAATGAGCAGCCCCTGTATAGCAGGCGTTACCCTGATGGCCTCGGCCAGTGGTTCCATAACGAGTGCAAACAGGGGGGATAAAGGACAGCCCTGTCTGGTACCTCTGTGTATAGAGAAGCTATTTGACCGTAGCCCATTAGTAAGGACAGCAGCCTGAGGATCATCATATAAAACTTTCACCCATTTTATAAAGTTGTCCCCCAGACCAAATTTATTTAGAGCAAATAATGGGTAAGACCACTCCACACGATCAAATGCTTTCTCAGCATCTAGGGAGAGCACAAGACCATCCACAGCACTTTATTGGTAGGCTTGAATTACATTAAGAAGCCGCCTGACGTTGTTGCATGACTTACGGCCCCTAATGAAGCCAGTTTGGTCTCCTTTCACAATTAGTGGCAGTGAGTCCTCTAATCTTGTGGCTAGAATTTTAGAAAGCAATTTTCTATCCACATTCAGAAGGGAAATTGGTCTGTACAAGGAACAAGACTCTGGACATTTTCGCTTTTTGAGAATAAGTGAAATGTTGGCTTCTCTCAGCGTTTGAGGGAGTTGGTCATTTGAAAATGAGTGGTTAAACATATCACGCAATGGCTCAAGGATCAGGCCATGGAACTCTTTATAGAACTCACTACAAAACCCATCTGGTCCTGGGGCCTTAACATTTTGCAGATTCTTAATTGCGAACATTATCTCTTCCTTGGTAATAGGGGCATTAAGGAGGGACCTCTGCTCTTCAGAGATAGTAGGGAGCTCAATCTTACAAAAGAAGTTCTCCAATAATTTGGGTGCATCGTTTGGCAGTTCTGAGGCATAAAGGTTTGTATAAAATTTCTTAAATGAGTCACTTATCAATTTATTTTCATATAAATGATTACCATCAGAATCAGTAATAGTAGCAATTGACTGAGAGTCAGCCCTCTTTTTAGCTAGGTATGCCAAGTATTTTCCTGGCTTATCGCCATGTTCATATAGCTTTTGCTTGACAAATCTCATTTTCTTTTCAGCGTCCTGTGTTAGACTCTCTCCTAACGTTGATCTAATGACTGATATTTCCTTTAATAGGGCAGGAGTGGGCGTTTTAATGTAGTCCTTCTCTTTAGTTCCTAATTCACCCTCTAACATTTTTTGCTTTTCCCGCTTTTTCCGTCTCTTAGTAGCTGTGTATGACATAATCAGACCCCTGGCATACGCTTTACAGGTCTCCCAAAGGAGCGAGGGGTTATCTGTTGATTGAGAGTTAATAGAGAAAAATGCTTTAAACTCTGTTATAAAATATGATGTGAATGTATGGTCTTTAAGAATGGTTGTGTTCAACCTCCAATGTCTTGACCGATTGAATGCCCCGTTGAGTTTTATGTCCAGGATCACCTCAGCATGATCAGATATGACTATGCTTCCTATCCTAGTGGATAAAACAGACTGCAAAGACGTCTTGGGCATAAAAAAATTATCTATTCTAGTCTGACATCCATGAGGTGCAGAGAAAAAAGTGAACTCTGTTGGAGGGATGAAAAGCTCTCCAGACATCCGCATACCCCAGATCATCACAAATAACTTTAAGTGACTTAGCTTGAGGAGAGAGTGAAGCTATACCACTGGGAAACTTATCAATAAGGGGGTTCAACAAGCAGTTAAAATCTCCTCCAACCACTGCAATGTCTGAGTTTAATTCTGAGAAGTCTAGAAATGCCTTGGTGAGGAAATCAGGGGGGTGAGCAGGGGGGAAGTAAATATTCATTATGGAAATGTTCTGCCCTTGTAAAGTACCATTAATTATAACAAAGCGACCAAATTTATCTTTCACACAATTCAAGACCTTAAGTGGTAAGTTTTTTTTCACCAGAATTGCTACACCTCTACTTCTGGATGTAAATGATGAGAAAAACACTTGACCAAACCCTCCTTGTTGTAATTTCAGGTGCTCCTTATCATCCGAATGAGTTTCCTGCAACAGGGCAATATCAATATTTTCTTTTTTCAAAAAAAGACAGTACTTTCTTCCTTTTAATGGGGTTATGGCTCCCTCTAATGTTCCACGTACATACACGCAGTCTGTTATCTGCCATTGTATCTTGACCATTCAATATCCAGACTGGATTCTACTGTAAAAGTGGGGTGGTACCTTTTTCCATGTGTTGAACTCTCCTCTGTCTCACTGAGCATAAACAAAAAATATGAACCCTGAACTCGAACTATACTAAACATGTAAAGATCCAAAAGGGGGTTTTCCCACTAGCTAACATGCAGGGGATTTCAACTCTCCAATGTAGACTCTTAAGTCCGCATTGCCGCTCAATAGCCTCATCCTTTACATATATGGAAAAGAAAATCAATAGAAGAAGATTGAGGCTCTTCCACCTAAAACCAAGCCTGGGCACCAATATGGATTCACACATATCTCAGCTTGAGCTATAGCGGCTATTACTTTAGCAAGAAAAATAATAAAGATACGAATATTACTGAGCCGGAGTACATGAGGACTCACACCACTGTTTCATGATCAGATTCAACCAAAAATAAACAAAGTTATTCAATGCTGTTGAGGTGCAGCTTAATGTTATTTACCCGAGAGAGTCAATAAACGCAGCAGCCTCTTCAGGTGTGTAGAGCTTTTTAGGTGATCCGTTGACCATAATCTTCAGTGTGGCCGGGTACAACAGTGCGTAGTCCATCTTCATTCTCCTGAGTCGAGCCTTCGCCTCATCAAACGCTTTGCGTCTTCGTACGACCGCTGTGGAATAATCATTGAAGAATGAGACCTTTGGACCTTTATATTGACTACCATCAGAGCCGATGTTTCTAGCCGCATCCATGACGCGCTGCTTGTCGGTGAAGTTGTGGAACTTTATAACCACCGGCCGTGGGCGCTGATTGGGACCGGGTATCGTGCTTGAGAGCGATGGGCTCTGTCCAGCTTCACACGACAGCCTTAGTGTCCATTTGTAGGTAGCCAGGGATCCATTCCTCAAAGAATTTTACTGAACGTGTCCCTTCAGAATTTTCCGGGAGTCCCACAACACGAATATTGCATCTGCGTCCTCGATTATCCAAGTCGTCAATGTGCTCCGCCATTTCGCGCACCTGTTTCTCAAGTGCTTTTATCTTAGCTTCCATAGATGTAGTTGAAGTTTCCACTGCAGCAATTCTTCCTTCCGCCTCAACAACACGTTTCACAACGCTCTGTATTTCAGCTGAATGGCCTGCTATTGCTTCCAAGACCGTTCTTATCTTAACATTACTAAAGTAATCGATGCTATCAGTCATCTTTTGAATCACCAGGTCCATTGTGCCTGGATCCGCAATGGTGTTAGCTTCGCTAACGTTAGCTAGCTCCTCATGCACATCCACAGGGGTGGTGGTTTTGGTCGACTTCTTAGTAGTTCTATTGGGCATGTTGTCGGAGATTTTTGCGAAATAGTCGTCAAGACTCCTTATATGGTAACTTATTTAGCCAATTCTACCACTTTTTCAAGCTAGGAGATTAATGTAAGAATATAAATTTATGAATGCCACGAGAGCTCGCTGAAACACTGTTCTCTCTACGGCACCATTTTGTCCCCCCCCCCCAGTACCTTTCTAACATGTCCCTCAACCTCACATAGAAGCCAGCTACATCAACACATTCAAACATCATGTGCATCAGATTTTCATCCTTATCTCTACATACAGACACACGAGACACTGACCTGTCCACCTGATGTAACACCACCTTGGTAAAAACACTGTTGTGCCTCAACATAAAATCAAAATGGGTACATTCAAGACTGTTGAGCCTCACTACCATGTTCTCCCACAACCGCTCAACGTCCATCCCTGGAAAAACTTATTGGTAATTAGAGCCCAGTATCCCTGCATCTCAGGCAAGGTCTCTAAGACTCCATTACTCAAATGATTGTCCAGCAGCCTCACCCACTCCCCTGGAACACACTCCTTTATCCTCTCATACATTCTCAACACCGCCCCTTTCCTGACATCCTCATTATACACCCCAGACAGTATCTAAGATCGCCTGATCAGGCAGGAACCCCGGAACCACCTCATACCTAAAGTCCCTCAGTCTTATCATACCCGCCTTCATTATTACCTTACTCTCCAGCATCTTTCCCTCAGATTTCAGCACTGGGTTCCGAAAAAACGGTATATTCAAAATCACCCCAATAGAGTCACACTCATAACTTACCTGCGGTAAGAACTCCGCCCAGGCCCTGAACACCTGATAAAACTCAGGCACCTCTGCATACATGCTAGGCTTTAGACACATTAACAACCCATAGTCTCCACAACCTCCACTCCTATGCAACCAATGCCTGAAACTCCTTCCACCCCTGACCCTCCTCCCCATACAAAAACCGTTGCACTCTCTTCACCCTCATGGCTTTTAACTTCACATCCAGATCTATTAATCACAACCCAGACCTATCATAATCTGCTATCATGAGCCCGCTTCCCACCCCACAGGAAATCAGACACTAATTATGAATTCCCTTCAGAACCCATACAGGCATGTCCACAAACCCTAAGGTATACACACATTTTGACATCAACAATGCATTCACTAGCACCACTTTCCCCCTCAATTTTAAATTTCCTTTGTTTCCAGTAATTCAGAGTCGTCTTTATTTTATTAATCACCCCTGTCCAAGTTAAGTCCCTCGCCTCCCGCTCATCTACCCCAATATTCACACCCAAAATTCTAACATGCCCCTTAAGTCTTAAAAGGAATGTTACATGTAGACATAACAATATCATCAGCACATAACATTTGAGACTTTTCTACATTCACCTTAGCCCCAGAAGCTCTCCCATACACATCAAAACACTTCATCAGACAATTCACACTCCCTCCATCCCGCACAGTACAGGTGGTATCATCAGCATAATGATGCAGTACACTGACGCCTCCCCCCAGGAGGTCCACTCCATGCACTCCTCCATCATGCTTTACAAACGCAGCTAAAGGCTCTGAGATGCTGTATAGCAATGCAGACAATGGACAACCCTGCCTAACAGACCTGCCCAGGGTAAAAGGATCAGTTAGCACACCATTACATTTAACAACACTGGAAGCTGACCCATACAAAAGCTTCACCCATTCTTTTAGACGAGGCCCAAACCCAAATCTTGCCAATGCCTCTATCAGGAACCGATGCTCCACCCGATCAAAGGCTTTATTCAGATTTAGACAGAGCACCGCCCCACCCACCTCCCCCATCTACTTTACTACATCCCAGATAGTGCAGAGGGTGTCCACTACATCCCGCCCCGGAACTCCATAGGCCTGAGTAGGTGCTATGATGCTTCCCATCACCTTATTCAACCTATTGGCCATTATCTTAGCAAACACCTTATTGTCAGTTCAAAAGGGTTATTGGTCTGTAGTTCTCCAATTTCAGTCTACTCCCCTTCCCTTTGTTTAATCTTTGGGATGCTGCGAATTTTCGCAGCTTTTTGTTAAAAATCGCGCAACATTTCAGCGCCCTGCTACTCATTCCAGGAATATAGTATATGCATATGATTAGTATGTGTGGATAGAAAACACTCAGACGTTTCTAAAACTGTTTAAATCACGGCTGTGACTATAACAGAACGTCTGTTTCATCGAAAAGCGCAGGAAAATCTGATCACTGGAGATGGAAAAAAATATCCATGCGCCACTTCCATGAATTGTTAAAGGTGAACCGTAATATATGGGGCCGAGCTTGCAGTACCTACAGCTTCCACAGGATGTATAGAGTCTCCTCATTTGAATCTGAATTGATTCTTGGTAGATCCGACCAAAGGGAACCGATTCTCTCTGACCACCAACCCGAGGCATTGTCTGTCTTTTTCCGGACATTTTTCCACACGGCAGGCTATCGAATTTACATCGCCCACTGATGATTTTTATAGCTTATTGACGTGTAGTAATACCTAAAGTTGCATTAGAAAGGTATTTCAAGTGTTTTGTGAAAGTTTATCGTCGACTTTTTAACTTTTAAAAATGACGTTACGTTATGAAACGCTATTTTTTCCGTTTATCACACAGTCTTCATAGATCGATATCTAGGCTATATATGGACCGATTTAATCCAAAAAAAGACCCAGTATTGATTATGGGACATCAAGGAGTGCCAAGAAAGAAGATGGTCAAAGGTAATGAATGTTTTATATTTTATTGTGCGGTTTGTGTAGCGCCGACTACGCTAATTATTTTTGTTTACATCCTCTACGGGTCTTTTGGGGTGTTACATGCTATCAGATAATAGCTTCTCATGCTTTCGCCGAAAAGCATTTTACAAATCTGACTCGGTGGCTAGATTCACAACGAGTGTAGCTTTAATTCAATACCTTGCTTGTGTGTTTTAATGAAAGTTTGAATTTTAACGAAAAACGATCAGTGACGCTCTAAAATATCCGCTGACTACCCGCTGATTTGATCCCCACGAGGGAACATCCTCCCTAACAAGATAACACAGTCAACACACCCATAGCTAAGGATTCAGGGACTACCCTCTTCTCCTCCATACACACACAGCATCGGTGGGGCCAGTATGTCACTAAACTCACGGTAAAACTCTGCAGTAAGACCATCTGAACCCAGGCTCTTATTCAAGTTCAGGCCCGAGATAGCAGCTTTAACCTCTGCCAATGTAAAATCAGCATCACACATCTCTACATCATCAGTCGACACCCTAGCCTCCACTGCGTCTAGCACTCTTCTCATACACACCTCACCCCACCCCTCTATATTTTTTTCATATTTTTTAATCAATAATAATATATTTTAATAATATATTTTTTATATGGTATTTTGTATATAGTTATTTGTTCCAAAATGTATACCTTCACCAATTTGGCCACTTGGGTACATTTGGGCTACTTGTGTGGGACACCTGGGTGACTTCATGATAAATGTCATGTAGCACACTCATTTTGGAAGTTATCATTCTGAAACTTTGTACAAGTACTCATATTTTTCAGTGAAATTGTCCCCATCATCCTATCTGAATGTTTGTTTTATCTTGTTCATTTTAAAGATACAAAAATACATTTAAAAAACGTATGGTATTTTTCATTGTTTTATCTAAACTAGATCTATTGTGTTATATTCTCCTACATTCAATTCACATGTTCAAACTTCAGAGTGTTTTCTTTCAAATGGTACCAAGAATATGCATATCCTTGGTTCTGTGCCTGAGCTACAGGCTGTTAGGTTATGTCTTCAGGCGGAAATTGTACACTGTAAGAGGTTAACACATTTGTCTGTCTTGCACAGGATATTGCCAGCCGCTTGAACTCCCCTTTTAATCCTTCCCACCACACACTCAAATAGAGGATCTGACACTGCGTCATTCACACACTTTCACTGCTACCTTAAACCACTCATCCTTCAGCAGACTGGCATTAAGAAACCACAACCCCCCCCCTCCCCTGACGCACCCAGCCGGAAAAGCAGAGCATCATGGTCACAAAAAATGTGTGAATACTCTACCCCCGCAACCAAGTGCGCAACCTCTCTATGAGCGAGACACAAATCTATACGTGACTGCTTGAGCTCACCCCTCACCACTTGTCTTCGAGAGAACACCCGCTTATCTGGATTCCTCTCCCTCCATATATCCACCCAATCCTCATCCCACATTAGCCTTAATAGCGGGCCCTGAGATGAGTCAGAGCCAAAATGTGCGCTACTTGAGGCATCAAGCCTATCCATCCATACATTAAAATCCCCAACAAGCAGACAGTTCTTCCCACATAATCCCCCCATAGACATATACCTAACCCTGCTCTCAATATCTGTATTAGGAGCATACATTGTACAACAGGTACTCCACATCTTGAAAAGTGAAACCCACTCCCACCATTCGACCCATAGTGTCAGCACATAACATTTAAATTAGACACAACATTATGTTTAACAAAATATCTACCCCACATGCCCGCACAGTACCATTACTCACGTACATTTGTCCATTCCATCTCTGCCTTACATTATCCATATACAGCTCAGTCCAATGAGTCTCCTGAAGACATAATGTCCGCAGAGAAGGCTTCCAACACCAGATCTAGATTTTCTTTGCTACGAAGTCCATTGGTGTTGATAGATACAACTCACCATTATGAATATAAAGAGGAGGGCATGAATCCAGCCCATCATGATTGATCTTTTACCTTATTTTTCTTCTTGGTTATCATGTTCCTTTTACTATCCCTCCGCAGAGATTGTGTATACTCCATATCTTCCTCCGTCAGCTCTTCTTCAGACCCTTTACGTTTGTAAGAGTCATCCCTTGCAGAATCTACCACCCTAGAGGAGCCTCTCGGGACTTCAGACACAGTCGGGATCTCCACTTCACCCCCAGAAACCGGAACCAATGCCTCTCCATGTGCTTCTTCTTCAATCCACTCTACCCCCCCCCCCTCTCCACGAGGAACGCCCTCCAACTCCACATCGTCTAGGCTTGTACTGATCTCTCCATCCTTGGATGCCTCATTTCCTACAGGACAAGGCCCCGTCTCTACTTCATCCTCCGACTTCCTCTGGTCTTCTTCGCCCTCCATCTCTCCCTGGGACTGCTCGCTCATGCCGATCTCCTCCCCAGTTTCCTCCACCTCGCTCTTCTCCACGACACTATTTCCACTGAAGACCTGTGATGTCAAGTCATGAGCACCATCACCAAGGGAACAGGAGCACTGCGCAACACTCCTACCGCAACCAACACAACCGCGCTCTCTTCTCCCATTACATTCTTGCGTAATGCCCCTGCTCACCACATTTATGACAGGCGAAATCAGGGCCTCGCTTCGCGTTCCTAGGAAACTATGCAGTTTGTTTTTTACGTGTTATTTCTTACATTGGTACCCCAGGTCATCTTAGGTTTCATTACATACAGTCGAGAAGAACTAATGAGTATAAGAGCAGCGTCAACTCACCATCAGTACGACCAAGAATATGACTTTCGCGAAGCGGATCCTGCGTTCTGCCTTCCATCCAAGACAACGGAATGGATCCCAGCCAGCGAACCAAAAAAACGACTTCGTAAAAGAGGGAAACGAAGCGGTCTTCTGGTCAGAGACGGGCACATCGCGCACCACTCCCTAGCATACTTCGCACCAATGTCCAGTCTCTTGACAACAGGGTTGATGAAATCCGAGCAAGGGTAGCATTCCAGAGGGACATCAGAGACTGTAACATTCTTTGCTTCACGGCTCACTGGAGAGACGCTATCGGAGTCGGTGCAGCCAGCTGGTTTCTCCACGCATCGCGCAGACAGAAACAAACATCTTTCTGGTAAGAGCGTGGGCGTATGCTTTATGGTTAACGAGACGTGGTGTGGTCACAACAACATACAGGAACTCAAGTCCTTCTGTTCACCTGATTTAGAATTCCTCACAATCAAATGTCGACCGCATTATCTACCAAGGGAATTCTCTTCGATTATAATCACAGCCGTATATATTCCCCCCCAAGCAGACACATCGATGGCTCTGAACAAACTTTATTTGACCCTTTGCAAACTGGAATCCACATATCCTGAGGCTGCATTCATTGTAGCTGGGGATTTTAACAAGGCTAATCTGAAAACAAGACTCCCTAAATTTTATCAGCATATCGATTGCGCAACCAGGGCTGGCAAAACCTTGGATCATTGCTATTCTAACTTCCGCGACGCATATAAGGCCCTCTCCCGCTCTCCTTTCGGAAAAGCTGACCACGACTCCATTTTGTTGCTCCCTGCCTACAAACAGAAACTAAAACAAGAAGCTCCCGCGCTGAGGTCTGTTCAACGCTGGTCCGACCAATCTGATTCCACACTCCGACTGCTTCCATCACGTGGACTGGGATATGTTTCGTATTGCGTCAGACAACAACATTGACGAATACGCTGATTCGGTGAGCGAGTTCATTAGAACGTGTTGAAGATGTCGTTCCCATAGCAACGAGTAAAATATACCCAAACCAGAAACCGTGCACCACTGCTTTTAATCAAGGCAAGGTGACCGGAAACATGACCGAATACAAACAGTGTAGCTATTCCCTCCGCAAGGCAATCAAACTAAGCTAAGTGTCAATATAGAGACAAAGTAGAATCGCAATTCAACGGCTCAGACACAAGAGGTATGTGGCAGGGTCTACAGTCAATCACGGATTACAAAAAGAAAACCAGCCCAGTCACGGACCAGGATGCCTTGCTCCCAGGCAGACTAAATAACTTTTTTGCCCGCTTTGAGGACAATACAGTGCCACTGACACAGCCCGCAACCAAAGCATGCGGACTCTCCTTCACTGCAGCAGAGGTGAGTAAAACATTTAAACGTGTTAACCCTCGCAAGGCTGCAGGCCCAGACGGCATCCCCAGCCGCGCCCTCAGAGCATGCGCAGGCCAGCTGGCTGGTGTGTTTACGGAAATATTCAATCAATCCCTATCCCAGTCTGCTGTTCCCACATGCTTCAGGAGGGCCACCATTGTTCCTGTTCCCAAGAAAGCTAAGGTAACTGAGCTAAACACTGCACACTGCCCTAACCCATCTGGACAAGAGGAATACCTACGTGAGAATGCTGTTCATCGACTACAGCTCAGTATTTAACACCATATTACCCTCCAAACTCGTCATCAAGCTCGAGACCCTGTGTCTCGACCCCGCCCTGTGCAACTGGGTACTGGACTTCCTGACGGGCCGCCCCCAGGTGGTGAGGGTAGGTAACAACATCTCCACCCCGCTGATCCTCAACACTGGGGCCCCATAAGGGTGCGTTCTGAGCCCTCTCCTGTACTCCCTGTTCACCCACGACTGCGTGGCCACGCACGCCTCCAACTCAATCATCAAGTTTGAAGACGTCACAACAGTGGTAGGCTTGATTACCAACAACGACGAGACGGCCTACAGGGAGGAGTTGAGGGCCCTCGGAGTGTGGTGTCAGGAAAATAACCTCACACTCAACGTCAACAAAACTAAGGAGATGATTGTGGACTTCAGGAAACAGCAAAGGGAACACCCCCCTATCCACATCGATGGAACAGCAGTGGAGAGGGTAGTAAATTAAGTTCCTCGGCGTACACATCACAGACAGACTGAATTGGTCCACCCACACAGACAGCATCGCGAAGGCGGCGCAGCAGCGCTTCTTCAACCTCAGTAGGCTGAAGAAATTTGGCTTGTCACCAAAAGCACACAAACTTCTATAGATGCACAATCGAGAGCATCCTGACGGGCTGTATCACCGCCTGGTACGGCAACTGCTCCGCCCACAACCGTAAGGCTCTCCAGAGGGTAGTGAGGTCAGCACAACGCATCACCGGGGGCAAACTACCTGCCCTCCAGGACACCTACACCACCCGATGTCACAGGAAGGCCATAAAGATCATCAAGGACAACAACCACCCGAGCCACTGCCTGTTCACCCCGCTATCATCCAGAAGGCGAGGTCAGTACAGGTGCATCAAAGCTGGGACCAAGAGACTGAAAAACAGCTTCTATCTCAAGGCCATCAGACTGTTAAACAGCCACCACTAACATTGAGTGGCTGCTGCCAACACACTGACTCAACTCCAGCCACTTTAATAATGGGAATTGATGGGAAATCATGTAAAATATATCACTAGCCACTTTAAACAATGCTACCTAATATAATGTTACATACCCTACATTATTCATCGCATACGTATATACTGTACTCTATATCATCTACTGCATCCTTATGTAATACATGTATCACTAGCCACTAACTATGCCACTTTGTTTACATACTCATCTCATATGTATATACTGTACTCGATACCATCTACTGTATCTTGCCTATGTTGCTCTGTACCATCACTCATTCATATATCTTTATGTACATATTCTTTATCCCCTTACACTGTGTATAAGACAGTAGTTTTGAAATTGTTAGATTACTTGTTGGTTATTACTGCATTGTCGGAACTAGAAGCACAAGCATTTCGCTACACTCGCATTAACATCTGCTAACCATGTGTATGTGACAAATAAAATTTGATTTGATTTGAATGGTTTAAGAACAATGGAAACATTTCAAATAGTCAAAATGAAGAATTTATGCCTTCAAGAAACACATTGGGACAATGTATGTATTTTTGAAGTTAAAAAAATATGGGGAGATTTTATTTTTGTTAACAATGGCAGGGGGAATTCAAGTGGTGTTGCTATTTTATTGAGGAAGGATGTGGTAGAGAATGTGAAACATATATATAATGATAAATGGGAGGATTTTAATTTTAAATTTTGAATATATGAATATGGTTTTTAGAATTATAAATATTTACACGCTTATTTTTAGAATTAGGGAAATGGTGCAAGGGTAATTGTATTTTAGTTGGGGATTTTAATGTTAAAATGAATAGATTAGATATGTCAAGGGGAGCTATTTTTAGAAGTGACGTATCAAGGGGGGTTTTAAGGAAGATTATGTGTGAAAACAGTCTGATTGATATATGGAGAGACGAGAACCCGAATAAGAGAGGGTTTTCTAGAAGGCAGGTGGTTTTAGGGGAGTTGAAACAGACACGGATAGATCTGGTTTTAGTAAATGAAGGGTTAAGGAATTTTATGAAGGATATTAATTATATTTTTACAACTTTTAGTGATCATGCTGGGTTAACATTTTCGGTGGGGTTAGATAAGGAAGGGAAAGGGGGAGGAATATGGTGCATGAATGCAGGGTATCTAGGTGATGAAGAATATGGAATACAGCTTAAATCTTTGATAGAACATGAAATGAAGGATAAGCAAAAAGGGAATGATAAGTGTCAGTGGTGGGAAAATGTAAAGAAAAAAATAAAAGGTTTTAGTATTAGATATGCAAGGAAGAAGAGGAGTAGGATGACAAGAGAAGAACATTTTTTAAGAGAAAAATTGAATGAAGAAATGAGGAAATGTGATATTGATCCTATTTATAATATTGAAAGGTTTTTAGATTTAAAGGCACAATTGAGCAAATGTGAAATAGATAAGTGTAAGGGGGCATCTATTAGAAGTAGGGCAAAGTATGTGTTAGAAGGGGAGAAATGTACGTCTTTTTTTCTTGGTTTAGAGAAAACTAAACAGACGAAATCATATATTAGTGAGATAGAAAATGTAAAGGGTGAAGTGGTAAATGATTATGTTGAGATATTAGAAACCGTACAGAATTTTTATAAGGATTTATTTAAGAAAGGGGAAGTGGATGAGGGGTGTGTAAAGGAGATTTTAGGTAGTGTGGATGTGCAAATTGGTGTTGAGGATAAGCAAAGATGTGATAGGAAGATAACAGTGGATGAAGTGAAAGATGCAATTAAGGGTTTAAAAATAAATAAAAGTCCTGGGGTAGATGGACTAATTGCAGAGTTTTATAAAATGTATGAAAGTTTTTTAGCACCGATTTTAATGGAAGTGTATCAATATATGGAAGATAATAATACTGTTTCAGACTCCATGGTGACAGGGCTGATAACGATTTTATATAAAAATAAGGGGAGCAAATTAAAATTGGAGAATTATAGGCCAATTAGTTTATTAAACTCAGATTATAAGATTTTAGCTAAGATATTGGCAAATAGGATGAAGATGGTTTTAAATGATATTATAGCACCTACACAAAATTATAGTGTGCCTGGAAGAGACATAGCTGATACTATTATTACACTTAAAAATGTGATAAATAAAATGAATAGCGATAAGAGAGGGGGAATTGTTTTAAGTATAGATTTTAATAAAGCTTTTGACAGGGTGGAACATGATTTTATGTTTAGGGTACTGGAAAAATATGGGTTTGGAAACAGAATAATAGGATGGATAAAATTATTATATAGAAAGGCAAAAAGTAGAGTAAAATGTAATGGGGTTTTAACAGATTATTTTATTCTTGAGAGATCGGTGAGACAGGGGTGCCCTTTATCAGCATTATTGTATGTTTTATCGGTAGAACCCTTAGCGGCATACCTTAAAAAAGATAATTTTATAAATTGTGTAGAGACTCCGCAAGGAGGTTTTAGTTTAATTCATCAATATGCAGACGATACCACAATAACAGTTAGAGATGAGGGAAGTGTTAAAAGGGTGATGGAGTGTTTTAAAGTATATGAGCAAGCCTCAGGAGCAAAAGTGAATATGGAGAAGTCAGTAATAATGTATGTTGGGAAGATTAATGAGGGGATTTTTCCTTTTAAAACAGTAAATGATTATTTTAAGGTGTTAGGTGTGTTTTTAGGGGTGAAGGAACAGGAAGCTAGGGATCTGACATGGAGTGGTGTAATAAATAAAGTTAGAAAGGTGGTAAATATGTGGAGGGGAAGGTCTTTGAAATTAAAAGGGAAAGTAATTGTTGTAAATTCCTTGCTGATGTCAATTTTTATTCATGTCATGAATGTTTTAGACGTACCAGAATGGGTTTTATCGGAAATAAATAAGATTTTAGTTGATTTTTTATGGGATGGGAAAGGTGCGAAAATTTCTTTTAAAACTTTGATTGCAGGTTATGAGGAGGGGGGTTTGAAGTTGGTGGATTTAAATGTGAGGAAAAAGCAATTAGAGTTAAAATGGTACGTAAATATTTATATGGTGAATTAGATTATGGATGGAAAAGATTTTTTAAGGAGTATTTGCAGGAGGCTGGGAGGATGGGGGACAATGGTTTATTGATGTGTATGAAAAAGGAAATGTTGGGTAATATACCTTTGTTTTATAGAGAAGTGTTTGAGGCTTGGGGGGAGTTTTTACCAAATATTTATTATGAGTGTACCATTTTAGACAATATTTTAAATCAGCCAATTTTTTTAAATCCCAAGATACAGTACAATAATAAGATGTTGTTTTGTAAATATTTTATGAGGGCTGGGATGAGACAGATTGGGGACATTTTATATGAGGTCATTCCGGGGTTCCTTCCATGTGAGGCAATATTTGATAACGTGGATGAAGAAAATGATGAAATAAGTAGAACTACTGTGGAGAACATGTATAAGAGAATATTAGGATGTCTTCCTGGGGAGTGGGGTGTGTTAATAAATAAAGAGGTGGCTACAAGAGCTAAGGGTTTACCGGTTTTATATTATGAAAGTAATGGGAAGAAGTATGATTTGTCAGGGTTGAAAGTTAAAATGGTTTATAGTAAATGTATTTTAAGAGAGATAAAAACTCCTGCTTCGGAAAAAGTGTGGTCTAGGGTGTTTACAAATATAGATGTGAAATCAATATGGAAGAATGTAAATGTAAAATATAATTCTATAGAATGTGAAGACAATGATTTTAAATTGAAACATAATAGGATATTTACGAACGTGGTTTTACATCAAATAAATAGAGATGTTAAAAGAGAATGTGATATTTGTGGTACGGGGGTGGAAAATTTTATGCACTTTTTTGTTGAATGTAGTAGATTAGAAGAGTTTCATAAGTTTTTAAAGGGGATTTTAGTACAACATTGGGGAGAAGAGATTGTTGCTGGGGTTGAGTGGAGGAGGTTGTTTCTTTTTGGTTTAACTGGGAAAAGCAAAGTTTTTAATTTTAATTTGATGAATTTTGTTCTTAGTCATGCCAGATACGCTGTAAGACTAAGAAGGAATTTGGGACATTATGAAGGAAAAATTGTGAGTGTGGAGGTTTTATTTAGAAGTATTTTAGAGAAAGATATAGAAGTAATATATAAATATGGTGGATGTAATTTTGAAAAATTGTTTGTGTGGGGGAGCACTTTTATTGAAATTAAGTCGAATGGAAAACTTGGTTTTAATTATTAATTGGTTTTGGTGGATGATTGGGGTTTTAATAGGTTTTCTTTTCTTTTCTTTTTTGATTTTGTAAAAGGGTGAATTGTTCACCCTTAATAAAAGAAAAAAAAAAAAAAAAAATACGCCCGATCTCGTCAGACCTCGGAAGCGAAGCAGGGTTGGGCCTGGTTAGTATTTGGATTGGAGACAGGAATAACAGGTGCTGTAAGGTTTTTGTCCACCCGGGGGTGCTCTTGCATCATTTCATCAGCAACACTACCTTTTTAGAATTAAAACTCATTGTCCGTTTTTTCCCACAAGGCTGAAACATGTGCCCTCGCTTTGAAATAAGTAAGCAAGGTTAGTTTGTATTTCATCCAACGATTTGTGCTACAAAGTGATGGCTACAGTCTATGCAATTTCTTCCTCTTTTTCAGTGACACAAAGTTGGAGCTGCTCTTCTAATTGGAAATAGCAACAGAAATAGCAACAGCTGTTATTCCGACTCACTTATACTTTATATAGTGCACCAAGAGATTGTTTCTTGCTTACTGCCATACCAGCCTGAGTACGCCCCTTTTTGGAAGTTTCAGGAAGTGAGTGAGCAGCAGGTGTTTGATTGTTTGAGAGAAAATCGTTTTTGTTTTTGGTGGTTTAATATACTTTAAGTTCGGAAGTTTGTGTGGGGAGTGTAGTTTATTTTCTTTGTAAATATTTGCGTTTTTATCCCCCAACGGCGTGAGCTGTTTGGGCGATTCTACGTAAAATAACCGGACGGATTCCATGGCTTCGACATCGAGAATAACAACAACGAGAATGGACAACAGAGAAAAAAAGAGTGTCAGATGAAGAGTTGAGTAGAAGAAAATATGAGAGAGAACTGACGGTGAACGTGGAAATTATTGGAGAAGAAAAAATAACAATAGAATTGCTGAGAGGAATAAAATAAGTATGTGGAACGATACTGGGATGTAGAACAAAAGACAGAAATAACCATGTCGCACGCGAAGGGAAAAGAAAAACTAATAGACGGGCTAAAAACAAAGAGCTGTCATGGCTAAAGAACTGGGGAACAATGAACTTGTGGTGTCGTTTTTGAACTTGCCCGCATATATTACGGATGATGAAATACATGAGAAATTACAAGGCTGGCAAGTGAATGCGACAACACTAATCAAGAGGTGGATGTGGCCAGGAACTGACATTGTGGACAGGACGAGATTTTGTAAGGTGAAGTTTACAGACTGTGTGCAATCATTGCCTTACTCAACCAAATTTCCTACAGTCGAGTGATTTGAATATTTCCGAGTGATCCATGATAACCAAGTTAAGGTATGTAGACTATGGACTCAACCGGGACACATACTTAAGGAATGTCCAGAATTTATATGTCATATGTGGTGAACAAGGGCATTATGCCAGAGAATGTTCAAACATCGGTGATGTGTGTAGAAGGTGTGGCAGATCTGAAGACAGATGTAAATGTAAGGGAAATTATATCTTATTTCTGCAAACAATGGACCTCATTTCTGAAGATGAGGGGGGTGTAGCTATGGAGAGAGAGGAAGAGTGATATGGAAAGTGTGTCGCAGGTGATTCCAGAGACAGCTATAGATATACTTGGAGTGTATGTAATGCCTTCTGGCAATACTCGAGATGCAGTCTTAGTCTCTGCTGCTGACAAGGTGGAACAGCAGCACATGATTGGTGAATTAGATACACAGGTAGAGATGGTGCAAGGTGCTTCTCAGGTACCTGAACCAGCTTTAAGCCTGTGTGAAAATGACACCAAGGAGAGGGCTTGGTCCACTGAAGACAATGGCACGGTTAAAGCGCATTTTACCAAAGGCTTGAATGTTGCTCCCCTCACAATTCCAAGTAATGAGTCAGATGAAGAAATAAGAGGTCATTGGCGAAAGCTAGGGAGGTGATGGGATCTGGAAAAAAGAAAGTATATTTGAAATGACATGACGCTAACAGTTTGAGAAATATGAGAACATTTGAGCAGGTTTTGGTGTCTGTTAAAGCAGACATGTGTTTGCAGGAGATGGTCTGTGTTAATTTTTTGTTGTCACGGATGTGAAAAAAACTTGTGGAGTGGCTATTTTGATAAAAATGATGTGGTTAAAAAAGTCAAACAAGTATATGCAGATAATCATGGCAGACTCATTGTAATTGAGTTTGAAGTTCAAAATGTCACTTTGTCTAATTAAAGTTTACGCTTCAAACATTGACTCCGAAAGGAGAGATATGTTTAACAACCTAAAAACTTTGTTCAGAATACTATACTGGTAGGAGATTAACGTGAAGTGTACTAGAATGGATGTCTCGCGATGTGATAGTTTCAGACATGATTCGTCTAGAAATGCTTTATGGAAATGAATGAATAAGGAGAATCTTGTAGATATATGGAGGGCTGAAAATTTAAATAGAGTTTGAGAAGGCTGCTTTGTTTTAATGAATTAAAACAAAGCAGAATTGATTTATGTCTAGCAAAGGAAGATGTGGTACAGCATGTTCAGAAGATGTCATAACTTAACAGCATACAGTGATCATGCAGTAATGACATTTCAAATAGGTTTTGCTGTGGAGATGGAGGTGTCTGGTGTTTAAATGCCTTTTCTTTTAAAGGAGGAAAGTCTGTTCAAGGAAATTGTTGAATGTATCGAGGATGAAATGTCTAATGTACTGTTAGAAGAGCATGTGCGTTTATGGTGGGAGGAAGTGAAAGTTAAAGTAAAAAACAGGAGTATTCGGTACTTTAAAAATCGTAACAATGTAGATAAGCAGAAAGAAAAAAAATGCTTAGAAATAGGATGTTACATGAACTTGAAAAGCCTGATGCTGATCCAGACTATGATGTTGTGAATTATTTGAAAATCCATGCAGAGCTAGGGTTTTATGAAAAAAAATGTTTAGGTGCTATTGTTAGGAGTAAGGCACAGTATGCCTTGGGAGAGAAATGTACTTCTTTTTTTCTGGTGCTTGAAAAACGAAAGCAATTTAACTCTAGTGACTCCCAAACCCGCGCCTGACAATAATTAGCATAACGCAAGACATAAATATCCCTAGAAAATATCCCTATCGGTCTGGTGTTTAAATGCCAGAAAAAAGAAAAACAAGTTTGGAAAGGAATTTTTCCAACTTTGGACGTAAAAAAGATACGGAAACTTTAAATGTAAAATATAAGATTTATTTTGTTAGGGTAAAGGGAATGTCAAGTTGTCTAGGTGTTTTAATTATTTCAGCTCTGCCCAAACTTGAAAACGGCTTGCTCAACACGTGAAGGATGCAAAGGGAGAACTCAATTCCTTTTTAGTGTTTTATTATGGTTTTGATGCCATTTATTGAATATGTTGAAACAGTTGATTTGTTGAATGGAATAGGGAATAAGAATTGGTTGATAAGGTTGATAACCTTAAACAGAGAATAAACATGCATTATTTTACACAATAAACAATGCATGACACAGCAACAAAGCATGGCTTTGAATAAAGTAAACGTTTAAACAATTTAATCTAGCACTTCAAGCAATTACTTCTGCAGTCAGAAAATATCCACAAAAGAAGTCACCACTCCTACCAGAGTTAAACATGTAAATTGTGCTAAGCACTGGATGCAACATAATAAATAATTCCAAACATTACATACCAGTTGCATCTTTAGGGTTGAACAATGAGCTGTTTGTATGTTGAGAACCCAAGCAAAGCTAAGCCCAAACATTTTATACCCATGCTTATCTGCCAGGTGCGCATGTAAAAGTATTTCCTCCAGAAATCCTGGCTCAATTTTTTAGTTCCACCTGTGTTTTTGGGTTATCTGCCCTCTTGAGGCCTGGAGTTCTTTAAAGGAAGAGCTGCCATTGTGCTCATGTCTTGAGTGTTCCGTTTTTTGATGTAACAGGGAATGATACATAGAAACTGGAGGGGGGGGTGATATTTTGAAAAACTGTGTGGGATGGTGTTATTTGGTGTGTCTGGTAAATGTGAGGGTGTTAATGTGGGTTTGTTGAATGTTGTTTTGAGTTTTGTGAGGTATGCTATTTTTTTGTAGGAGGAATCAGGCTTTCTTTGAGGGGAAGAGGGGAAGGGTGTGGGATATTTTTGTAGTGTTGTTTAAGAAGCATACAGATATGTTTTATTGTTATGGAAGGGAATGTTTTCAAGGGTGGATGGTGAAAGAATCACTAATAATTTTGAATGTATTGGTATGTTTATTTCGTTTTGGTTTTCATAGTTGTTCGGGAGTTGATTTCAACATGCCTGTTTTGTGAGATTGGAATTTAGGTTAGGTTTTTATTGTTCATTTTTGTTGTATTTTATTTATTTGAGTTGATAGGGGGTGAATTGTTATCCTGCCTATGTTAGTCTTGGGTTTTGTGTATTGTGCATTTTATAAAATATTGCAACTTTTTTATGAAAGAAAAACTACAAAAAAAGTATGTCAGATCACGGAAGCTAAGCAGGGTCAGGCCTGGTTAGAACCTGGATGGGAGACCGCTAGGGGGTCCACTAGGGGGTGCTCTTGTATCATTTCATCAGCAACATACCTTGTAGAATTAAACCTCTTTGTCCGTTTTTTCCCACAAGGCTGAAATATGTGCCCTGGCTATACAGTTTTGGAAACGTTAGAGTGTTTTCTATCCAAAGCTGTCAATTATATGCATATTCTAGCATCTTTTCCTGTCAAAATATCCCGTTTAAAACGGGAACGTTTTTTTCCCAAAAATGATAATACTGCCCCCTAACACCAAGATGTTTTAAAGAAGAAGTTACAGGTCTGTGAGAGCCAGAAATCTTGCATGTTTGTAGGTGACCAAATACTTATTTTCCACCATAATTTGCAAATAAATTCATTAAAAATCCTAAAAATGTGATTTTCTGGATTTTTTTCTAATTTTGTCTGTCATAGTTGAAGTGTACCTATAATGAAAATTACAGGCCTCATTTTTTTAAGTGGGAGAACTTGCACAATTGGTGGCTGACTAAATACTTTTTTGCCCCACTGTACATTGCCTTATTTAAAAAAAAAAGCTATCCTGCTATAATCGGCATAGTTTCTCAGACCAAATCTTCATTCTGGTTTAAACAAAGCAATCTGATCATTCTCCAGTAAAATACACGCTACAGGGAATGCAAAAAAAATAGGCTTCTGCAAAGCACATATACATTGTCCAATAATCATCCACACATTGATTTCACTCTTCGGGTCTTTATTCAAACACAAACACACTTGGAATAAAATGTTCTTTCAGTGTCTTGTTGCAGGTTGTGCAATGTTCAAAAGTGTGTAAGAGATTAGCATTAATGTGTGTGTATGTGTGCGTGGTCAAGTTTGGATGGTCGTACATATGCAAATAGCCAAGATTGTATATTTCAGGACCATGGACAGCAGCGATATCGGCATAGCGATCATCCAGCCCCACATGACAGTAGATAGCGGCCATCATGTGAAGTTGGCACTGGGGAAATCCCATGTAATAAGAAATTACCTATTAGATCATTACAATGTAGCTGCACAATTCTAAATCTCAGCTCTGGGAAGTCTGTATGAGTAATACAGGACACAGGTCCTCGAAATGAAAACAGGTACAAGAGAACATCACCTGTAACAGTGGATAAATTACCACTCCAACCACAAAGGCTCAGACAGAGCTCATATAAAAATGGCTCTGGAGGTCATCCGTGGAGAAGGACTGACTGATTCTCCCGAGGATCGACCGCACAGAGTCAAAAGCAGCAGCCTGGGAGAAATGGATGTGAGGGGTAGGGTCCTTTAAAATGCAGGAGAGCTTCTCCACTACAGCCGCCACCATGCCTACGGCCTTCCCGCTTATTAGGATTGGGTGCTCTGAATGGCCTTCCTCTGGCTGAAGCCACAGGGCCAGGAGGAGCCTGGGCACCACCACCCGAGATGGGCTGAGCAGGTTGCTACGGGGCTCATTGGACTGCTCGCCCAGAATGCTCCTCACAGCTCTCTCCACGATGCTGTGGAATTTAGGATCGCCGAAATCAACAAAAAGGAGAAGACAAAGCTAAACGATGTGCAATGTGCTCACAGGGAACACTGTCTTAGTCTGTTTCTGCGTAGTTCCAGATGTGTATATAAATGGAGCAAGTCATATGCAGGGCAGTACATGGAACTCACATGTCAGCTGGCGAGGTGGGGTGCATGGAGCGGCAGAGCTTGCAGAAAGCCTCGTGCTCTATGTCCATAATTTTTAGGCAAGTGTTTACTTCCCAGGCCTGCAGTATGAAACAGGAAGTCCCATTAGTGTAATTTCACAACATATTTACTCTGCTGTGCTATCTCGTTGCTGAAAGGCTATTAAAGAGCTCACTAACTTGTAGTATGTCTCTAACTCTCATTCTCTTACCAGCCGAGCGAGGTCATTTCCCCCTCCAGGGTTTCCTTCCACATCCTTCAAATAAAACACAGATCAATTAAACTTTCCTGGCTTCTGAGTTTTCTGATGTTTATTTTACCCACATCTCCTGGAGTGCTGCTGGTGGCAGTGAAGGTGAGTGCTGACGTGGTACTCACCTCTTTGCCCTGAGATACCAGACAGTTGCTCATGTGCTCTGTGGTGACATAGGGCGGGACCTGGCCTTGACTCTGGAGAAGCAGATAGTGGACCATGAGCTTCTTCTACAAGATAAGGTAAGGTGTGAGACCGTGCCACGAAAAACCATATCATGTGCTTTCAGAAGGGCCTCTCGCAAAATTTCACAACTGCTCATGCCTGACAATTTGCAAGTGATATTAAGAACTCTTATGACCACCTTCTCTAAACTGTCTTGAATCTTACCTGTTTATTGTAATATATTTCCTCCCTCCAGGCCTGCAGAGTCTGAAAATAAAGGCTGCTTCTACAGAATACCTTTGAAGATAATTATGCTTTGTTATGTACAGACATTTACAGTACGCTAAAATGAATTTCTCCTAAGATTACCTTTGTGGGACCATAAGTGAACTCCGAAATGCACCAAACCCTATCCATGGTAAGATGGGGAAGAAATGCAGCGCTATAGATATACGGGATGCTCTAGAGATAACAGGAATGACTAATGACTATTAAAGTCACGAATGATCAATGACTGTGGAGTCGTCCAATATGCTGCACTTAGAATGGACTTATAGGCGTTGTTTGGCGCCAAATAGAATGTTTATATTCTATTGCCATGGAGAAATGGAATGTGTAGAACCTGTATAATTGGGATATGCTTCTGTCTTTATTTTGTCATAATGTGTCTATGAGGACATAGGAGCCCATCCCAATTCATGACGTGATTATCCAGGTGCATGTTAGGGGGTTAACGGGTTAGTTTCGGGTTAGGGGGATTAGGAAAAGGGTTTGGGGTTAAGGGTTAGGTTGGGGTTAGAGGGTTAGGTTTGTTAAGGAATCCACAAGGTTGATCTGATGCCTTCAAGCCAATGCAGAGCCTGGGGGGGAGGGTTGCATTCCGCTTGCCGAAAGGGGGAGTCGAGGGGTCCGGGCACAGATCTGCCCAGGTTGTAGAACCCTATAGTTGCCTACTTTAGTAGAGTTGGTTTTGGGGTGCATTGGTTTTAGATGTCTTTCATCCATTTTAAGTCCAGGTAGGGGATAGGGGTGGGGGTTAGGGTAAGAGTGAGGTTAAGGTTAGGGGAGTCCTTCTATTGGTGGTGAAAACTGGCCACCAGAGAAGAAATTCCCCCCGGAGCTGTCCTCACTGCTGGTTTCCCGAGTGTCACTATGTGTCCTTCCATCATGGGTCCTGGATGTTTTTGTTAGTCAATACGTTTAACCCTCGGGTGATGTTGACCCGCCACTGTGATCAACCCTCCCGCTGTCCTTGGGTTAAAATGACCCGCCCTGGTGTTTAAAATCCTCCCGCTGTCCTTGGGTCATGTTGACCCGCCAATGGGATCAATCCTCCCGCTGTCCTTGGGTCATTGGTACACGTTCGTACATGTCCAGACATGTGAATCAGTGAAACCAATCCCCTCCATGATATTATTCAACTTGTAATGCGATGACCTGTCAAATGGTCCTAGCATATCACAAACAGGGAAGGATGGCAGAGCATAAGGTCGTGGAAATGACCCCAGGACCCACAACATATGCCGTTTCCCATGCTCATGACATCGCCTCAACATTATACCTGTTCATCACACCAACAACAGAGACAATCATCCTGGACATGTGTTGGGGAATAATCAGAATTAGTTGGTAACATAGGTAAGATGTTTTATATTCATCATATGTTTGTAAGTTACTTCTCATCAGAATGTGTTTGTATAATACTGTGGCGGGGTTACAGTATCTGTTCTATGTCAAGACTAAGTTGCTTGGGCCGGAGAGAGGGGAGAGGTCAAGCGTGTATCTCTTGGCTCCACAATGTCTGTGTGCCAGTCAGTGTGTCTCTGTGATCTTGTCAAGATAGGATGGATTTGAGATATGGCTGTTGATATGGAGGATTTGTTTATGGTTCTGAGTTTGAGAAAAGAACATAGTTCGGGAGACAAAGCTGAACTGCTATAAAGGATCTCAGTTGCAATGTGTAAGGGACTCTCAGAGAATTCATTGATAGACACTGAATTGATCTGAGTCACAGGGTTGTGAGCTCATATAATTAAAGATGGACTTTGTGAAAACTAACTCTGACTTGTGTGTGGTTTGCTCTCATGATTTGGTAAATAGAGGACATTTCCACGACACATGACAAATCTGGAGGGGTTTTGAAAATATGGAGACAGCTGGAAAGGGATGGATGAGACTGACCTGCATGCCTACATAGGGCTGCACATCTTAGCAGGTGTATACAGGTCCCGAGGTTAGACTGCAGCTAGTCTATGGAATGCAGAGAGTGCAGGACTGCTATGATTTAATAACCTTGAGTCGAGACCCACAAGACGGACAAACTGGCAGCCATAAGAGAGGTCTGGGACAAGTGGGTCAAGCGGCTGCCAGTCGTTTACAACCCAGGGCCTGACGTGAGAGTGGATGAGCAACTGATTCCATTCAGAGGTAGTATATCTAGGGTTCTTCCTAGGTACTGTCCTTTCTAGGGTTTTTTCCTAGCCACCGGGCTTCTACGCAAACACTTTGAGACATCAGCTGATGTAATATCAGCCGATGTAAGAAGGGCTTTATAAATATGATTTGGACTACTGACGTCTGTGACTGCTTCTGCCGACACCGATACAAATTATTACCGATGATGCTAATCTCTTCTTGCCAAAGGTCGTTGTCCTTTCCGGCAGTACATGCCCAGCAAGCCAGCAAAATATGGGATCAAGTCATGAGTGGCCTGCGACGCCAAATCCAGCTACGCTTGGAAGATGCAAGTCTACACCGGGAAGCCGACCAGTGGAGGCCCAGAGAAGAACCAGGGGAGGCGGGTTGTGCTTGATGTGACAGAGGGACTGAGGGGTCACATGTAACAATTTCTTCACCTCTTATGAACTCGGACAGCAGCTCCTGAAGAGGAAGGTCACCATGGTTGGCACGGTTCAAAAGAACAAGTCTGAGCTCCCACATGCTCTGCTTGCGTCAAAGGAAAGAGAGGTCTTCTCATCAAGGTTTGCCTTCAAGCCCACCACCACTCTAGTTTCCTACCTCCCAAAGTACGTGTTACTTCTGAGCACACTGCAGACAGAGGCTGAAAGGAGGTGTGGACAACATAGATAAGGTGATTGGAACATACAGCTGCAGAAGGATGACTGCCCGCTGGCCGCTGGTCATCTTCCACAACATCATTGATGATTCCTCCTACAATGCCTTTGTGATATGGAGAGAGATCAACCCTAGCTGGATGCCTCGTAAGCGCAACAAGAGGAGGGTGTTCCTGGAGCAGCTGGGAAAGGCACTTGTAACTCCATTCATCGAAAGAAGGGAGCATCTCCCCCGCACAGAAGCATCTGCAGCACTTGTGATCAATCTGAGGAGCCACCTGCCAGATCTGCCAGGAGTCAGATCGTCCCACCAAAGAAGGACTGTAAAACACATACTGTGTGCTGCAGGTGTAAGAAATATATCTGCAAAGGCTGTGCACACGCATACTGTCCCACATGTGCTCATTGGGGGTTTAGTGAAGGCGGGTCAGTTTGACCCGGAGGACACGGGGTGTATACATAATATGCGGACAATTGGAGTTAAAAGACAGCGACCTGTGCAAGGATTCACTGTCGAATATTACAGGATGACAATCCTCATGGTTCTACTGAGCCCACAGGGATCAGTGAGATCTCTCAGAGAGCTTTTCCAGAGCTTGGCGACATTCAGCTACTAAAATGCACACCGTATGATGTTCAGTTTTACAAAACCAGTCCTTACCATCACACTACTGAGCCTGCTGGCTGCACTGTTCGAGATCTCTCTGTCCACCTTCAACCATGCCTGGCTTGATCTATTACGGTACCTATTGCAGCATCAACAGCGTTGTCCAAGTGCTGTACAAGACACGCGAGCTACGGGATCTCATTTGACAAGTCGACGAGCAGGATTGCTGGGCTCCTAATTCAGTGGCCAGGACGCCCAAGTGTCTCATCTACGAGATGACCAAAGAAACCCCTTACCATGCAACCCGAGCTTTCTCGTAGACTCGATGAGCACGTACAGCGGAGTGTCTTTTCACGATCAGGAGGACTCAGACCTCGTCTTCAAGTGCATCGTCATTGCTCTAGCAGACGGCTGTGGGCCCTCTAAAATGATAGGGAAATTTTGGGACATCGAGAAGGAGTAACGTATGAGATGCCTGAGTTTTAACACAGTCCAGTCTATACTCAATAAGTCCCACACAATCCCTGTGTTGATTGAAGAAAATCTCCCCAACGAGCTGCAGGAATTCATCAAACAGTACTCTGACAACACGCTGACGAGCTGTGACTAACATTGCACAGATCAAAATCACGAACAAGGTATTGTCATTATCCCCGGTTGTGTGTATGAGGATCGGACGGGTTAAAAACATTGGCAGAGATACCGCACACATAGTCAAGATAGAGAAGCGATTTAAGGGATTTCTGTTGTTTTGAATTTGGCGCCCTGCAATTTCACTGGCTGTTGAGGTGGGACGCTAGCGTCCCAAATATCCCAGAGAGGTTAATGACACAATCACGAAGGATGTCACCGTATCTTCTGTCTCGCAGAGTGTTATCCAATCCTAGGAGAGTACAAACACCTTATTATCATCGTTCAACCAGGGTTCGCCAGACACTTAGAGGACACATCAGCGTCTTGAACTTCGGGAAAGTGTGGGGGATGAACCGCTCTCTGGATCACAACGCTCTCCTTCTCCTACCTTCAGCCCTTTCTTCAATTTGTTGTGATAAGTGCCGAGTTTCATAAAGAGCACCATGGCGGTGGCATACATCTGTACCAACTCCTTGTCCTTGATCTTGCCTGTTTCATGTTTGATCAGGGCGTGCCACATATTCAGGGCTTTGGCTATGTTGTCCGGGTTCTGATGTTTGAACAAGACTTCACACGCTGAGACCATTTCGATGTTCCATATCATCACTATTTCGACTGTAACTGGAGACGATATGGGCCAATGCCACCCAGGCCATTCTCAACTGCTGCTCCATCATACTGATACGCTTCTTTTTTACGGTCATGTGAATGATATTGTCAGAGGAATACATATTCCAAAACTTCAGGTATTATTGCACTTTCTCAGTCGGGCAATATAGCAGCTGTGCCACTGCGAACGCATTGGGCCCTGCAAAACCTCACCGTGGTAGACACGTACAACTGAGGAGCCTGAGCCTGACCCTTTCTCAAAGCGACAACCGGTACCAGGTTCATCGCTTGCCATCCAGTAACTTACCGCTCCTTCTAAAGTAGACAGTACGAGTGCCACCGTTCTCGTAGCGGAAGTGCTTCAGATCATATATCAATTGGTTTTCAGTAAAACAATCGACGCTGGCCTTCTTCAACATGTCTGCCGAAGCCGTGCCTAGCACGCAGCACATGGGGTTTATCTCTTCCATGCGAGAGACCAGCGCCTCATTGTTGTTCTGGGTAGACAGGGTTTTGTCCTCGGTGCGCAACAACTGGACAGGCTGGATTTGTTGAAAAGAAGGATTGAGAGCTGTGAAGTGCGTGGGCACCTCATGGGTCATGTCCCACAATTCAAACTTGTTACCCATGACCTTTTTCAGCAACTCGAGGCTCTCGAGTCCCAGGATAAACAGTACCTCTTGCATGAAGTACGGCTTCCTATTGCCTTTCCCGGTTGTTGGGATGACGATGGTGTAGGTTCCGATCATGGCCCTGCTGCTGTCGTAGTAGATGAAGTTGGGTTTTTCAGAGTACTGTGTGACCACTGGAATCACCTTCTTACTGTTGGTAATTATTAGGTCTTTATTCGGTATGTAGAAGGCCATGTAGTTACCGTATGCCAGTAGCAGGTGTTTGAGACCAGCCTTGTCTACACTTGCCATAGACCCAAAGTCGTTCCCACCATCAATGTCCACTAGGTCCATCAGCGCAAGTAGCAGGGAGTGCGAAGGATGTGGCTGTATAGTGTCAGCGTCCCGGATCACCATACTCCTGAGAGTCTTGTATGTTTTTTCTCTTTCAGAAGGTGCCACTTGCTTGCACATCATCAGGTCGACTTTAGCAAACAGTACTTGTGTACTTTCACAGCTAAAAACATCTTTGTCACAATGTATGTCAGTGTTTTATCCTCCATGTTGTTGTATATCGATGAATACAGTCACTCGGTTTCCAATAAGACTATAAAGTCTTGTGTTTTAAATCAACCAGGCTGTACACAACACTAAGCGCACTGTAGTCTAGGGTGTAAAATGTGAGCCAGTCACACACCTCTCGAAGCCTCGCAGGCTGTAATGTTGATGTGGCTTGTGTGAGGGCTTTATATGCCAGACTTCAAATGAGATCACCTGCCATTGGTTGGATAAGAGAAAGTTGAACCACCGTAACCTCAACACTGGTTGGATGTCCGACCATGGCTGTATTATCCAACCGTGATCAACCATGGCTTACAAACCCTCAGGAGGCTCCAAGTTGGCATAGGAGAATCTTGTGGGGCTCCAAGTTTTCGACCTCAATCGAAAGAACTTCAAGAGTTGAACATTTTCAACAAGAGTCACGGGAGATGTTCACCCTAGCAAGGTCACTGACAGAATGAGAAGATTGTTAGATCCGGGTGTCTAGAGTGGGCGGAGCTACCATATTTATCCAAACATAGCTAAACATCCAACTACGGCTGCTTTATCCAACCACTTAAGTCAATGGGGTAACTTGCAAAACACTGAATGTTGTGTTGTATACTATAGCCACGGCGGGATATTGTAGCCACGGCTGGATGTTCTAGCCACGGCTGGATAGTTTAGCCTCGGCTGGATATTCTAGACGGGGTTGGATATTTTAGCCTCGGTTGGAGACCTTTGGTTGGATATGTGGGAGCAAGAGAGCTCACTGGAAACCTAACACGCTGTTAGATCCTTAGGATCCCATACCAGTACATATTGACAACACACAGTCCGCTACAGCCATGAGCAACACCAAGGCAACTCAAGAAGGTGATCCTCCCAAAGTCACTGTCTATGATGACTCAGTGTCCATGGACATGCTGCTCACCAACATGAACAGCAAGGTGGGCTCGGTCGTGTCAGAGGTGTACAATAATATGAAAATTGAAGGTACTCTCACAAACGTAATCTATCCAAACCTACACAAAACACAAGCCTACCAGTGCACCCAAATGACCAAATGGAATCATCCAGCACGGATGTGGTCACATCCAGAGATGGCACCAGTGCTTGCTTTGGGGAGTATGACCATATATCATCAAAGGGCAGAGTGCTCATTTCCAGGGGAGCCTCGGTTAAATTCGTCGAAGACGGCCTGGGTTTACACTATGACATTGAGGCTAATGCCAACATGGTCGTCTATACCGGGAAGGATGACCCCAGCGTCAGCTCGCACGGTGTATTGGTCGTGGCTCCTAACTTTACACTAGCCCAAGACAAAGAAGACACCCCAGTCCTGTGTATGAACAGAAGCGGTTATACCAAGATCAAACCTAATGACAACGGGGATATATACGCAACATACATGTCAAGGGCTCCATGATCATCGACCGCTACATTCGCTTGAACAAATGCATGGCAGGCTCCCCGGGAGGATGGTTCTTTGGGCAACACTCGGATGAGTGGTTCCAACCACCCAAGGAGATAGTGATACCTGAGGATTGTTGAACCTGGTGACTTGGTGATCTCGAGGGGAAATGCCTCGGTGTTGTCGCTTCCGGGGCTGAGGCAGTTTTACTGATGCCAGTTCGTTAGTCAATCAGGAGATAAGCATGATATCAAGACCAAGAGTGTTGTCATCTTTCAATGAGTGTATGATCTGAATATACTGTACATCACCTGTGACCCAATGTCAGCTTTACAGAAAGAAAGTGTATAATTAAAATGCATTGGTGTGATTGTATAAACCAAGGTCAAACCTTGAAATATCAATTAGATTAACCTACACACGTTGCAGTTTATGTCTATACATTGTGTACGCTGAAATAAACAAAGATGTGTATTTACAGCACCGTGTCCGAAATCAGTGTGTTTCTAACTCTAACCCCATTGGCTCTCCCACGATCCTAGTTTCACAACTGCACAAACTCTTTGACATATAGGACATTTATTCAAGCATCTGAAGGCAAAGGGATATAAAATTGTACACACATTTACAAGGCTGTGGGAGTCTATAACATTTTTTACTTTTTGCATAGTTTGTGAGCGCAACTCCGCCTCCGCCACCACCAACCCCTCCAAAGACAAACATGTACCCGATCCCCACTGATAGCGCGGTGCACCAAGCCATGAGTATAGCTACAGAGGTCCATAGGGCCGCATCACTGGCGAATCCCGAAAGCCACCCTCCGAACGTGGCCCTGCTAGCCGTAATCTCATCATACCACTTGTCAAACTCTTCTAGGCTTCTTGTGATGTTCTCCAGGTCTTCTTGCAAGTCGATGAGCTTTACACTGGTGTTTATGGCCTGCAGCAACTCCGTTTCGGACATTTCCGGGATCTTTCAGTAGATCTGAGAAAGACACGGGTCCATCCGATATGTGCGGTCTGGAGAACAGTTTGAGCAGAGGAGACTCGATCTCTACCGAGGCTGAAGCCTCCATCCAAGAGACTTTCTTATCCTGGTAGCAAATACCTCGGTCACAAGGGGCGCATACTGTCTTGGATCCTTCACGCATCTGAGGTACCTCTCGTGAGGCTCGGGCTTGTGACAGTACTTGCTGTGGCTTTTTCAAACAGAAATTTGCATCCTGTAACTCTAACTCCAAAACGTTTTGGGACACTAAAGTCCATGGAGAACAAGAGCACCTCCTCCCAGCTGCCCACTGCACAGAGGCTAGGTAACATGGTCACCACCGACAAATCCATGATAATCGAAAATGTCAATAAGCATTTCTCTACAGCTGGCCATGCTTTCCTCCTGGCTACCCCAACTCCGGCCAACAGCTCCACCCCCCCGCAGCTACTTGCCTGAGCTTTACAACCGTTCGCTGCCCGCATCCGCTCGCTAGACTAGCATCACTACCCTGGACGGTTCTGACCTAGAATATGTGGACAACTACAAATACCTATGTGTCTGGATAGACTGTAACCTCTCCTTCCAGACTAATATGAAATATCGCCAATCCTAAATCAAATCTAGAATCGGCTTTCTATTTCGCAACAAAGCCTCCTTCACTCACGCCACCAAACTTACCCTAGTAAAACTGACTACCCTACCGATCCTCGCCTTTGGCGATGTCATCTACAGGTTCGCTTCCAATACTCTACTCAGCAAACTGGATGCAGTCTATCACAGTGCAACCCGTTTTGTTACCAAAGCCCCTTATACCACCCACCACTGCGACCAGTATGCTCTCGTTGGCTGGCCCTCGCTACATATTCGTCGCCAGATCCACTGTCTCCAGGTCATCTATAAGTCTATGCTAGGTAAAGCTCCACCTTATCTCAGCTCACTGGTCACGATAACAACACCCATCCGTAGCACGCGCTCCAGCAGGTGTATCTCACTGGTCATCCACAAAGCCAACACATCCTTTCGCCGCCTTTCCTTCCAGTTCGCTGCTACCAGTGACTGGAACGAATTGCAAAAATCGCCTCAACTGGAGATTTATATTTCCCTCGCTAACTTTAAACATCAGGTATCTGAGCAGCTAACCTATCGGTGCAGCTGTACATAGTCCATCTGTAAATAGCCCACCCAATCTACCTACCTCATCCCCATATTGTTTTTATTAACTTTTCTGCCCTTTTGCACACCAGTATCTCTACATGCATACCATCATCTCCTCCTTTATCACTCCAGTGTTAATCTGCTAAATTGTAATTACTTTGCTACTATGGCCTATTTATTGGCCTACCTCCTCAGGCCATTTGCACACACTGTATATAGACTTTCTTTTTGTCTATTGTGTTATTCACTGTATGCTTGTTTATTCCATGTGTAAGTCTGTGTTGTTGTTTGTGTCACACTGCTTTGCTTTATCTTGGCCAGGTCGCAGTTGTAAATGAGAACTTGTTCTCAATTAGCTTACCTGGTTAAATAAAGGTGACATAAAAAAAACGACGGTTTGTAATACCTGCCATCTATAAACCACACTTTGTAGTCGGGCCAGCAAGGGACTCCGTCCATGCTCATCTTGGGCATGGGTCTTAATCCCTCTGACTACGGTCTTCTCAACGGTCCCTGGGATAGTGTACAATGAAAAGCTTTCCGTCTTTGTACAGGGCCGTACCCACGGTCGGAAACTCAGACAGGCTGGGGTGCTCCTGCATGACTGTCATGCCGCTGGGGCAGCTCCCTGAATGCTTTGACTCTATCTGCCTCAGATAGTTTTCCACTCCTCTGGTCATGAACTTTGGTGTGCATTGCGGCCTGCATCATCTGATGGGTGACGCTCTGCATTTGAGCATACTACATTTGATAACTGGCCATGACCGAGAACTTGACGTTGGTGTCACGCAAAGCCGCCTCCGTGTTCCTCATCATGGCTAAGTTGCTGTTGACGATCTCGTTATTCTTCTGTATCTTCTTCTCATGGTCGTCGATCCTACCATTGACCAGGGCTATGTTGGTGTCGAGCTTGCTGCTCACTTCTACTAGGCTATTCGACACCGAGACGTAGGAGTTCTTAAGGGAGTCCATTTGATCCTCCAAGACGGCCACACTATTCGGAACGTGCCACGCGAGCCCCAAGGCTGCCACTCCTGTCAACACCCAAAGAAACCTCTTGCGCCTAGTGCGGCCTCCCTGTGGGTTGTCCAGCCAAGGGAAGGGAGCATTGTCAGGCAGCTCGTACATCTAAGCCTTCTTCTCCTGTTCAGCCAACTCCTTGAGACCTTCCCTCATCAGCTCTCCGGCCCTGCGAGCGTCGTTGATGATATCGTGCGCTGAGTTGCAGAGCTTCCCGTAGTCCTTCCTGCAACTGTTGTCACCTCCGCATTTGGCAGTCAGACAGGGCCGTAGAGCGCTCACGTCATAATTGACGCAGCTGACGTTCAGGTTGATGTAGTCTATGGCCGGGGTGAAGTTAGAGATGAAATGCAGAGCATTGACCGGTTTCACTATCTCTCCATGTTTGGATTCACCACTGGGTTGTCGACTGTGTAACCGTTGTCCACCCAGACCACATTCATGCTGTGTGTGATCTCCCCGTAGTTGTAGGCGGTGCACACCTTGTTCATCGGAAGCACGTACTCCACAACTCGTTCCGAATCCAGGATGCCTAGCATGTAGTGGTTGTGGTCCATCATGGGGATGAGGGTGTTGATGTTCACTGCGATCTGATGAGGCTTTGTGGAGATGGTGGCCTTTTTGCAGGGTTCTCCCGAGGTGCACGACTTTACCTTGTACAAATCTATGTAGATATTATCTTAGCTGGTGCTGGACAGCTCCTTGTGGGGCTCCTTGAATATACCCAACGCCCCGTGAGCGGCTATGAGCTTGGAACACACGACCGTGTTACGTGTACTGGGGGTCAGGACATCATGTGTCTCGGGCCAGTTTCTGCTCATAGCGCATGCGTGTAGCATCCTCCTCATGAGCTTGAATGCTGCGCACTGAGGATCGGGTCCTCAGTCAGCCATCAGGTCATTGCCGAAGTAATAGTCTCTGTTACGAGGCCTGGCGTGGAGAAGAATCGATATCTTGTTCAAGGGGGTGTTTGCGACAGCGCGGTCCGGACAGGACAACCTGTCCAACCTCCTAACATAGGTGCCGAGTATGGAGCCTTCAGTCTCGTGCTTGGTGAGATCACCCGCTGAGTCTCGAAAGGGTCTCCAGTGATTGTAGTGAGTGCACGTTGGTCGTGCAGTTGTAGTTGTCCACGGTCAAATCCAAATGTAGGGAGCGTAGCCATAAGAGTCGTTGTTGTTGACGGGAGCCCATGAGGTATGGGAGCCATGAGAGTGAGAAACTATCAGGAGCCTCATGGGTGCAGATTGAGGTAGTGGTAAATGAATCCACGCAGGATACAATGACAACAATTTTGATGCATAAAGTAAACTATGATAACAATGTCTGTCACACTATGATATGGTAAGGTTATGTAGTACCTTGTTATTGCTGTAAGAGTTACAACAGAGGATTAGTCGCAGGAACTCTTTCGTTATTGTTGTGCTTGTATTTCATCAACGCCTGACATGTAGACGCAAGACCGATGAACTGTTTAACGGCATCATTGTGAACCGTAGCCACATCCTGGTCAGGGACCAAAAGCGGTCTACCCATGTTCGTTCTGATGCGGTTCATGATGCACATAGAAGCGACGTTTGCTAGCGAGTAGGATTGGCTGATCAGGTCCACGGACATTTTCATCCCACGCGGTGTGGCTCAGATGAATTTTGACTTGCTGCTCTGTGAATCTGTGGCTGTATGAGTCGAGGTAGCCCTTCACCTCGTGGGACTTCAAAGTGTTCCTGTCTAATTTGCACAAGGGATGGCTGGTACCCTCATTCTCGTACTGCAAGTCGACTATGGAGGGGTGCTCGTTAACGTTCAGGTTCATGAACAGTATCGGGTACTGTTTTTTAAAGAAGCGATCATTCTCGCTGATCTTGTAAAACTCCCTGATCTGTTGTTCCCCGGGCTCGGGGAACATAGCATTCACTGCCATGGCGGAGGAATATCCTTGCTTTGATGCAGCTCTCGTTCCAGGGGTACAGGGAGATCCATTGCGGGTCATGTTAGGATTACTAACAGAAACGGCTGCTCGCATCTCTCCCCGCGAAACCTGATCATAACCGCACCTGAAAGCGATTCGGCTCTTACTAGGAGGTTGTTTGTTTATGTTGTCCGGCTCGTTTCTCACCCTTACCCTCTTATTCCGGTATCCTCTCTCAGGGAGGCTGGCTCAAACAACTTCATGCAATGATGAAAGCTGTTGAGAGTAAGACCCAGATGGAGAAAAATAACAAGAAGATCAAAGGAGAGGCGCATTCACTCATCCTCAGCCGCTGGTAAAAGCTTTTCTAAGGCTGTTGCTGGATTTATCGAGAGTGATAAATTCCCTGTCTGTGGAGGACTTATTGCGTCAGGCTGCGGCTTACTTTGGGGTAGCCACTGCGTATGCCGTATGAGTTCCAAGCACATAACTGCCATAGTAAACAGTGAACATTGTAAATGTTGCAAAGGTCCTTTGTCTACACATGTGAAAGAGAGAGAATTTGATGAAGTCAGGACTAGGGCGTACTTACGGGGGATGTTCCAACTCAAGTTGTCGGTCTCTATGAAGCTATCCGAACTGACATACGAGCTCACGTGCACCCAAACAAACGACGACAGTCGCAGCTTCCGTTCACCTGCACCCCTCCCTAATGCACAGTGGAGAACGTGACACACATCTCTCGTCTCGCACTCCAAAAAGTGATAGAGTTTGACAAGGAGTTTGTCTGGGGAGACACTCTGATCTTCAACACCAATGTGGAACGTCCCCAGTCGGGTTCACACTAAAGGATAGGTGACAGAGCCCTAGGTCTTCGCGTCTTCCGCGGGATAAAGGATAGAGTCGCGATGTCCTCCAGCGGCGTAACCCCCTTGGTGAGCCAGGGGTCCAGGGTAGGACCCGTGTTCTGCACAAAAGATCAGTTTGCGTTTGTGAAAGTGTCGAACGAGGACAAGAAGAGAGCCATCGTAAACATGACCAGCATGACTCTAGTCTACTATGTCGATAGATGTGAGTACCCCCAAGCGACTTTGCATTTGTGCCGATCTACTGCAAAGAGTTCTACGTCACCAATGAGGAGGAGTACACCGAGGCGTTGGCTGGTATCGCATTGTGCGAAAGTAACAAGCTCCTCGTGGGGATGTGTAGCGTGTTCAGAGTGTCGCAGGGTGAGGTGTTCCCAGAGTCGAGGAAATATTTCATTGTGGGGAACAACATGTCGTACTCCGGAGAGGTCACCCCCAACCCAGCAAGCCTGTGTTCTTACACAAAGTCAAGAGTTACTGGCACGTCCACGGCAGGTCTGTTGACAATTACACCAGTACTGCTGTGTCGCGTGCGACGACAACGAGTACACCAACCGCGTCGTGAAGCCAGAGATGAGCATTGGCTTCAGCTTAGGCACAGTGTGAGATAACAAGAGCGGCCCCATGATGGAGGAGTGTAGTTTAGTCTCTGTGCCCATGAGGCCGGGCTGCTTTTGCACCCTGGTGACAGGTAAGGATCTGGCCCAGATAATAACCAGGATGGGATTTTCCACCCTGAAGGACTCGGTACTCGACACAGGCATCAAACTGAAGTAGAGCCAGGGTTGTCTATGCCCAGGCCGAAACTACCTCTGATGTGTCAGACGAGAGCTCCGAGGGGCAGAGTATCATGGAGACTGTTAAATCACTGAGCAAGACCGTGCTAGACCAAGCTGCCGAGGTGCGAGTGCTGAAGGATGTATTAGAGGTTCATCAAGGTTCAGAATAGCGTATTAACTCAGAGACTGAAATGTCCTGATAATGCAGACCCCCTGTCCACGGTGCCAGGAGCTAAGGATTTCACCAGACGTACCGGGGTGAAAACTAAACTCTGCGCTGGTATTAAACCTACTGACCTACTAACATTGGAGTAACACCCAACAGGAGATAATGCAGCGCCTAAACACACAGATACTCAGACCCAAAAGGATAATCTGATCAAGCTTTTGCAGCAGCAAAAGCAGCTTCCACCTCAGCAGCATCAATATCAGCAGTCGCAAGCGCTACTACAAGCTTTACAGAGTTTCATACAGTTGGCCCCAACACTTCAACATTTTACCCAACATTTGTGGAATCCTCAGCAGCAGCAGATCGGGCAAGGGTTCTTCAGGGGGCAGGCTCTCTATAACCCGAGCGGTGTATCAAATCCTGGTGACAAATCGTTTCAGTACGACACTCTGACAGAGGAGCAAAGGAGGACGATAGCGATGGAGTATAACAAGCAGCCTCCCAGAAAGAGCAAGCGAAGATGATCGATTCAATCAAGGCCAGCATAAGAGACATACTAGAACAACAGCGCAGCTCGGGGTCACAAGAGTCCTCGTGTAACCTGTCCAATATGGATACGTTGCAGAGTTTGGCCAGAGACACCCCGTATAAGTGTGTGCGCAAACAAGCCAAGGATGATAAGGATCCTGGGGATATCTCTAAATTGATGAACGAACTACGCAAACTTACGAAGCAGATCTCAAAGTGCAGCAGTAGCAGCTCAAGCGAGGAGAGCTACGAAGTGGTCACGATGGACATGGAAGACGTGGAGGGACCCACACTCTCCGCGCCCAACAACCAACAGTCTCAGCCGTCCGCACAGCAGTCCAATACGACCGTGATGAACAAACAACAAGCTGGATACCTGGTAACCTTGGGTGGAGGAAGCTCCCTGAAGACCTTGACCGTGACAGATTTAATCTCAGCGGTTGTCACAAAGAACTCCATATGGCGTTACCCTGACAACATACTGCAAGGTCTTGGGAGCATACTCGTTGTACACCCTGAGGAATTGTTTTAATATGCGTGTTGATGTATCGTGTGCACAAAATAAAGTATTACAACCACACGTCTAAATGTCTTTTAAGAAATAGTCATGCTAGTTGCTGTACAGAGAATAGGTTCTGATGAGGGATCAACTGTTTACGCTCCAGTAAGCAAGCCACTAACGACATGTTCCAACAGGGTACCTCAATCTGACATTAGATCGCCGAGACTCCGCCGCCTCTTACTATGGCCTCGCAGAAGTCGATCTGTTTCATGCTCAATGAAACAGCCTTGAGACTGGCCCTACAACAGCAAGGGTCGATTCAGAGGCACGTGGTGTACAATGACCGCAGCGATAATGACGTGGTGCGATCAGGGTTGAACGAGTATACGGGTGACTGGAACAACCTAGCCCTGGGTAATCTCGACTTAAAGCACGTACCCTCTCAACTGATCGACTCGACTACCAAACACAGTGCTCGAGTTGGGGATGTGTGTGTCAGACTCATGCCTATCATCATCAATACTCATCAAAGGAATACTCATCAATCGTGGACCTTTATAACACGTACATCGCGAAAGGGAGATCTCTGATAGCCAAGAGGTATATAAACAGCTACACCGGCACTGAGGAGCTGTACATCCCCGCGATCCCTATCCACACTGTAGTCTCCGAGTGGAACAAATCGCTCCACCAGTTTCACGATATGATCAGGTACGACGGCTTGGGTGGCCAGCGTCAGCGTCGCCTGACCATGGTTTCCAACGTGACAGAGATTGCTCTCAATAATCTACCCATCCTCAGTGACCATTTGTGGTTCGTGCTACACTCTACAGTCCTGTCCAAAAGTTTTGAGAATGACACAAATATTAATTTCCACATCGTTTGCTGTTTCAGTGTCTTCAGACATTTTTGTCAGACGTTTCTATGGAATACTGAAGAATAATTACAAGCATACTATATGTGTCAAAGGCTTTTATTGACAGTTACATGAAGTTGATGCAAAGAGTCAATATTTGCAGTGTTGACACTTCTTTTTCAAGACCTCTGCAATCCGCCCTGGCATGCTGTCAATTCACTTCTGGGCCACATCCTGACTGATGTCAGCCCATTCTTGCATAATCCATGCTTGGAGTTTGTCAGAATTTGTGGGGTTTTGTTTATCCACCTACCTCTTGATGATTGACCACAAGTTCTCTGGGGAGTTTCCTGGCCATGGACCCAAAATATCGATGTTTTGTTCCCCGAGCCACTTAGTTATCACTTTTGCCTTATGGCAAGGTGCTCTATCATACTGGAAAAGGCATTGTTCGTCACCAAACTGTTCCTGGACGGTTGGGAGAAGTTGCTCTCGGAGGATGTGTTGGTACCATTCTTTATTCATGGCTGTGTTCTTAGGCAAAATTGTGAGTGAGCGTACTCCCTTGGCTGAGAAGCAACCCCACACATGAATGGTCTCAGGATGCTTTACTGTTGGCATGACACAGGACTGATGGTAGCGCTCACCTTGTCTTCTCCGGACAAGCTTTTTTCCGGATGCCCCAAACAATCGGAAAGGGGATTCATCAGAGAAAAGGACTTTACCCCAGTCCTCAGCAGTCCA
The DNA here is from genome assembly GCF_018296145.1 of Oncorhynchus tshawytscha. Classification (NCBI taxonomy): domain Eukaryota; kingdom Metazoa; phylum Chordata; class Actinopteri; order Salmoniformes; family Salmonidae; genus Oncorhynchus; species Oncorhynchus tshawytscha. The sequence continues at coordinate 1,149,380 of NC_056456.1, forward strand.
ATCCCTGTACCGTTTGCAGAATATCAGTCTGTCCCTGATGTTTTTCCTGGAGAGAAGTGGCTTCTTTGCTGCCCTTCTTGACTTCAGGCCATCCTCCAATAGTCTTCGCCTCACTGTACATGAAGATGCACTGACACCCGCCTGCTGCCATTCCTGAGCAATCTCTGTATTGGTGGTGCCCCGATGCCACAGCTGAATCAACTTTAGGAGATGGTGCTGGCGCTTGCTGGACTTTCTTGGGCGCCCTGAAGTCATCTTCACAACAATTGAACCGCTCTCCTTGAAGTTCTTGATGATCCAATAAATGGTAGATTTAGGTGCAATCTTACTGGCAGCAATATCCTTGCCTGTGAAGCCTTTTTTTGTGCAAAGCAATGATGACGGCTCGTGTATCCTTGCAGTTAACCATATTTGACAAGAAGAACAATGATTCCAAGCACCACCCTCCTTTTTAAGCTTCCAGTTTGTTATTCGAACTCAATCAGCATGACGGAGTGATCTCCAGCCTTGTCCTCGTCAACACTCACACCTGTGTTAACGAGAGATTCACTAACATGATGTCAGCTGGTCCTATTGTGGCAGGGCTGAAATGCAGTGGAAATGTTTTTTGGGGATTCATTTCATTTGCATGGCAAAGAGGGACTTTGCAATTAATTGCAATTCATCTGATCACTCTTCATAACATTCTGTAGTATATGCAAATTGCCATCATACAAACTGAGGCAGTACACTTTGTGAAAATTTATATTGGTTTCATTCTCAAAACTTTTGGCCATGACTGTATTGTTTTAAAGCCGTCCCTGGTCTGGCAAGTCGTGCAGCTGGTGGGCTCCATCGTGTCGATGTCGGGCACGGTGTACCACACAAGCGAAGTCAGAAAAATCACAGTTCCAGGTGAGGACGCTGTGAAATTTTACCTGATAGGAAAATCCGTCCCCACCATGGGAAACAATGTCACCATTCTGGGAGACATTCTGGGAGCCGGTGTGACGCTAGGTCTCATCTGGGTTGCTGACGAAGAGGAACTGCACGACCACCTGCGAAACAGCCAAAAGTGCTCCTACGTGCATATAGGTACGGAGACTGGGAACACCTTCAGGTGCAATGGGTTTTGTGAGTGGCGCTATTATAACCACAACGTGTTCAATAGGATGACTACAATCAGACAGGAGATGGTGTCGAAGTTTGAGAGCACAAAGCTCGTAACACGGGAGACTCCGCTAGATTGGTAAGCCAAGCCTAGCGGCCCAACATTTCGTTTTTGGCACACATTAAAGATAAAGACACCACAGCCTGACGCTTTCGCTATCTCTATCTACGGACATGTTACCCAGAACGTTTTTACCTGATCACGACTTGATCCTGTGCGCCTCTTTGATCAGGACTATGTTGACAACAAACGTTCACCCTTTGTACATGCCTCCCATCGTGTTCTGGCTCAATCGGACATGTGTGCAAGTGCAGCATGTCAAGGGTGTCGTTTTCAACATTCTCAAGGTTATCTCGAAAGGTGCTAGTTTTCGGCACTGTCTTTGTGCACATAATCAGATTGTGGAACTTGTTCGCATGGGGTTTGCTGGGAACCCTGTGGTCTCTGATTGTCTGCATCACCTTGATTGGAGGTTCCATTCTTACGATCCTGAGCTCGAAGTAGTTGCAGTGACACCAGCGTGATCGTTGACCCAATGTTGGGTATATCCATCTCTCAGAAACTCGTCATGTCCATCTTCTTCTTTGCCACCTACATTTACACCTGGTTATACTACGAATTTTGCGGCGGCAAGGAGGTCATCGTCTAGTGGATCAAATGCTCGGGCAGACAAGGTCCTTTTCTGTTCCCGATACTAAGGTGGGTGGCGTTCGTGTTTGTCTTGATTAACGATCGGCTTCGTCAGACTAGTTCGATCCAATTGAACTCATGTCATCTTACAAAGGGACTCGGTTATACTTTCTGTTCTTTTCTACCTGTCATACGACCTGGCACGGGGGGATCTGACGCAAAGGAACTCCATCTGGCTGGCCGGGTACAAGGCGATCTTCTTGGTTGCGGCTGTCAAATCCGTCACATTGTATGCCTGGAACTGAACACCCTACTCGAGAGGACCAGACAGCTGCAGTGCTCGGCCCTCTGTACCAACAAAGGCGAGGTGTTCGCTTTGTACAGGGAGGAGAGACTGTCTGACTCTGACAGCATCGAGGCGCTCTACAGCAAGCGGGCTTTTGGACATGGCGTGCAGATACTATTTAACCCTCATGACCAATATAACCCGGCTCCGGTCTTCTGGTGCAGTCTCATGGCGTTCTTGGTCCTCTACAACACGGTCCATCTTGCACACATCGCCTCTATTCTGCGTTGCGCCCGCTTACGTGCTGTACTGGGAAGCTATGGGAATGACCCAGATGATGTTAAAGCCCACAATATCTAGATGTCTATACGAGGGTCACAGGGACCACATGAGGACCTATATAACGGTTAAGCTCGAGAGCGCGTGTCACTGAGCGCTCCTCTCCCGTCACATCCCAGTATTTACAAACAGCTTCCTCAGCAAACTGTCTCGTGGTTTAGTACCAGAAGTCATACTGGCTAGACTGTAAACTCTCCTTCCAGACTCATATCAAACATCTCCAATCGAAAATCAAATCAAGAATCGGCTTTCTATTCCGCAACAAAGCCTCCTTCACTCACGCCGCCAAACTTACCCTAGTAAAACTGACTATCCTACCGATCCTCGACTTCGGCGATGTCATCTACAAAATTGCTTCCAACACTCTACTCAGCAAACTGGATGCAGTTTATCACAGTGTCATCCGTTTTGTCACTAAAGCACCTTATACCACCCACCACTGCGACTTGTATGCTCTAAGTCGGCTGGCCCTCGCTACATATTTGTCGCCAGACCCACTGGCTCCAGGTCATCTACAAGTCCATGCTAGGTAAAGCTCCGCCTTATCTCAGTTCACTGGTCACGATGGCAGCACCCATCCGTAGCACGCGCTCCAGCAGGTGTATCTCACTGATCATCCCTAAAGCCAACACCTCATTTGGCCGCCTTTCGTTCCAGTTCTCTGCTGCCTGTGACTGGAACGAATTGCAAAAATCGCTGAAGTTGGAGACTTTTATCTCCCTCACCAACTTCAAACATCTGCTATCTGAGCAGTTAACCGATCGCTGCAGCTGTACATAGTCTATCGGTAAATAGCCCACCCATTTTTACCTACCTCATCCCCATACTGTTTTTATTTATTTACTTTTCTGCTCTTTTGCACACCAATATCTCTACCTGTACATGGCCATCTGATCATTTATCACTCCAGTGTTATTAATCTGCAAAATTGTAATTATTCGCCTACCTCCTCATGCCTTTTGCACACAATGTATATAGACTCCACTTTTTTTTCTACTGTGTTATTGACTTGTTAATTGTTTACTCCATGTGTAACTCTGTGTTGTCTGTTCACACTGCTATGCTTTATCTTGGCCAGGTCGCAGTTGCAAATGAGAACTTGTTCTCAACTAGCCTACCTGGTTAAATAAAGGTGAAATAAATAATTAAAAAATACTCACGGCAAAAGAAGTAAAGAAAGTGAAGGGAAACATTATCTCGGCACAGCAAACTCTGCCCAGTCAGTCACTCTGACAACAACTCGCTCCCCGTTCTCACCAATCCCCTCGGATAACCGAACCAGACCTCCTATCCTCTCCTCCCTAGTAACCCGCCATCTACCCCAGGATCCCACCGAATCGACTAACGCAATGGCCGCTTGGTACAACTGCCTCCTCCTGAAGAATAGGACCCTTACAGATCACGAGAAGGAAAACCTGGACCTTTTCAATGTGAGATCTGTCATCCACAACAGAGTTGATGTAATGATAGGACCCCAGGACAGTCCCTTCACCAGACCCAAGTACGTGGAGTTGACGCACTACCACCATCTCGACACCCTATTAGCCATGATCGCGTGCTACGTCTACCCGACAGTGAAAAGTTTGTACGACTATCCTGTGAGACACGTGCAATTTGCAGCAGCGCAGCGAGTCGTCCACACATCATGATCAGCTGTCAATTGCAGGGAGGAGAGGACAAGAGTAAGGGAAAGAAAAGACAAGCCAAGAGACATCATGACAAGAAAAGCCCAAAGTAAAGAAGATGATCGTCATCACAGTACATCCACCAGTGGAAGGAAATGTATGACCTGGACCTTGGACTCATAGGCACGTTCAGTGAGCCTTCATGCTGTTACACGGTAAACAGCCATCGTTGGAAACAAGCAACCCCACGAGATTGACTTGACCGTGATCTAGCAACAGCTGAGCCTCATCTCTTGCATCATGACACCGTGCCTGTACAGCATGTACTATGACAATGAAAACTAATACATAAATAACTGAACAGTCTATTGAACACGGCGGTGTCTCTCATTTCATTGAGTATGTGTATCTATCCCTACGTCTGTCTCTCCGTCATTACTATGCAAGGCACACCGGGCAGTTTTTCTTTATACCACATAGGATAGTTGTTACACTCGCATGAGTTACAGAGGAGCAGTAGCAATCTGCATTAATTTCCAAGTTATAGTGACAGGCTGAAGTTAGTGTTTACACTGGGAGGGGAATTTAGAATGTCTCCCTTGATAGATACACTTTAAATAGTCAGTCTTGCCAAGCTACTTTTCCAATTCACTCTGCAAACCAGGGATATGTGATTAATGCAATACATCTAACAATTGCGAGAGTGATTCAGTGGCATAAAGTGTAGTTACAGAGAGAGTTTGAGAAGAGAATAGCAAATTAAATGTGACCCATGGGCGTTTGGGTATTCATTTTAAAAACGCCCCGCACCCCATATGCCTAACCCAAACTAACCATGGGAAGGAGTTTGATCGTGACACATAGTAAAAGTGTCTCCCTTGACAGATACACTTTAAATAGTCAGTCTTGCCAAGTAACTTTCCCAATTCACTGGATGAGACTGACCTGCATGCCTATATAGGGCTGCTAATCTTAGCAAGTGTATACATGTCCCGAGGTGAGGCTGCCGCTAGTCTATGGGATGCAGGGAGTGGAAGGGCCATTTTCCGTGCCAACATGCAACTAAAAGTATTTCACACTTACTTAAGACTGCTACGATTTGATGACCATGAGTCAAGACCTGCAAGATGTGGGACAGAAAAACTGGCAGCCGTTTGAGAGGTCTGGGAAAAGTGGGTTGAGCGGCTGCCATACCTCTGCAACCCAGGGCCTGACGTGACATTGGATAAGCAACTGAATCCATTCAAAGATAGTAAATATATCTATATTTAATAAAAGTGATTTTCACCACTGACTTCTGTGACTGTTTCTGTGTGACACCGATACTAATAATTACTGATGATGCTAATCTCTTCTTGCCAAAGGTCATTGTCCTTTCCGGCAGTATATGCCCGGCAAGCCAGAAAAATATGGGATCAAGTTATGGGTGAGCCTGCGATGCCAAATCCAGCAACACTTGGAAGATGCAAGTCTACACCAGGAAGCCGACCAGTGGAGGCCCAGAGAAGAACCAGGGGATTTCCATCTACTGTAGATCCAAACATGGTTCATGTGGACATAATGATGTAAGTAAAATCTGTAATGGTGAAGGCCACTGGAAGAATGAATGTCCTGTTCTTGGTATAAAAAAATGTTCTCCGCATGCACTGTGACTCATGCTATGAGCCGTGTTGACACTAACGTCAAAACGGAATTTACACAACACATAACCGAGCAGTTAGATTATTATTAAAATGATTTACCTTTGCCTATGTCTTGTAGTGATCTTGTGATGGAGCAGTCCGCTGATCCTACCTTAAGGTTTATTTGATCAAGTACTTCCTGTTGAAGTAAGGAGTTCTGCCTAGGGTTACAATGTTCAAGATCAGTTTTTGAGGAAATGGACGCCTCACAGCAAAAGTTGTGTGTGATGCTATTGTTCAGATCGCGGTTCCTTCTAAGCTTTAAATCTAGTTTTGAAAACATCTCATGACGTTTCTGATCACTTAGGGGTTAGTAAAACCTATCATCGAAATTTGCGGTCATTTTTATTGGCCTCGTTTAAAGACATTTCCGATTACATCAAAACTTGCCATGTTTGTCAGCTGACTGGGAAGCCTAATCTGATGTTAAGGCCTGTTCCGCTACAACCGTTCCGCTACGAAATCCTGCAGCCTATCCACTTCGCAACATTACCACTAAATTTGTTGTGAAGGCTTTGTGGGGGAGAAAGAGGGCCTTGCTTTAATCTGGGCATTGAAGCATTTTGAGGTATGTGTGTGGTCCCTATTGTGGTTTACACTGACCACAACCCACTTACTTTCCTGCACACCATACTTTGCCTAAAAAGCAGGATTATGCGCTGGTGTTTGTTCCTACAGGCGTTTGGATGTACGACATGTAAAAAGTGTGGATAATGTGCTTTAACGTGCACCGATTTAGTCCATCTTCGGACACCTTCGTTGTTTTTTTATTTTCGGTTGGTGGTCTGTACAGGGTTTATTTTGTCCTTCCTGTTGCTCTGGCATCTGCTCTCCTGTTGCTTGGTCTCCATTTCTTTCTCTTAAATTATTGCTTTCAGGTACCGTGGTTGCTGAGGTTGGATGGGGTCAGGTGATTTGTTTGGGTTGGTATCATGGGCATCTGGTGGGCCTCTTACCTTTATGGTTTGTATAGTATTTTGTGTCTGAACATTTATTGGTTATGGTTTTTGATCAGTTGTATTGGTGTATTTGTGGGTTTTGTTTTCAGGTCTTTGTTAGTTCCTGCTTTTCATATGAGTGGGTGTTATACCCCCCTCAGTTTCCCTGCCTCCTTCTCTGTGTTTATATTTGCAGATTGGGGACAGGTGGAGCTGATTGGGTCGTTAAGGTGACAAGTTGCAACTGGGTTTGGGATCAACTAGGTGATAAAAGGTCCTGGTGCCCAGTCCTGCCGCTCTCTCTCGCTCCACAAGCACCATTTTGTTTTGTGATCTGGTTGATTTGTTTTTGATTAGGTGCACCTTTAACACTTACACACATTTTATCCATGCATCTCCATTACATCCCTCACATGCCTACTTTCACACTTCACAAGTTAGTTTTCTTGTTCAAATCTAGGCTAAGCATTATGCCTCCCTCAACAGTCACATGTCGAACAACATCCCTTATTGTACAAGTAATATCCATAATATCCCTCCCAGGAACGCTGTACGTCTGACTCAGATATGATACTCCCCATCACTTTATAACATGGTTAGCGAAAACCCTTGCCAAAATCTTATGATTATTCCTCAAATTTTCCAGCTTCTCCCTGCTCCATTTGTTTTATAATATTTAACAATCCTGTGGACAATGATTCTGGAACTACCTGTGCCCGTTCCATGTATACGTCCAACATTAAAGGTGCTAAAATATCCACAAATTGATGATTAAACTCACTTGTCAGCCCATCTGATCCCGGACATTTATTCCTATTACTGGTCAAGATATCCTCCCATATCGCTTTAACCGTCATATCTTTGTAAAACATTTTTCATTCAGCATCAGACAATTTAGCATCAATAAAACCTAAAACCTCCTCCCTAGAGCCTTGATCGCCACCCCCCCATTTCCCCCATACATGCACTCTTTTCAAAGCTATGTACAGCAGCCTGAGCGTCCATAAAGCCTGCCACATCATAACCCTATCAACTCTTTCCAGCTCAATGTCAATTTGTTTATTCAAAGCTATCCGCTCCCTCTTTAAAAGAAAGAGGAATTGTCTTGCGTCTTCAACACTCAACCCTCTAATCTTCTCTTTTAGACCATCCCACCACAATCCAATATTAACACATTTAAAACCACTCAACATTTCTCTGTTTAATACAATCGGCAATCATATCAATATATTTTTCTTCTTTTAGTAGCTGAGCATTCAAACACCATACACCACCCCCTCTAGTAGGGACACTATGACCCAGCAGGAGCCCAAGAGAGGCATAATCACATAAAACATTTAAATCATACCTGAACATATTGCACCACATTTACAGCCGCTGAAAAATAATCAATGTGGCTTTGCCTGAGACCGTTTTAAAACAACCTGCCTCCTTGAGAAAGCTCTCACCTAGATGCATACCCCGACATACATCACTCAACGATCCTTCATTACCCCCAGCAAGACTAGCCTAGACAGATCAGAGCACAACAATGCACTCCTTGACGTGTCCAGTTTAGTCAAATGAACGCTAAAATCCCCCAACCAATATACAGTTAACCACACAATGTTGCTCAGGTGACTGAAAAAACATGGCTCGGTCAATCTCATTAATAGTTGCATAAACATTTAAAAAATGTAACACTTAAAAGCCTACCCTCACCCGTGTGCACTTCCCTAATATTCTGCACACTATCCCGCTTAATTAAAATAGCAACCCCACAAGTCCTCTCCCTACCATTATTAAAATAAAGCAAATCCATCCATCGCTTTCTTACTCCATCTATCATACTGTCAGTCCAGTGTCTCTTGAAGGCATTAAATAACCTAAAGTAGGCTTACTGTCTGGTCTAACTTTTCCATATATCTTAGTCTCATTAATATTGACAGATATACCGCTCACCATGAGTAGGAGTATGATGTTTATTGTTTCCATCATCAAGACCCAGTCTTTTTCTTCTTGATCTTGAACAGCCTCCTTTCATTTGCTTATTTCCTCACTCTTCATCTGAGGACACGTCACACACACCTTACTCTTCGAGGATTCACCCTTCACCTCCATATTTTCAGGACAAGTGTCAGATATAAAACGTTCATGATCGGCACCCCCTGCACCTTCAGACAGATCCGTGGCCGACACTCCTCCTCCACCCTTCGGCTCATTTCCATGCTAGACCCGATTCCATCTGCCACAGTAGATTCATCACCCTCTTCTCCTTCACCATCCTGGCCTCCTTTTTCTCCCTCCCGTCCTCTCCTCCATCACACTCTCTTCTACCACCACCTGTTGTTCCATGTCATCACCGTCTGTCGGCCTAGTACACGTGCAGTGGATGCCGTTCTCACCACACCGATTGCAAGGTCTTCCCACTTTCGTGACGCACTCTCGCATAATGCACTTGTATTCTGCATCACCGACATTAAAAAATCATGGCAGTCCCGGACTACGTGGCCAGGCTGAATACAAATTCGGCACACTTTAACTTGCTTGATGTGTATCACACGGAAGTATTTGGGCCCCTCCAACATCTCGAACTTTGTAGAATACGGTAGCGAGTGCACCACGTCTGTGAACCGGACCTTGCAGAGTTTTGTGACATCCGCGATCTCCATTCCCAGCCGACACACCCCATCCTTCCAATTTGGCAACAATAGCATCATCACAAATATACACAGATATATTCTTCAAATCAAATTTATTTGTCACATATACATGGTTAGCAGGTGTTAATGCAAGTGTAGCGAAATGCTTGTGCTTCTAGTTCTGACCATGCAGTAATATCTAACAAGTAATATAACTTAACAATTTCACAACAACTACCTTATACACACAAGTGTAAAGGAATGAATACGAATATGTACATAAAAACATATGAATGAGTGGTGGCTGAACGGCATAGGCAAGATGCAGTAGATGGTATAGAGTACAGTATATACATATGAGATGAGTAATGTAGGGTAAGTAAACATATAATAAAGTGGCTAGTGAAATTGATTACATACATTTTTCCATTATTAAAGTGGCTGGAGTTGAGTCAGTATGTTGAAGCAGCCACTCAATGTTAGTGATGGCTGTTTAACAGACTGATGGCCTAGAGATAGAAGCTGTTTTTCAGTCTCTCGGTCCCCCCTTTGATGCACCTGTACTGACCTCGCCTTCTGGATGATAGCGGGGTGAACAGGCAGTGGCTCGGGTGGTTGTTGTCCTTGATGATCTTTATGGCCTTCCTGTGACATCGGGTGGTGTAGGTGTTCTGGAAGGCAGGTAGTTTGCACCCGGTGATGCATTGTGCAGCCCTCACTACCCTCTGGAGAGCCTTCCGGTTATGGGCGGAGCAGCTGCTGTACCAGGCGGTGATACAGCCCGACAGGATGCTCTCGATTGTGCATCTATAGAAGTTTGTGTGCTTTTGGTGACAAGCCGAATTTCTTCAGCCTCCTGAGGTTGAAGAGGCGCTGCTGCGCCTTCTTCACCACACTGTCTGTGTGGGTGGAGCATTTCAATTTGTCCGTGATGTGTATGCCGAGAAACGTAACTTTCCACCTTCTCCACTACTGTCCCGTCAATGTAGATAGGGGGCTGCTCCCTCTGCTGTTTCCTGAAGTCCAGGATTATCTCCTTTTTTTGTTGACATTGAATGTGAGGTTATTTTCCACACTGAGGATGCAACCAGTTCATCCGATGAAATGTCCCTCGGCATTACCGTACACGATTTGATTTTCAGTCCATCCATCAGTCACTCCTTCCCATGTACATGCGACATCGTTATTTCGTACTTCTGATCCCCTCGAATCTGCACCCTGTCACCGCTCCGCGTGCCTCCTTTATCCCTCGCAGCAATTCCATCGTTAGTTTACGATTCCCAGTGATATCCACCACAACAGTAGAAGCCCTATCGTAGGACTTCTCCTTCGTAGGTGGTGCACCAGAATTATTTTCTCCATGTCCTGCACTCTTTCAGTTTCCTCACATTAGTCATAGAAGCCATTATAATCCATCCGGTTACACAGATACCTTTCCCCCAACACCACAAGCTGCTATGGGAAACGCAACTAATAATTACAAGAACAAAACAAATATTTCAAGCAAATTGCCAAACAAAATATATATATATATATACCAAAAAGCAGCAAACAATTTCCCCTCCTACAAAACCAACTTGCCTGCAACAACTTCCTCAATCACTGACCCTGCTTAGCTTCCGCGATCAGATGAGATCACAGGCCAGGCTAGCCAGGCCACCCCAGCTAGCAGACAACACAAAACTGAAGACAGTGGGAGGAGCTAAGGGAAGACAAAAGGATACACAGGGGAGGGGAAATGCAAAACCGAACACGTAAAAAAGGAAAACAAAATACAAATTAATAAAGAAAGGAAAAGGACCAGCGGGCCTGTAGTCTACCACCAAGACCACCACCTTACCCAGGACAAAATAAAATAATTTTGAAACAGAACAACAATAATACACTTAAGGTTAGACCTCGGGGTCAGAAAGGTTAAGATTAGGGCTCAGATGTAATTTTGTCTCTTAGTATTATTGATACACTATCCTGTATTCTTTTGCGGCAGGTGCTTGTTTGAGGGGTGTAGCTGTAGGTTTCTGTTTGACTGTTGACTGTGTGGTCATGATAGGAGTGACTGCTTGGGGTGTAGGGGGACCCACTGGACTTATCCATTTCTCCTCTTGAGTTGTAGGGGTTACTATTGTTGCCTCCCCTTTTTGATTGGAGAGGGGAGAAGCAGTTAAAGTGGATGTGGAGATCTGTTTTGGAGAGAGTCTGTATGCGAGGTTTATGGGTTTCACGCAAGGTCGTTTTTTTCCTGGTAATAGTGTCCGTATGTATGATGGTTGTCTTTTTAGCAGAGGACGAGGCTTTGATAAAGGTGGATATTTCTCTGCTGAGGAGAGAGGGGGCACTGGGGTTGAAGTTGGTCTTGTTTGTCGGGAATTTTGTAGTGGGGTATTTTCTATTGCTTGAGGTATGTGGTTGGTCTGGTATTGTGTGGGTCCGTATAGTTGTTTGTTGGGGAGAGGGGGTGACCTGAGGAAGTTTCAACTCTAATGATGGTGGTGGGTGTCAGCTTGTTTGTACCTCTTACGTGCCCAGCCCATTGCGATGGTCAGTGCCAGAGTGTTGGGTGTGTTTATTTGTTGTGTAATGGTGTAGGTGATTGACTGGTAATGTGTCTGTAATATTTGCATGTTGTTTTGCATCCACTGGTGTGTGTTCTGTGATAGTTGTGGTGTTGTCTGTGGGTGAAGATGGTTTGATAAAGTTGGTAACACGATGCGCCTGTCTCATCATACCAGTAGGGAATGCATGATTGTTAAGTGCCTTCTCCACCACCTCCATGTGGTGGGTTGTCTCCTCATCTGGGGGTTCATTTAGGCCAGGCTGTCTGTATGCTTGGGGTTGTGATATCCTGCTTGGGGTTGTGATATCCTGCCATGTGACTTGGTTGTCAAAATCATTAATGACTGCATGGTTACTAAACCATGAAGCTAAAATAACAAAAAAGCATGAGAAGCTATTATCTGATAGCATGCAACACCCCAAAAGACTATATATAAAGCTACAGCACAACCAGGGTGTTCAGTCGAGGAGGACCAAACAGTGTAATTCAAAAAAGCAGGGTAATACTATATTTCTAATGCAATAAAATATATGAAGGCCAGAACAGCACAAGAGTTCTTATGTTTTTCAAATGTAGGCCTGGGTTATTAAAATATGGAGGGAGTGGGAAATGAGGCTACCAGTTTTAAACAGTTTTGGAAACGTTGTTTTCCCACACATACTAATCATATGCATATACTATATTCCTGTTCCAGCTCTGTTATCCATTGTTCTTTACAACCAGGGTGTTCCTTGTTCTTTGTAGGCCGGGCTATTTTTTGCGATAAAATGGGGATGAGGTTACCAATTGTTTCTTGGCTTGTTCTTTGTAGGCCGGGCTATTGCGATATGGGGATGAGGTTACCAATTGTTCCAGGGCTGCTGGGGCCTGTTGTTCTTTCTGAGAGTCCAATCCTGTTAAAAGATCTGGTTCCAGAGGTTAAAATCCTTATTGTTTTTCCAAGTATCAATGAGGCAATGAGCTCCCCCTTACCCCGCCACATCTTAATACTATTGGTTAAAATCAAAAGGTGATTAAAAGCCCAAATCTTAAAATCCACTGTGAAGTCCTGTTTACAAACCCTGACATTTCGCAGAGTTTTCTGCTTCTTCAAAGGGATCTTTTCCTTGACTGAGAACACCCAGTACCTTTCAAAATGGGAACAATTAGGAGGGAGAGACCCACCCACTACTCCCAAAGTGGGGGTGTCTATCATTTTGTTAACCTGTTGATCCAATTTACCAGCGGGAGCTACTAAAAGGTGGGGAAATTGTGGCATTTCAAGGGCTTGTATGTTAAACTCCTCTCTTCTATTTGCTTTTCAGTTCAGTTTCAAGGCTTTGTTATAAATTACCCTAGCGATATCCCCACCCGTACCTTATCCATTAAATCTCATCTTTATCATAGTCCCTCATTTGTCCCAGTATTTCCCTCTCTGATTCTTTACTTCCCTCCCTATCTTTCTCCATATTGTTATTCTGTTCAGTTATTATATTTTCTATTATTCTGTAAATGTTTATTCCTTGATTGTTTTGTGTGGTTCTGTATATGGATACTATGCAATCCCTCTAGCACAATGAGACAAATCAAAGAAATTAAATAGATAAGCGTTGGGCGAAAGAAGAGTGATTCAATGTTATATATTGCTGTAATTCACAGGCGCTATTGCTCTCCTGGTGGGTCCGGACGTGGATGACCTGTGGACAGCGGAAGAGCAACACACGGAGCAGAAACCAGCACTATACTTGTAGAGGGATAATACAGGGATGGCACGGGATAGGTTTTGAATGTGATTGTGTTTTGGGTTAGCTGGTTTGCGTTCCGGTGCACAGGCCTATCTCCTGTTTATCCCCCTCCTTTTAATGATATGTTACGTTAACTGTAATGCTTAAAAAGGCGCGTAGGTGTCCTCCTAAAATCATGAATGAACTGAAGTTCTAAAAGCCTACAGACAGAGACTAAAATAAGAAGCTCCCGCACTCAGGTCTGTTCAACGCTGGTCCGACCAATCTGATTCCACGCTTCAAGACTGCTTCGATCACGTGGATTGGGATATGTTCCGTATTGCGTCCAACAACAACATTGACGAATACGCTGATTCGGTGAGCGAGTTCATTAGAAAGTGCATTGACGATGTTATACCCACAGCAGCGATTAAAACATTCCCAAACCAGAAACCGTGGATTGATGGCAGCATTCGCGCGAAACTGAATAGCCGAACCACTGCTTTTAACCAGGACAAGGTGACCGGAAACATGACCGAATACAAACTGTGTAGCTATTCCCTCGTCGCAATTCAACGGCTCAGACACGAGGTATGTGGCAGGGTCTACAGTCAATCACGGATTACAAAAAGAAAACCAGCCCCGTCGCGGACCAGGATGTCTTGCTCCCAGACAGACTAAATAACTTTTTTGCCCACTTTGAGGACAATACAGTGCCACTGACAAAGCCCGCTACCAAAACATGCGGACTCTCCTTCACTGCAGCCGACGTGAGTTAAACGTGTTAACCCTCGCAAGGCTGCAGGCCCAGACGGCATCCCCAGCCGCGTCCTCAGAGCATGCGCAGACCAGCTGGCTGATGTGTTTTCGGACATATTCAATACATCCTTATCCCAGTCTGCTGGTCCCACATGCTTCAAGAGGGCCACCATTGTTCCTGTTCCCAAGAAAGCTAAGGTAACTGAGCTAAACGACTACCGCCCCGTGGCACTCACTTCCGTCATCATGACGTGCCAAGGACCATATCACCTCCACCCTACCTGACACCCTGACATAAATACTTATGTCATGCAATAAAATGCAAATTAATTACTTAAAAATCATACAATGTGATTTTCTGGATTTTTGCTTTAGATTCCATCTCTCACAGACCTGTGACCTCAAATACTTGTTCTCCCCACTGTATATACTGTACTCTATCTACTGCATCTTGCCTGTGCCTTTCTGTACCATCACTCATTCATATATCTTTATGTACATATTCTTTATCCCTTTACAGTTGTGTGTATAAGGTAGTAGTTGTGGTATTGTTTGGATAGACTACGCGTTAGTTATTACTGCTTTGTCGGAACGAGAAGCACAAGCATTTCGCTACACTCGCATTAACATCTGCTAGCCATGTGTATGTGACAAATACAATTTGATTTGAAATGACGTGAAGTAAGTTCTAAAGACTATTTTCCTAGGTGACAGTGCAGGATCCGATGTGGTGAGATACACATTCAACCATAGTGTTTGATATGAACATAAAAGCAACATTGTGCATTCAGTTGGTTTTATTGTTTTATTCTGTTATAAGGAAAGACCTAAAAAGAGGAAATGCCAAACTAAACCGAATAAAACCATGTTCTGTTCCTCTCATTGATGTTATTATGTGTAGGTGCTGGATCCACTCCCGTTTTACCCTCTTTCGCTGTCCACCGGTTCAGCCTTGATTTATGTGGGGTGGAGGGGTGGTGTGGTAAAGGTTAGAACCCTAATTAATGGTTAGGGGGGGGTAGGGTGGGGACAAAATCTTAACACCGAATAGGGCACAGGGGCTGTATGTCCTCCAGTATATTTTAATGAAATAAAAAAGGGGGCGTGGGGATTTGTTGATGGGAAAAAACTGGATACATTACAATTTAGTCCCCAACAGGGATAAAGTTAAGGGAAGGAGAGGATTTATGTTTAGGTATATCCCAAAATGGTTAAGGTTAGACCTAGGGGTTAGAAAGGCTTTCTAGGGGTTAGAAAGGCTAGGATTAGGATTCAGGCCTCGGGGCTGGTTAGAATTAAACAGAGGTCAAAGAGTTTTAAGGTTAAGGCTCAAGGATGGTTAGGGGTCGGAGAGGTTAGGGTTCAGGTCTCCGAGATGGTTAAGGTCAGACAAAGGTCAAAGGGTTCAGATTAGGTCTCAGAGATGATTAGGAGGGTTGGAGCTCAAGAGTGGTAAAGGCTTAGACAGGGGGGTCAGGTGTCATGCATAAGCTCTATGCATAAATATTTAAAAAGACACAACATCTATATTTACTAAGAGTAGTACATCCGAAGTGCTTTCCAATAGGAATGTCAGGGATGGGGAATAAGTGCCAGTCAAGGATAATATTCTGCCTGGATTCTGCAGGAATATATCAGTACATCATCATAACAAATACAATAGATCTGTGACTTTATCCTAAACCATTTCAGAAGTCCCAATAGGGACTACAAGTGTCTACAACAGCAACCAGAATAGAGACATTCCAGATGTCCTAGTATTTTTCATTGAGACCAGCAGGGTCAATAGTTCTGTCGTGGAAATTTCCTCTATTTACCAAATCATGGGAGCAAACCACAACACAAGTCAGAGTTAGTTATGAAAGTACATCT
Source organism: Oncorhynchus tshawytscha (assembly GCF_018296145.1). Lineage (NCBI taxonomy): Eukaryota > Metazoa > Chordata > Actinopteri > Salmoniformes > Salmonidae > Oncorhynchus > Oncorhynchus tshawytscha. The sequence goes on from NC_056456.1 coordinate 1,165,539, forward strand.
TTAATTATATGAGCTCACAACCCTGTGACTCTCAGATCAATTCAGTGTCTATCAATGAATTCTCTGAGAGCCCCTTCTACATTGCAACTGAGATCTTTTAATAGCAAAAACACAGTCAGACAGCATAGACGACATAATACATCATTCAGCATTGTCTCCTTACTCAAACCCAGAACCATAAACCAATCCTCCATATCAACAGGCATATATCAAATCCATCCTCGCCTGACAAGATCACAGAGACACACAGACATTGTGGAGCCAAGAGATACACGCTTGACCTCTCCCCTCTCTCCAGCCCAAACAACTTAGTCTTGACATAGAACAGATACTGCAAACCCTGCCACAGTATTATACAAAAATAACATTCTGATGAGAAGTAATTTACAAACATATGATGAATATAAAACATCTTACCTATGTTACCACCTAATTCTGATTATTCCCCAACTGTTCCTACTTCTCTAATCCATTGTCTCTCCGCCTTTGGTCTTTGAGTGTTTGACCACCCTGTATTTGTCTCTGTATGCACCCTAAAGTGGGCATACAACACAGTAGGTCTATCACCCTTCTGAATGTGGTACATGTGTTGTTTCAATCTGCATTCTAGTGCGTTCTGTGTCTCTCCAATATTACGTTTATTACAGACCAGGCACTTGATCGCATATACCATATTCCCAGTGTCCAGTTGGACATGATGCCTAATTAGGGCCCCCAAGCCTGAATAACTATCGAACAGAAACTTTGTTTGGGTAAAATGTTTATTCTTTCTCCATTTACTCTTAGTCAGACTTGAATGTATTAGGATTTCTATTCCTCCTCTACGCTGAAATTACCCTGAACCCACTCAGGGCCTCAATCATTCTGGGCTCGTTGGAAATTAGATTTAATTTCTAAATTTAGTCCCCTCAAAGCCTGAGAATACGTCATCACCTTGCAATTGTCCCTCTATCTGATATGCTCCGTGAATCTGGAAGGCCTGATTTACCTCAGCCCTAACCTCCCTCAGGAAACGCCTGGAATAACCCCTGGGCCTCAAGGCTGAAAAGAGTATTCTTGTGGTCTCCTATGTCCTCAGGGGAACTGAAAATTCTATGGAAGCTTAACAATTGGGACTTAATCAACCCCCTGTATGTATGTTTTGGGTGGATGCTGGATTTGTGCAAAAGAGCATGTATATCTGTTTCTTAAAAAAACTCTGTTGCCAATGATTTCAATTTCCCCCCCTCGGGTATAAAAAAAATACTTGTATCTAAAAACTCTAGTTTCTCCTCCTGTATATTATGTGTGATGGTAATTGCTGAATGGTGTGTATTTAACACACACCAAAATTCTTCAAACTCTAAACGGGAGTTCCCCCATACACCAAAGATGTCATTGAGGTATCTTCAATAAAGCAGTGGTGTGGTCTTACATTTAATCAATGCTGTTTCCTCCCAAAAACACATACAGGTTGGCAAAATCTGGGGCAAATGTTTTCCCCATAGCTGTTCCATGGGTCTGGAGATGAAACTTGCCATTAAATTCAAATTAATTCCTAGTCAGGCTCAGTTCCAACAAATCCAAAATAATCCTCTCTGGGCGTTTTACGTCGGGGAATCTATTAAAAGCATGTTTCACTGCCTGTAGACCCGGAGCCATCTCAATGTTAGTTTACAGTGAGTTTATCTATAGAGAACAGCATTGAACAGCATTTAAGCCTTTTAGTTTATTTACGAAGTCGTTTGCGTGTTTCTGTGAAAGAGGATTAATAAGAGTCAACGTATTCCGCAACTCGGTACGACTCTGAGCCACAGTCACTAACGATCGGACGACCGCATGGAACTGTCCAACCCTCTGGAGTTTTGTGGATCTTGGGAGCAAGTAAAATGGTTTAGGCCTGGGTAAATCTGGTCCCAACAAATAGAAAATGTTTTAGCGTAATTAACTTTTTTAATTAACTAATACTATATCGCGGATCCTACTCTGTGTCTCCAATTGAATAGAGTGGGGTAGCAGGGCATAATATTTCTCATCACTTAGCTGTCCATTTGCCTTTTCCAGATATTGGACTTTATCCATAATAACAATTTGTGACCCCTTATCAGCTGGTTTTATACCAAGATTCGTAACAGCATTCAATTGTTGTTGATTAAAATTAGCAGCTGGTTTAGGCTTAAACTTCAAAGGACTCCAAGTCCCTCCGTATGAGAGTCTGTATGAGATGTGAGACGGATTCTAATTCAGGATCCCAAGTAGAGCTGTTCGTAAAGGTCATATCAGGAAACTCTGTCTCGTACTCAAAATGGTCCAATAACAAGTATACAAGTCCCTAAGAAGCTCCATGCGGTCTATCCAATTTGGTGGGAATAAAAGTAAGTCCTCGCTCCAAAACGTCCTTCAATCTCTGTGAGTCTATATGATAGGGAGCGGTTGGTAATGTTTGATTGGGGAGCTGTATCCTGACACTGATCTCCCCTCACAAGTTTAAGGTATCCAGCCACTGTCTCTGGATCACGGGGACATACATGGAACCAGAGTCTATTGAGTTCCGGTAAATAATTGCATTTCAATCTGTTTATAAGGGACTGTTGACAATTTTCCAGCCTAATCAAAATGTTTATGAGTGGGACACAAAGTATTGCATTGGGACTTATTCTTACACACCCTCAGCAACTGCTGTAGCTGTTTCCAGGTGGTACACGACTTCTGTCTCGAAAGGCAGTTGTTTAACTTCTTGACACTACCCATCCCTGTCGCGGGATAATTTGTCAGCAACCGCTGACTAGCATAGCGCAACAGTCAAATAATATTACTAAAACATATTCATATTCATGAAATCACAATTGCAAAAGCTTATCCTTTCGCAATATCCACAGCTTATCCTTTTGTTAATCCACCTGTAATTATTCTTTACAGCGAAAGCAATCCAAGCATTTGTGTAAATTTATCGATAGCCTAGCATAGCATTATGTACACTTAGCATCAGGAAGCTTGGTCACAAATCAGAAAAGCAATCAAATTAACCGTTTACCTTTGATCTTTGGATGTTTTCACTCAGGAGACTCCTTACAAATGTTCCTTTTGTTCCATAGATTTTTGTCACGAACCGGCTCAAAGCCCGTAACAAAGGGAGACAACGTGGAGATAAGGAGTAACAAAATATATATTTATTAACTAAAGCAACTAAGGAAAATATACAATGGTGTGTGTAATCAGTAATCAGTAGTGTAAGTGAGTGTTTTGCATGCATGAATGTGATAATGCAGGGTGTTGAAAGGTGCCAAAGCAAACAAAAGGCCACCAAGAACCACAACACAATCTACAAAGGTGTCTGCATGGAGAGAGTCTCCTCCATGAATGTGGAAGAAGTCTATTTATCCTGGGAGACACCGGGCCCAGGTGTTTCCCATGAAGCTGACGACCCTCCTAACTCCGCCCACCGGCATCCTAATAAGGAAACAAGAACAAAGAGAGAATACGGCAGACAGAATGGGAGGGTCGTCACATTCCGCCCCATAAAACCGGGGACCAACAAGGGCCCCGGAACAACATACCAGCCTCCTGCGTCCCAAATTGACACAGCCTCCTGCGTCCCAAATTGACACAGCCTCCTGCGTCCCAAATTGACACAGCCTCCTGCGTCCCAAATTGACGAGGGGTTATGTGTTCACACCTCCACCTGCACCAACCAACCTCCTCCCCAGACCTCAGCAACCTTTGCGCATAGGAAGCAATATTTAAGAGGAAAGAAGAACACAAGACCAGGAGGGAACAGACAGGAAAGATAGAACATGACAACCCGAAACAATGGTCAGTCACGTAAACATTCAGGAACATGGCACAAAAGACCAACAGCTACAAACTCCAACAAAAAGAACATCAGGGTCCTTCTTAATTTTTATAACTCCCAACGATTCATAGTCACTTCCAACGAAACAGAATTTCACTAATTTCAATCATTTAACCTTGTAGTGTTCAGCGATCTTCAACAGCTGTTCTTTAGTATATAATTCTAACAGGTCCTCTGATGGAAAGCGAATGAACTTGTAATGAACATGAGACACCATAGTCATAAGTAAATAATCTTGCTCAACCCCTCTGCTGAGCACATCAGACCACAACCAGAGAAATGACAATCACCCTGAGCACCACAGAAGAGAGATGAGATACGGAGCTTCCCCAAAACCTACAATAACTCAACCCTAGTCTTCGTGCAGATTTGCGGTGGGTATTTACGCACTGTAGCCCGCTTGGCAAGGAAATAGAACTCCCCAGCATGCTGGCAAATTCCACCAAGCCACGGATGTGCCCCCGAGACAACTGCTCAGTCCACAGACACCACACAAAAATAACAAACATTTAACCATGCCCAACATGTCCAAAATTGAAACACGTCGCTAAGCCTATCAGGGGAAAAAGGCTATAGCTCCGGGTAGCAAGTTCCACTACCCTACACAATCTCCTACCGAGGTACACAGCCGATTTACTCACCTCCTCAGACTGACTTCCCAACAGAAAGTAGAACAAGAGTTCAGGCTAGGCAGGGCCTGGAAACTAACCATTATCTCTCCAACGCAGCACACAAACCAAACAACAAAGGCAACCAATACTGGGCCTATCAAACTCAATATGCAAACCAAACACGTACCTCCACGGTCTCCCAAACCAATAGTTCAAAGATCCCGGATGAGCCCCCACTTGTCACGAACCGGCTCAAAGCCCGTAACAAAGGGAGACAACGTGGAGATAAGGGGTAACAAAATATATATTTATTAACTAAAGCAACTAAGGAAAATATACAATGGTGTGTGTAATCAGTAGTGTAAGTGAGTGTTTTGCATGCATGAATGTGATAATGCAGGGTGTTGAAAGGTGCCAAAGCAAACAAACAAAAGGCCACCAAGAACCACAACACAATCTACAAAGGTGTCTGCATGGAGAGAGTCTCCTCCATGAATGTGGAAGAAGTCTATTTATCCTGGGAGACACCGGGCCCAGGTGTTTCCCATGAAGCTGACGACCCTCCCAACTCCGCCCACCGGCATCCTAATAAGGAAACAAGAACAAAGAGAGAATACGGCAGACAGAGTGGGAGGGTCGTCACAATTTTTATACCCAAAACCCCGACGTTTGTTTGTCGCGTTATGTTTTGAAATCCACAGGAAAGAGCCGTCACGACAACGCAGACGGAAATTCCAATAGTCTTCATAATATCCACATAAACATGTCAAACATTTTTTTATAATCATTCCTCAGGTAGTTTTTAAAATACACTGCTCAAAAAAATAAAGGGAACACAATGTAACTCCAAGTCAATCACACTTCTGTGAAATCAAACTGTCCGCTTAGGAAGCAACACTGATTAAAAATAAATGTCACATGCTGTTGTGCAAATGGAAAGACAATAGGTGGAAATTATAGGCAATTAGCAAGACACCCCCAATAAAGGAGTGTTTCTGCAGGTGGTGACCACAGACCACTTCTCAGTTCCTATGCTTCCTTGCTGATGTTTTGGTCACTTTTGAATGCTGGGGGTGCTTTCACTCTAGTGGTAGCATGAGACGGAGTCTACAACCCACACAAGTGGCTCAGGTAGTGCAGCTCATCCAGGATGGCACATCAATGCGAACTGTGGCAAGAAGGTTTGCTGTGTCTGTCAGCATAGTGTCCAGAGCATGGAGGCGCTACCAGGAGACAGGCCAGTACATCAGGAGACGTGGAGGAGGTCGTAGGAGGGCAACAATCCAGCAGCAGGACCACTACTTCCGCCTTTGTGCAAGGAGGGACAGGAGGAGCACTGCCAGAGCCCTGCAAAATGCTTACAGCCCAACACCGTGCAGGACGTTTGGCATTTGCCAGAGAACACAAAGATTGGCAAATTCGCCACTGGCGCCCTGTGCTCTACACAGATGAAAGCAGGTTCACACTGAGCACATGTGATAGCCGTGACAGAGTCTGGAGACACCATGGAGAACGTTCTGCTGCCTGCAACATCCTCCAGCATGACCGGTTTGGCAGTGGGTCAGTCATGGTGTGGGGTGGCATTTCTTTGGGGGGCCGCACATGTGCTCGCCTAGGTAGCCTGACTGCCATTAGGTACCGAGATGAGATCCTCAGACCCCTTGTGAGACCATATGCTGGTGCGGTTGGCCCTGGGTTCCTCCTAATGCAAGACAATGCTAGACCTCATGTGGCTGCAGTGTGTCAGCAGTTCCTGCAAGAGGAAGGCATTGATGCTATGGACTGTCCCGCCCGTTCCCCAGACCTGAATCCAATTGAGCACATCTGGGACATCATGTCTCGCTCCATCCACCACAGACTGTCCAGGAGTTGGCGGATGATTTAGTCCAGGTCTGGGAGAGGATATCCCTCAGGAGACCATCCGCCACCTCATCAGGAGCATGTCCAGGCGTTGTAGGGAGGTCATACAGGCACGTGGAGGCCATACACACTACTGAGCCTCATTTTGACTTGTTTTAACGACATTACATCAAAGTTGGATCAGCCTGTAGTGTGGTTTTCCACTTTTAATTTTGAGTGTGACTCCAAATCCAGACCTCCATGGGTTGATACATTTGATTTCCATTGATAATTTTTGTGTGATTTTGTTGTCAGCACATTCAACTATGTAAAGAAAAAAGTATTTAATAAGAATATTTCATTCATTCAGATCTAGGATGTGTTATTTTAGTGTTCCCTTTTTTTTGAGCAGTGTATATATTCGATAATATATCAACCGAGAGTGGTTTTTCAATAACAGCGGGAGGAACAATGGCGGCTTTACTCTGTAGCGCAACAACTCACTCTTCAAAATAAAAGCCTGAAACTATGTCTAAAGACTGTTGACACCTTAGGGAAGCCAGAGAAAAAGGAATCTGGTTGATATCCCTTTAAATGGAGGATAGGCATGCATAGGAACAGAAGGGTTTCAAAATAAGAGGCACTTCCTGATTGGATTTTCCTCAGGGTTTTGCCTGCAATATCAGTTCTGTTATCTTCACAGATAATATTTTGACAGTTTTGGAAATTTTAGAGTGTTTTCTATCCTGTCAATTATATGCATATTCAAGCATCTGGTTCTGAGAAATAGGCCGTTTACTTTGGGAACGTTATTTTTCCAAACATAAAAATAGTGCCCCCTACCTTCAAGAGGTTAAAGGTCTTGGGTATTTTACCTGCTAGCAGCCATGCTGAAAAGATTGATGCTAGCTCCTAACCCTCTGGTTCCCAATCCAAAAATATTTTCCTGCCGATTCTTTCTTAATTGCCTTCATGTTTATCAGCACTTTGACCTAGACCACCGAATTCCACACTCCTCCCCCACCGTTCTGTGGACATTTCTGTTATTTTATCAACAGATATACCGCATTCCCTGATTGCTGTGCATCAAGGATCAATTCACTCAGCTTTCCCCTGTTCTTTTCAAACAGTTTTTGATACTGCTTAAAAAAGTTCTTTCTGGACCATTTTTCGAAATTCTTTCATTGTTTTTGGTCAATTACACATGTATAAGAACTGTATGAACATACTTTTGTCAAAGTTTCTTATCATAATATATATATATATATATATATATACAGTATTTTTTACTTGTCCATAAGGCATATGTTTTGTCCATTTGCAATATGATTTCATAGGAAGTCAAATTCAAGTCACTTTTTTGGGGGGGTGGCAAATGCCATAAGAAATGTCCAAATGCAATATTAAAGATTTGAAAGTGCAAAATCAGGATGTTATGTCCATTTGCCATGTACGATCATAGGAAGTCGGTTTACAAACCGGCATTTATACCCAAATTATATATTGTACTATGTTAAGATATGAATCAACCTAGATGGTCTATTTGTCATGTATGATGAGGGAGAAGTGGGACTCTTGTTTTTTAACGACTTCTTGAAAAACGTCAAGGGGCGCCCCCTATTGGATGTGCACGGGTGGGGGGTGCTCCCTACCCAACCATGGACCCCTTGCTATTTTGTAATGGCATTAAAAAAAACATATTAAAAATGTGCTCCTGGTAATCCGTTCTAATCACCAGGTGCAAGGCTGTCCATTTGCAATATATTTCAATGGCCATTTACGATCACGAATTTGACATGCTCAAAAATTCTGCAGAAATGCAAAATTGACTGGCCCGATGAACTCCGGATGGCCGGGCAGTGATAGTGGTTCCTCTCCCTCGCTCGTTGTGTTGATTTCATCATGTCCATTTGGTGATGGTTTTTCACTGTTGAATCATATTGCAAATATACTGTGCATTTGAAATATGTTTCAATGGGCATTTACAATCGCGAATTTGACATGCTCAAAAATACTGCAGAAATGCAAAATTGACTGGCCTGATGAACTCGGGATGGCCGGGCAGTGATAGTGGTTCCTCTTCATTTTTTTTACGTTTTTTGAAAAATGTCCAAAATGACTCGGGCGCCCCCTATTGGATGGGCACGGATGGGGAGGGGGGTGCTCCCTACCCAACCGTGGACCCCTTGCACACCCTTAAAGGCACTTAAAACCATTATATAATATATTATTATATAATATATTATCCTGGTAACCCGTTCCAATCAACAGGTGCACGGCTGTCCATTTGCAATATGTTTCAATGGGCTCTTTCATACCGTCCCTAGGAGGGGTGCATCACTTGAGTGGGTTGAGTCACTTATGTGATCTTCCTGTCTGGGTTGGCGCCCCCCCTTGGGTTGTGCTGTGGCGGAGATCTTCGTGGACTATACTCGGCCTTGTCTCAGGATGGTAAGTTGGTGGTTGAAGATATCCCTCTAGTGGTGTGGGGGCTGTACTTTGTCAAAGTGGGTGAGGTTATATCCTTCCTGTTTGACCCAGTCCGGGGGTGTCATCGGATGGGGCCACAGTGTCTCCTGTCTCAGCCTCCAGTATTTATGCTGCAGTAGTTCATGTGTCGCGGGGCTAGGGTCAGTTTGTTATATCTGGAGTACTTCTCCTGTCCTATCCGGTGTCCTGTGTGAATTTAAGTATGCTCTCTCTAATTCTCTCTTTCTCTCTCTCGGAGGACCTGAGCCCTAGGACCATGCCTCAGGACTACCTGACACGATAAGTCCTTGCTGTCCCCAGTCCACCTTGCAGTGCTGCTGCTCCAGTTTCAACTGTTCTGCCTGTGATTACTATTATTTGACCATGCTGGTCATTTATGAACATTTGAACATCTTGGCCATGTTCTGTTATAAACTCCACCCGGCACAGCCAGAAGAGGACTGGCCATAGCCTGGTTTCTTCCTAGGTTTTGGCCTTTCCAGGGAGTATTTCCTAGCCACCACACCTGCATTGCTTGCTGTACAGCACTTTGAAATATCAGCTGATGTACGAAGGGCTATATAAATAAATTTGATTTGATTGTCTCTAAGTCCCACACTGTTACTCTATCCTTGCTGTGTGGGTGTGTGAGTTTCTTGGAAATTTGATGGGATGAATGACTGAGTTACAGTTCATGAGGGTTGCCTAATCACACATATGAAGTTTTGGTAAGATCTTTTCTTGAAACAGCCGCTTTGACCCCAATTATGGAACTTCCGGTTTGCACAGGAAGGTAAAAGTAAACACCTATCCTCATTGGGGTAGGCTTTTACGTATATACGTTAAGAACTGACTGATTTACACAGGGTTGAATGCACTATTTCTCTCAAACTGCAGGTTGGGTATGGCAAAACACTTTTAGGGTGATTTTAACCACTTCCGGTTGGTTCAGGAAGCTTAGAATCGACACAGGTAGACCTCATAGTGGCCTGATGGATTGTCATCAAAGACAGGTTCATAAGGCATTCATAACCCAGATTGGCTTCAGGTTGAATTTAGAGAAGGCAATGTATTCCTATGGGGAGAGATGTCATTGTAAACTGTGAGATGAAATAAACCTGTTTTCACTGTTAAGGGTTAATGCCACATGGCCAAGGTTAGGCTTGCACAGATCGGGAGGACCTCAGGAAAGTTCCTGATGTCAAATTGTGCTTCTAACCCTTAACGGTTCTCTCTCTGTCTCCCAAAAGCACTTGAAATTTAGTTCCAGGCTTCATTTTGGGTCATCTTTTTTTCACGGTCGCTGCACTCAGACCGAGCGAGCTACGGTCAAGCTGGGCATCTCATTGATCTCGGCACAGCCTAGAGATTATGGTAATGCCATTGCAGGCTCTAAGTGTCTTTAAGCACCGCACTTTGTCACTCCATCCTTGCTGTGTGTGTGTGCCATCCTTGCTGTGTGTGTGTGAGAGAGTTTTTCTTTGACATCTTTTGGGAGAAATTACTGATTTACTGTTCATGAGGGTTGCCTAATCACACATATGAAGTTTTGAAAAGATCTGACCTTTTTAACCCTTCGAAACAACCTCTATGTCACCATTTTAAGGTACTTCCGGTTGACACAGGAAGCTGAAAGTGAACACATATGCACCTATAGAATGTTGAGTTAATTAACGTGTTAAGGGTACAGGTTCCCCAAGGGGTACCCCCCCCCTCAACTGAAACAGTGCCGCACAGAATGCAAAAATATTCTTAGAAATATTTAACCTCCACACATTAACAAGTCCAATAGCTCAAATGAAAGATAAACACCTTGTTCATCTAGCCAGCAAGTCAGATTTCTAAAATGTTTTACGGCGAAAACATAGCACATATTTATGTCAAACCACCACCAAAGACACAGCTAATTTGAATAGCCATGTTGAACAAAAGATGCAATCAACAAACGCAGGATTAAAAGAAAAATAATTCACTAACCTTTTGAAAATCTTCATCAGATGACAGTAATAGGACATGTTACAGTACATTTATGTTTTTTTCAATAATATGCAATTTATATCCATAAATCTCTGTTTACAATGACGCCATGTTCAAAAAATGCTACTCAAATGTCCTGAGAAATGATGATAGCTCCGGCAGATAACATCAGATAACAAGCAATACACATCATAAACTCTGACTAAATATACATGTTCTACATATAGTTAGAAAGATACACTGCTTCTTAATGCAACCGCTGTGTTACATTTATTTTTAACGTTACAGAATTCGTTCACTAGGCAATAATATGAGACGGCGCTCATAGATTAGCAATATGTCTCCGCTATGTTGGAGTCCACTGAAACACAAAATTACCACATAAATATTCCCTTACCTTTGATGTTCTTCGATCAGAAGTCGTGGAAGAAGTCATACTTACCAAAAACAGCGTTTGGCTTTCAAGTCTGTCTTTGGGTTATCAAACGCGACAAATTCCGGCTGAAATGCAGCCAAAATTCTAGGGGTTGCGCATCAAAACTTCAAAATTACATATTATATGTCGACTAAACTGGTCAAACTAAGTGCAGAATCAAGCTTTAGGATATTCTAAACGTGCAAAACAATTATCAGCTCGAACAGACAAACCGACATCGTTTGGTGAATCTTGGAACAAAGTGAGCTCCAGACGCGACGCGCGCATGAGAGTACATGTATTTCCACGCGACCCGAAGGTTTTAGCCCGCCAAAGGGTGAGGGAGCGCGCGATTTTCACAATGAAACACCCCATTGAAAGGAGGCATCGCCCTGAAGAGATAGAAACTGTTCCCAGATCCGTAGCTGGTTGGGAAGGGTGGGGGCGATTGATGTCAAAGTTGGCCCAACTTTACTGCTGACAGAGAGAGTTTGGAAGAATGGCTGCCCTGTGAGTTCTGCTTTACATACAGACATAATTTGAACGGTTTTAGAAGCTTTAGAGTGTTTTCTATTCAATAATAATTATTATATGCATATATTAGCAATTTGACAGATTTATTTTCTGTTTACTATGGGCACGCTATTCTTCCTAGCTCTAACTAGTTTTAAGCCTTTATGTTAAAAACTGACTGATTTACACAGGGTTGAATGAGTGTGTTATTTCAGAAAATCACAAAAAATCACCTCAAATATTGCAGAGCTCCGAAACATACTTAAAAAGATTCTTCTGAACACGCTGCAACTGGATCTAACTTTTTTGGGGACAAAAACACCTTTTTATGAACATCACCATTTATACATTGTACGATTTCTCATAAATGGCTGGTTCTTTTTTTACTGACACCGTAGGTTCATGTACTTTGACGTGAAGCGGTCAAATTAGAGCTCTATTTTCATTTTTGACTTTTTATCCCAGAAAAATGGCCATAACTCAAAAAGAGTTGAGGCCTCGACGCCATCTTGTTCGGGGCCAACTGCCCATTATGCCAAACCTATGCTCATCAAGTTTCAACTTCGAAATCTTTTCAGTTTGGAGAAAAGGCCACGTCGTGATTGATGATGTCTTGTACATTTGCAATATGATTCCATTCGCCCTCTTGTGGGATTTAACGGGACAGCAGAAAACGACTAAAGTTTGAAAATTTTCTAAAACGGAAACTGAATGTCCGAGAGACTTCGTTCGATGACTTCCTGGAAGATCTGGCCCCCATGCACGGCCCACCACCGTCCACAAATTTTACAAATGTTCACGGACGTCTAGTAAGGGACCGTACATTTGCAATATGGAGTTTCTCATCAACCATATGTCAAAATGTTCCCTTCATGTATGTGATGAGCTTTGTGGGCCGTTCACAGCATTCTCACATAGGTGCTCCTTTTGTCCAGGTGAGAAAGGGCAGTGTGGAGTGCGATTGAGTCATCTGTGGATGTGTTTTGGCGGTATGCAAATTGGAGTGGGTCTAGGGTGTCCGGGAGGATGCTGTAGTCATGAGCAAAGACCAGCCTTTCAAAGCACTTCATGGCTACCGACGTGAGTGCCACAGGGCGGTAATCATTTAGGCAGGTTATCTTTGCTTTCATAAGCACAGGGACTATGGTGGTCTGATTGAAACATGTAGGTATTACAGACTCTGTCAGGGAGAAGTTGACAGTTGGTCCACGCATGCTTTGAGTACACGTCCTGGTAATTTGTCTGGCCCAGCAGCTTTATGAATGTTGACCTGTTTAAAGGTTTTATTCATATCGGCTACCGAGATCGTTATCACACAGTCATCCAGAACAGCTGATGCTCTTGTGCAAGCTTCATTGTTGCTTGCCTCGAAGCGTACATTGAAGGCAATTAGCTCATCTGGTAGGCTCACGTCACTGGGCAGCTCGCATCTGGGTTTCCCTTTGTTGTCTGTAATAGTTTTCAAGCACTGCCACATCGGACGAGCGTCAGAGCCGGTGTAGTAGGATTCAATCTTAATCCTAACGCTTTGATGGTTTGTCTGAGGGTATAGAAAGATTTCTTATAAGCGGCCGGATTAGTCTACTGCTCCTAAGGCTCCTCTAGCCTTTAGCTCGATGCGGATATTGCCTGTAATCCATGATTCCTGGTTGGAATATGTACATACAGTCACTGTGGGGACGACTCCATCGATGCACTTATTGATGAATCCAATGACTGAGGTGGTGTATTCCTCAATGCCATTGGATGAATTCTGGAACGTATTCCAGTCAGTGCCAGCAAAAAAGTCTTGTAGTGTAGCATCTGCGTCATCTGACCACTTCGGTATTGAGCGAGTCACTGGAACTTCCTGCTTTAGTTTTTGCTTGTAAGCAGGAATAAGGAGGATAGAATTATGGTCAGATTTGCCAAATGGTGGGTGAGGGAGAGTTTTGTACACGTCTCTGTGTTTCTAGTAAAGGTAGCCTAGCATTTTATTCCCCTCTGGTTGCACATGTGACATGCTTGTAAAAAATTGGTAAAACTGATTTATGTCTCTGGCCTTATAGAATTGGTTGAGAGTGGTCTTAGTGCCAGCTTTGCTTTGAGGTGGTAAATAGGTGACTACAAATAATACAGATGAGAACATTCTTTGTCTATAGCTTATCATAAGGTACTCTACCTTCTTTAATATTAGACATTGTGCACCATCTGTTATTGACAAAAAGACACATTCCTACCCCTCGTTTTACAAGAGGTAGCGTCTCTGTTGTGCCGGAAAATCCCACTAGCTCTATATTGTCCATATCGTCGTTCAGCCACGTCTCAGTGAAACATGCGATGTTACAGTTTTTAATGTCCTGTTGGTAGGATAATCTTAATTCATTTTATTTTCCAATGATTGCACGTTAGCAAAAAGTATGGAAGGCAGTGGGAGTTTACTCGCTTGCCTCCGGATTCTCGATCTGCGGACCCTTTTCCAGCGTCTTTTCTTCACTCAAAAGCCGTGGATCTGGGCCTGTTCCAGTGAAAGCAGGATATCCTTCTCCTCGGCCTCGTTAAAGGAAAAGGTTTCTTCAAGTCCGAGGTGAGTAATCGCTTTTCTGATGTCCAGAAGTTATTTTCGTCCATAAGAGATGGTAGCAGCAACATTATGTACACAATAAGTTTTAAAAAATAAGTTACACAAAGTGCAACTTTTTTTTTTTTTACATCTTGAAACTCTGGGGGCAGTATTTAATTTTTGGATAAAAAACGTTCCCGTTTTAAACAAGATATTTTCTCATGACAAGATGCTCGACTATGCATATAATTGACAGCTTTGGATAGAAAACACTCTGACGTTTCCAAAACTGCAAAGGTATTGTCTGTGAGTGCAACAGAACTGATGTTACAGGCGAAACCCAGATAAAAATCCAATCTGGAAGTGCCCCATATTTTGAAAGCACTGCATGCCAATGACTCCTTATATGGCTGTGAATGGGCTACGAATGAGCTTACGCTTTCTACGTATTCCCCAAGGTGTCTACAGCATTGTGACGTCTTTTTACGCATTTATGTTGAAGAATAGCCGTAAGGGACCACATTGAGCAAGTGGTCACATGATGGCTCCCGCAGAAAATCTTGCGTAAAGTACAGAAGTAGCCATTTTTCCAATCGCTTCTTATGAGAAACCAATTGTCCCGGTGGATATATTATCGAATAGATATGTGAAAAACACCTTTGGGATTGATTCTAAACAACGTTTGCCATGTTTCTGTCAATATTATGGAGCTAATTTCGAAAAAAGTTTGTTGTAGTGATTGCATTTTCCGCTCGATTTCTCAGCCAAACGTGAAGAACAAATGGAGCTATTTCGCCTACAAAAATAATATTTTTGGGAAAAAGGAACATTTGCTATCGAACTGGGAGTCTCCTGAGTGAAAACATCCGAAGTTAAACATCTGCCCATTTTTAGTTGTTAGGTCTATCAATCCAACTTTTTTCTGATATTGTTCACATGTTGTGGAAGACATCTGATGTGTTTCCAGATCTAGTCATCAGTAATTCACTAATAGCTTGTCAATGAAAGATGACTTAAAAAATAAAAAACATTATTTTGTCTGTGCTTGATCTTGTTTATTCTGAACTATAACTCCTATCTTCTGATCATTTCTTCGTAATCTCCCAGATTTCTTCTCTCCAAATATGCTTTTTTGCATGTCAGATTCATGTAATTACATATGAATAGCAGTTCCTTTTGGATATGTCTATTTAGGCAAATATCTAAATTTTGCCATTTACATTCCATAATTGACAGCATGTAAGCCAGTGCGAGATGGGCGTTAAATGTTAAAATATACAATTCCATAAAATTGGCGCTTTGAATCCTGCTTCGTTAACTAATGCCGTTGCCTGGGGAGGGTGAATCTCACACGTGACCCAAATCAAATGACTCCAACGCCTCGGCCCGAATTGCAAGAGACAGAATTGAAATCGGGATGTTTTGTATCCAGACAGCTCTAGCTACATGACCATAGAAGGGAAGAGAGTAACGTGTATGCAGTGTGTGATGAAAGGGTGTAGTAAAGGCTGGCCCACTGCGCAGCGGTCTACAGCACTGCATCTCAGTTGTAAGGGATTTCTTACATTGACGGAGAGGCGGACCAAAGCGCAGCGTGGTTATTTTGATTTATGTTTTAATAAATCACTTCACATGAACAAACTAACAGACGAACAAAAACAAGAAACGTGAACCCAAAACAGCCCTATCTGGTGCAAAACACAGAGACAGGAACAATCACCCACAAACACACAGTGACACCCAGGCTACCTAAGTATGATTCTCAATCAGAGACAACTAATGACACCTGCCTCTGATTGAGAACCATACTAGGCCGAAACATAGAAATACCCAAATCATAGAAAAACAAACAGACTGCCCACCCAACTCACACCCTGACCATACTAAATAATGACAAAACAAAGGAAATAAAGGTCAGAACGTGACATCAGTGCTAGAGGCGTCGCTATAGACACCCTGGTTCGATTCCAGGCTGTTTCACAACCGGCTGTGATTGGGAGTCCCATATGGCGGCAGAGAGAATACAGTAGACGGCACGGGTCAAAATGATTGATTGATGACCCTGCGTCATGATGACGTGTACATGTCTGAATATGGGCCTCCGGCCCGCCCCCCCCCCTGTTCATGTGGTCACGTGTTAGAGGGTGTGTATTTTACATCTCTATGGTATGCTTTGAAGTAGTCATGGTGATTGATGTCTAGGGGGGCTGGTTGGGGGTTGAGTGGTTGAACTTTTGGAACGTGTATGTCCCCCACCCCCCTTATGTTTGTTATCTGATGAAGCAGGAATGTCCTGGGGGTATAGGGCTGTGGCATCTGCATTATAAATGTCCAGAACAAGGCTTGTGAAACCAGAACAGTAAACACTATTTTTAAACATGGATTTTGCGATCAGTGACGAAGCGGTGATGACTGTAGCAACTGAAGCAGGACCGCGTCTGAAACATAGAGAAAGGGCAAAGTATACATCCGCAATATACGATGCTCCAAAAAAGCAGTTTCTAAATGTGTATAGAAGCCAGATACCGTCCGCAACTGCGCTGAAAGATGAAGTGCCGATGTCTAACGGACAGCATTGGGGGTATCTGTTTGATTACTTGGCCTGTAGAGTGAAACTCTATACGGTAGGAGAAGAATATACCGACCAGACATTAGGAGTGGCCTATGGGGTTGAAGACTGGACAGTTTTTCGCCAGGTTTTGTGTCCCGAACTGAGCCGTATCACCAAGGGTTACAGCTTGTTCACAGGCTACGAGACCCGTTGGGTCATCGGGGATGGCGGTTTGGTCTGA
Source organism: Oncorhynchus tshawytscha (assembly GCF_018296145.1). Lineage (NCBI taxonomy): Eukaryota > Metazoa > Chordata > Actinopteri > Salmoniformes > Salmonidae > Oncorhynchus > Oncorhynchus tshawytscha. Next base: position 1,182,529 of record NC_056456.1, read on the forward strand.
TTTTAGGCTTCGAATGCTTATTCCTTTTAAAAGTTGGAATTGAAAATGTTGGAGTTGTTGGACGCTCTGTTTGTACAGAGCCAAAAGCGCCAGAGCATTGTTCGGCTAAAGAAGTGCATAATATATACGAATCCGGCGGATTACGACGCAGAGCAGCCCCAAGAAGGTACATCGTCAGAAGGGGCAGCCCCCCAAGAAAACTAGTTAAGCTGCTGCGTTAACCACGCCCAGATACCCCGAGGGCTGGTTCAACAATAAAAGGAGGGTCCTTAAAACCTACAGTTCTTAACCTACGCATTAACCATGGATAATCCTAACGCATACCAGAACTCCGAAACGTCATGGGGGCCAGACACTAAGGACTGTATGCCTCGCAGCCCTACATTCTACTCCCCCCTGGCAAGACCCACGACACCCCCTACATGTACACAGCCTGAGGACGTGTTTGATGGGGTGGGCAGTACTATTTTTGTGGACACCAAGGCCTCAGTAGCCACGCTTTTAGATGTGGTGATTGGAGAATATATACAAGAAAAATGCATCGGTTGTGAGATTAATCACCCCAGCCAGCGCAGGCATCCATGCCTATACGACCCCCCAAGATACTACTTCTTCAACAATTTTGAGGCGCTGGTGAAAAGACTTTGGTCCTGCAGGTTTATACCATCGCTGGTCAGAGCCCTGGAGGCTATGGGCCTTGTGCCGTCTATCCCCAGAGTTTACGGGGTAACAGAGGCATTCCTACATGAACTGAAGGAGGCGATCCACATCCACGAGAAACTCAAAGAAATCCGACACACCCTGGTGGACGATAACAAATACCGGGAGGCTGTGGTGGCTGATGTGATGACTTTCTGGCTCAATAAACCCCAAGAGACCGAGTGATATTTTTGTTATTTAGATGTAGAGCAATGGGTAACTATGTGTATACGATGTTAGAGAGAATAAATACCTTTTTTCTTTTGAGATAACTTACAAGTGTTTTGCATCAAATTATTGAAAATAAAGTGAACAATGTATCGTTCGACACAACCCACAATTCCGGAACTAATGTAGAGCGTGTGTTGAAAATGGAACAAATCATGAATCATGTACGACATGCGGGCGAGTGTCTACAATGGAGACAAATGGTAACCCGGCTTGGTGGTGATTCTGAAGAACTAGAAACAAACTTGTCGAAGATTTTACTTTATTTGTTTGAAACACCATTTAATTGTAACATGTATCATATTTGTTGTTTATATACTTTTATAGCTGATGTGTGTGTTGTAAAAATTCAGCGAAACAAACCTGTTAATCTAAACCAAATATACAAGGTTTTGCATGATTCGATCATTGAGAAAGGGGGGACATGTATCCTGCAACGAATTCTGAATTGTCTGTATACGTAATACATAATGTTTTCTTGAAAAAATAAAAATCCCAAAAAATGAAATGTTGTCGTTATTTGAAAGTGGCTCATTAACGTTATTGTACCTCAGAGAGGCAAGAAGGATGGCAGAGCAGATATTGATTTTTTTTTTATTATAATCCCTCTAATCCGGGGTCTTATGGGGGCAAGGAACGTTTACAGAGAGCTATAGCCGAAGAAACAGGTAGCCGGTTAAGCGATGCTAAAGTGAATGAGTGGCTATCAGAGCAGGATGCGCACACTCTGCATAAGCCCGTAAGAAAACATTTTCCCAGAAATAGAGTTTTTTCTACCCAACCATTGTCGCAATTTCAGGTGGATCTATGTGACATGCAGGCCCTTGCAGATAAAAATGATGGAAATCGCTACATGCTAACGGTTATAGATATTTTCTCTAAAATAGCTTTTGTCCGGGTCTTAAAAAATAAGAGTGGTGCAGAAGTGAACCGGGCCTTTGAATCTATCTTGAAGGAAGGCGGCGCCCCCAAGAAAGTGCAGACTGATGGCGGAAAATATTTTTTTAATAATACTTTTCAGAAACTCATGAAGAAGCACAATATAGTACATTTTGCTACAGGCTCAGATTTGAAAGCTTCAGTTGTTGAACGCTTTAACCGGTCTACATATTAAAAGATTATGACGGGGAACTTATAGAGGGATCTTTTTATGAGAAGGAATTACAGAAGGTAAAGGTGGGTAAAGACACGTAGTGTTTCACGTAGAGGAGATTCTAGATCAAAAGAGAGAGAAAGGTCAAAAATGGGTGCTGGTCCGCTGGAAAAACTGGCCACAAAAATTCAACAGCTGGGTATTAGAGAAGGATGTGGTGGAGGTATCTGGGGGTTAATTTAAACCCCCATGCATGATAAAATACATCCTAATTCGTGTGTACATCGGAGTGCATAATGGAACACAGCGGCTTCTACCTGACTCTCCCCAGTAATGCGTCCACACATATATATCGTAATAATCAGAGTTCGAATTATACAACCAATTTTCCAAAGCCTATAGAGTTATCAGAGGCCTGGGAAGTAGGTCTCAGCGAGATTACATACCCCCATAGCTGGTATAATATCAAAGATAAGGACCGGGAATTTTATTTCAAAAAGTTATCGGAACCTACGAAATGTATTAAGGTTAAAAAAGGGTTCAATAGAACCGTCGACAGGATCGTCTCCGAGTTGAATGAACGTCTATCACAGAACAGTATGGAAATATTCCTGATGTACAACCCTATACATAAAAGGGTACAAATCTCAGGAGATGCTTCCGGGGGGATAAAGACCGGCGGTAATTTAGCATACATGTTGGGGATGGGTCCCAATAAATGGACGTATGTGAGAGATAAATTATTCCCATTCCCCGTGGATATACATGCAGGATTTTACAACATATTTGTGTATACTGACATCATATCCTATCAAAGGGTCGGAGACAGCTGTGTGCCACACCTGAGAACGGTTCATATAGACGGAAAGGATGGGGACATAGTCACTGTCACCTATGACAAGCCACACTACGTACCTGTAAGCAAGAAATATATTGAAAACATTCTTGTTGAGCTTAAAACGGATCAAAACGAAAACATTGAATTTACTTATGGTAAAACGGTTGTAAAACTCCACTTTAGACCCGCCAAAACCTCTCTACATATATAATATTAGTATTATATATTTTATATATTTTATATACATAATACATCTAAATTAAAATTATGGAACACCGACATCTCGACCCTAACCTGTATGTCTCATACTATGTTGATCAAGTGGGTAATGGGTTACCCGGCTATTATGGTTCACCCACCATGTATGGTTTGGAGACTCTAACCATTGAATGGACCCACTAGAGTATGACTTGAATTGGCGTCGGTAGTTGTCAGGCGAGGGGATAGCTATAGAGGCTATAGGCAGATAGTGTGTACGGTAGGTTTTCATGCATGCCGATGCAATAGTTGTACAACTCCAGGGGTCAATGCCTGCATCTTTGATTACCTCTTCTCGGAATCTGAGGCATCCTTCACGAAGTATAACCACATCATTGTCACAGTATGATTCCATCTCTTTATGGAAATCAAAGGTGCCATGTCTTACTGTCTCGTACCACGTCATGAATCTCTCATGCTCTTTGGGAAACATTTGATCACACCCGTACATTTCAGGGCTGGGATATGATCCGACATAATTTAGATTCTCCTCAGATGTGAAGAAGTGGGGGAACCAGCCTTTCACAGAGTTTTCAAAACCCAAGGCCTCTGGCATTTGCGCCAATCGCATCGGTAAGAAGCTTAAGCTGTCAATGTATCTCTGGTTGAAGGCTGGGTCTACAAAACACAAGATTTTACTACCTTGAGCTATGACCCGGGGTGTCACGCCTTGCTGTATCAAAGGATTCAGAAGCAGGTAAGAATCGTAGGCTCTAGCATTGTGGGCTATAAACGTGAGGTTTCGGTACTGTGGCTTTCTAAAATGTTTTAGAAAGAGTAGTGCACAATTGGATCCTTCTGCAGACCACTTTTCCCCCTTGAATGTCATGGTAGATACAAAAATAGGCAAATGATCCCCCGATTGCTGATTTGTCTCAAAATCATAGAACACATATTTCTCTGAATGTTCATCTTCAGCCAAGGGCTGAATATAACACTCGTGTGGCACTTCTTGAACCACTTCAGCGTCTCTGCTTTTCAAAGGCCCTTTACATATTGGACAATGTATGATTCCACACACATGCGGTTTAGGGCTATCTATTTTAAGGTTGTAATTGCAATGACATTTTGTGTTTATCGTAACAGTAGGTCAAACGACATGTGCGGTGGCAATCCTCACAGGGTGTCAAGTTTAAGGGTTGCCTTGGGCACTCTGCATCCTGACATACCGAACAGTTATAACGGCACGAGTGCCCCCCCTTTCGGGTGTAGCCGGTATGGCAGGATGGACACACATATGGTGCGCCTAAAAATGCCGTGATGTTGGTAATGGCGTAGTAATGTTCGTTTTGCACATAAAAGTACAGAATCTGAGGGTGCCGTTGGGAGGTGTTTTGGAACTTCAAGAGAGCTGCATTAGCTCTACTGTGGTACAAAACCACAATCTTGATATTCAGAAAGTTTTCAAATTTGACTATGTCGGAGAATGCCACCGCCTCCTGTATACTGAGACCCACCGCCGTTTGGATCTCTTTAGCCTTTTGTAATGCCGTCAGATCAGTACATCCAGGGTTAAGTAAATGCGCTAGGCCTATTGCAAAACATAGCTTATTATCGGGATTGTGAACGTTTATGAGGTAGGCCCTTTTATTGCTTATGATTTCTGACTGCATTAGGCTATCAAGCTTCCTTCTCTGCCCCCCACCCCTCTGGGGTTGACGTATTATTTGCACTACAACCTTGAGGGTTCGATCGGCTATGATGGCTAAATTTGACTGAACAAGGTGTTCTAGCAGCACGGTAAATTGATCAAGATCTGCTTCGCCGTTGGGTAAAATAAGAGATACTGTGTTATGCAGGCTATCTCCACAAATTTCCAACTGTAAGACATCACGTGGTTCACCATAATCTCTTGCCGTCTCTAACAGATCGTTTAGAGTATCCATTATCATCATGTAAAATACCGCATAGTCAAGATTCTGATTCACCCATAGGAAATTGAAAAACTGTCGAATCTCTGTATTGTTGAATTTATTCCGGTACACAACCCGGACACGTCTATCAAGACCATCTTCCGCCAGATTTATTAGACAATTTTCCAATTCCCCAAAAACATCTTGTGGCGTTTCAGACTCTACGGACCTGGGCATTACTGGTTGGTCTATCTCTGTTGGGGTGGCAGGTGCCGAAAATGTCTGACTCTCATTCATCCGATTAATTAAGGTTATGAGGGCTTCGGGAATCTGGGATAACATGTTTTCATCGGGAGTCCCTGACTCGTTCATGCGATTAATCATTTCTAGGAGTTCGGCTGGAATCTGGGATAATATGCTTTCATCAGACTTCCCTGACTCGTTAATAACTTCTAGGAGTTCGGTTGGAATCTGTGCTAAGAGGCTTTCAACTGTATCCCCTTATTGCTGTAGTTCGGCCATTTTTGTATAATTAAGGATGTGCGTTTTTTGGGTCTTTCTGGAATGGTTGGTGTTTACATGTATGATTTTAGCGTCTGTATTTGCGTTTTTTAATGGGGTTGCTGTTTAACATGCGTGGAATTGTTCTATGCCAGAATAACATATCGTCTCTGTACTGTCTCTCAATTAAATCCCCCAGTCGTTTGTGTAGCAAAACATTCCTCGATTTCAAAGCCCTGGAAAATAATGTGAAAAACCTTTCTTGTTCTAAGGCCTGTACTGATGCCGTAGAATTGACGGGGTCGATAAGGTTGGCCGCATCACAGAATGGCTGGTCGTCAACATCGGACATGTCATTAAAAACAGGTCTCTCGGTTGTTTCATCGGGAATGTTCGGTGCGCCGGAATCCCCCAGCTCTAGATGTATGTGTCCGTCTGTGCCGTTTTTCGCCGGGGCGGAGTCTGAATGAAAATAATACATACAAAATTACGTTATTAAATATCAAAAAATATGTTAGATACATAAAATGTCAAATACATTTCAGGTATAATAATATATATTAACAATACATATTTAAAATACCTCGGCTTTTTTGGCGCTTGTTCTGACGAATTGCGGATACAGAGGGCTCTAGGCTTTTTTCCTCTAGCGTTCCAGATTCTGCAGGGCCTGTCTCCGGGCAATCTGAAAAAAACATTATTTGTCCTTGTTTTAACATATGCTATCAACAGAGGTATAACTAATAAAAAGACGTATAACTAATAACAAAATGTATAATGGTCTCATACCGTGTCCCTGGAGCGCCGGCTCGTGAAGCAGCAAGTTCCCTGCCCAACAGTAGTTTTCGGGTGGCGTTGAATCTGAGCAATGTACTTGGGCCACAGTTGTTCGTTGCCTGTTGGGGTCTGGAATATGTCGGGAGGGGGTCGACGTTCCCTGTATTCTCGGTGAGTTTGAAAAATCGCTCGTACAGAACGGCAGAATTGCATCTAAGTCCCCAGTGTCAGATGTCCATAACAAATCCTTTATCATTCTTGGCTGTATGTCGGCTGTAAATACATAAAATAGTTTTTAAAATAGCACACACTATTTTTTTATTTTTATATATAAATATTCTTGGGTATGTGTTTAATTATAAGGACTTACAACGAAAAAAGACTGACTGTCTGACTTTTGAGACTGTGTGCCCTCCTCATGTTGCTCCAGATCCGGTAAACCACGTAAAAGCTGCGTAAATGATTGGGATCCTAACCAACGTTAGACAATATTAACCGTTATACGCTATATATATACACTTTTTAACGTATATTGGCCTTTGGCCTGAAATACCCAAATAACTAGGGTTTAATATTACAATAATATTCAAACAATTCTTAAAATATATTTTTCATTTACTCACCTCCAGAAATATCCATTAGGAGAGATTCACTTATTCAGAATATTTTTTTTTAATCTGTCCAGGCAGCTAAATATTCGGGCCTTTGGGTTTGCGCTAAAGCAGTGCTAACCGTGTTAAAATAGATGCTCCCCGTTCTGGCCCCAATTTGTTAAAGTACGGAATGAGTTCCGAGAGATATCCTATAGGCAACCCCCCCTGTATGTTTTGGTTTAGAGGCCAAAAGGCTGTGAATTCCTAGAGCCTTTCTGTCGGCTTGCGGTTTGGTTGGGGTCCTGGTGCGTTGATTAGATATCAGTGTTTAACCCCGGGCGGTCGGCCGATATCTTGACATGCCATATGGCCGATAGTGCAAACCTTGTTTCAAACGATTCTCTACAGATAGAGCGCTGGGAACTCTTGTTGAACCCAACACACACAAACCCTTTTGTTTTTGAAACACACACACACTCCTGCTGCTCCGTCAAACGCCCACTCATGCACGCACCCCTATTTCCCATGTCTCTTTCTTCGAGACAGAGCTGGGGGATGATGTGAAATACTCTTTGCCATAGTTACGGGTGAGATACAGTTTTTTAAATTCCTTTTATTGAATTCCAAAATATTTCGTACAACCTTTAAGACATGTTTGAATTAAGTAACACATTCGAATAATATTTAAACATGCATCACACGTGTTTTATGTAAAAAACCTTGGAGGCCTGCCGTTGTACATTATTACAAACTTTAATAAACTGTAATGTTCATAACACACCATTGTAGGAAAAGACTATAAAATAATACATGTTTTTTCAGATCTTACAGTTGTCTGCGCCAGATCCTAGCGTGAGAGAAAAGACCGCTTCCCCTTAGTTAAATTGGTGCGATACATTTTCAAAATCAATGATTTAATTCTAAATATTTAACACCTACATTTTAACACACGTTATAATTCAAAAAAAAAAAAATACTATTTCTTACAGATATAGGGTCCTGTTAGCCAGGACCATTATCCGTTTCCAATTCCCCATCGCAAAGTCTTTTGCCCGCTCCATCGAAGCTCTGCCCGCTTTCACTCCAGGGAAAGAGCCGCCTTCCACCTTGTTGGTCCTGGGTATGTCTCAACGATAACCTCGGCCATCGTCGTAATTGTTCACGATTTTCGAAAAGACTGTCCAGCTTATTCATCAGTGTTCTGAAAATATGGTAATCGTGCCATTTTAAAACTGAACATTATTTGAAAAAAATGTACATCCTTGCATGCTTTGGAAGATACATATGAACTGACCGTTTTCGATGCATTTGCACTATCAAATTGATCACATGCTAAAATTGTCACTCTGGAGTCCGGGGTATACGCCATTGAAGCGACTCTTAGGGCCATTAAATCACTTCGTCCACAGACTTGTTCTTCCAACGCATATCCGGGCAGCCTTGAAGCACACAGGGCGCGTTCCATTTGACACAGCGCAAGTCTTATTTTAAGCCATTCTCGCATCCTTAGCGCTGGAGAAAAACTCTCGGGTTCTGCCCGATAAAAGGGTTGGGACACGCTGTCTGTGAATATCTTAACCGTAGATTCCTCAGGGTGGAATATGTAAGACATGTCCCTCACTCGTACACAAAAATCCTTTAAAACATTCTGGAGCCTCACGCAAAACATCCTCCAGGCTTTTGTCGTTGGATTCATGACATGAGCTGCAAAGCACTCCGAGAATCGGCCTTGTAGACATATTTTGTTTAATATTCAGGTCTTTATTTTAAAAATTGCTTGTTCTGGACATTTATAATGCAGATGCCACAGCCCTATACCCCCAGGACATTCCTGCTTCATCAGATAACAAACATAAGGAGGATGGGGGACATACACGTTCCAAAAGTTCACTCCCCAACCTCCCCAACCAGCCCCCCTAGACATCAATCACCATGACTACTTCAAAGCATACCATAGAGATATAAAATAACACACACCCTCTAACACGTGACCACATGAACAGGGGGTGGGATGGGCCGGAGGCCCATATTCAGACATGTACACGTCATCATGACGCAGGGTCATCAATCAATCATTTTGACCCGTGCCGTCTACTGTATTCTCTCTGGCGGCATAGGCCGCCATTGTAAATAAGAATTTGTTCTTAACTGAAACGCCTTGAAAAATAAATAAAAATTGCAGAGGCCTGTAGGTTTTCGGGAATGGGAGAATATTACAATACACACTGATTCTCAATATGCATTTGGAGAAGTTCATGATTTCGGTACATTGTGGTCACAACGGGGCATGTTAACAGCTACAGGATCAAAAATAAATAAAAAATCAACATGAAGTGGAAGCATTATTAGAAGTGTGTCATACAGATAGAATAGCCATAGGGAATCGATGCGCAGCCTACAAGGCTACAAACTTCTACAGATGCACAATCGAGAGCATCCTGGCGGGCTGTATCACCGCCTGGTATGGCAACTGCACCGCCCTCAACCGTAAGGCTCTCCAGAGGGTAGTGAGGTCTGCACAACGCATCACCGGGGGCAAACTACCTGCCCTCCAGGACACCTACACAACCCGATGCTACAGGAAGGCCATAAAGATCATCAAGGACATCAACCACCCGAGCCACTGCCTGTTCACCCCGCTGTCATCCAGAAGGCGAGGTCAGTACAGGTGCATCAAAGCTGGGACCGAGAGACTGAAAAACAGCTTCTATCTCAAGGCCATCAGACTGTTAAACAGCCACCACCAACATTGAGTGGCTACTGCCAACACACTGTCAATGACACTGACTCTACTCCAGCCACTTTAATCATGGGAATTGATGGGAAATTATGTAAATATATCACTAGCCACTTTAAACAATGCTACCTTATATAATGTTACTTACCCTACATTGTTCATCTCATATGCATACGTTGATACTGTACTCTATATCATCGACTGCATCCTTATGTAATACATGTATCACTAGCCACTTTAACTATGCCACTTGGTTTACATACTTATCTCATATGTATATACTGTACTCGATATCATCTACTGTATCTTGCCTATGCTGCTCTGTACCATCACTCATTTATATATCCTTATGTACATATTCTTTATCCCCTTACACTGTGTATAAGACAGTAGTTTTTTTTTGGAATTGTTAGTTAGATTACTTGCTCGTTATTACTGCATTGTCGGAACTAGAAGCACAAGCATTTCGCTACACTCGCATTAACATCTGCTAACCATGTGTATGTGACAAATAAAATTTGATTTGATTTGATTTGATTTGATTTGATTTGAAGGCCAAGCCTTAGTAAGGGAAGGTGTTTAGGAAAATACCAAGGCTGGGATTCTAAGTCTAAAAGAGTTTCAGCAGCAAACTAACAAGAAAGAAATATGGGAGTGGTTAGAACATGGGTGCCAAATAGACAATGAGTGGTTATGGTGTAATACTACCACTGGATGGCCCGTAGCACCAAGCGGGATACTCTTTCTGAAATGTATCATGGACCAATACATCAATCGGCTGTGAACATGTATTCTCAGTTCAAGACGATGTGGTGGAGAAAGGTAATGTTGAGAACATTTCGGGACTGGGTTATAAGATGTGTGATATGTGCCCAACACAATATTGCACCTACAATGTCTACTCCTACCCAATAGCAACCCCTACTGGATAGACCTTTTACATCATTACAGATAGACTTGATAGGGCCACTCCCTGGAAGCAGGGGGAAGACTCTTGGTGGTGGTGGACAGATTCTCCAGATGGACAGAAGTATTTGCAACTTCTTTAGCTTCAGCGAACTTTGTAGCACAAACTTTAAGGGACGTGGTACCTAGATGGGGCTTATTCTGCACACTTCACACAAGGGACATATTTCACCTCTAAAGTGCTATAGGCTGTGTGTAAGGCTTTGGGAATTGAACATGCTTTTTATTGTCCATATAGGCCGCAAGTGGCAGGTATAACGGAGCGTCAGAATCGTTCGATTAAGGAGAAATTGGCAAAAACGTTGCGCACCGAAGGGAAACACTGCGTGGCAAATTTACCCATGGTACTGATGTCAATGAGGGTGTCAACTAACACCACCACAGGACTCATGCCACATGAAGTGGTAACGGGGAGACTGATGAGAGTACCGGGAGTTGTTACTCACATTAGTGATCTGGCAATAACAGGAGAGTCTAAGTTAATTCTTGTTATGTCATACTTGTGTTATCACTCTCTTAGGAACCAGAAGGAAGAAAATTAGAAAGTCAAAAGCTCCAGCTGAAAAGGAGAAAGTCAAAAGCTCCAGCTGAAATGGAGAAAGTCAAAAGCCCCAGCTGAAATGGAGAAAGTCAAAAGCTCCAGCTGAAATGGAGAAAGTCAAAAGCCCCAGCTGAAATGGAGAAAGTCAAAAGATCCAGCTGAAATGTCATTATCAGTTGTACGACGAGAGGGGGGACTAAGAGTGTGCATAGTGTGATTATAGATCAGAGGCCATAAGTCTCGGAGGTGTAAACATACAAATCAACTGAGAATGTTAATCATGTTTTATTTTCTGTTCATAACAAGTAATTTCAAAATTTGTATAATGTTGAACGGTATGGAATTACTTTTCAAAATGGAGTGACTGTTTTATTCTAGTTTGAAATACTTGCTATAATAGAAGTTAATTATTACATGTATAAGAAATGTATATGGTGGGGTCAATGGAGTGTGGATAAGTAATAGGGGCATGGATGTTACTGAGTGAGGAAAAAGGCACTCACTTTGTTGCGGTTACTGATAAGGTTAGACAGCCGTGGATTAGGGTGGAGTCAGAAATGTGGGCCGAGGTCAGGTCAGATGAAGTGAGAAGGAGCAGTTTTATTACACACATCACGTAATGCTGTTGGGGCTAGGGGGCAGCATTTTCACTTTTGGATGAAAGGCGTGCCCAGAGTAAACTGCCTCCTACTCTTTCCCAGATGGGAATATATGCGTATTATTATTACTGGTGGATAGAAAACACTCTGAAGTTTCTAAAACTGTTTGAATTATGTCTGCAAGTATAACAGAACTCATATGGCAGACAAAAACCTGAGAAGAAATCCAAACAGGAAGTGAGAACTCGATTTTGAAAACAGAGCCAATTGAAGTCCATTTTAGATATGGATGTGCATGGACTTCCAAGGGCTTCCACAAGATGTCACCGTCTTTAGATTCTGGTTGTATGATTCTACTATAAAGGAGGGGCTCATAATAGTGTATGGACTTCCTAGGGCTTCCACAAGATGTCACCGTCTTTAGATTCTGGTTGTATGATTCTACTATAAAGGAGGGGCTCATAATAGTGTATGGACTTCCTAGGGCTTCCACAAGATGTCACCTTTAGATTCTGGTTGGCAGAAAGCCTCGGTCTCATAGCCTTTGGGTGAGTGGTCTGCGGTCACTCATAGAGAGTGTCTTCCCGTTCCAATGCTTTTCTTCAGACAATGAAATTCTCCGGTTGGAACCTTATTGCTGATTAATGTTTAAAACATCCTAAATATGGGTTGCATACATCATTTGACTTGTTTCTATGACCTGTAACGGAACTTTTTGAGTTTTTGTCTGGAGGAATTGCTCGTGCTTTTTGAGGGTTGAATGCTGGCCTGAACATGCTAACAACAAGTGGCTAAATGATGGGCTTTATGGAACAAATCATTTATTGTCAAAATTACATTTATTTATTGTCAAACTGGGATTCCTGGAACTGCCTTCTGATGAAGATATTCAAAGGTAAGTGAATATTTACAGTGTTTTTTGTAGCTTCTGTTGACGCCAAAATGGCGGCTATTTCTTTGGCTAATTTGGGATCTGAGCGCCGTTCTCAGATTATTCTTTTTCTGTAAAGTCTTTTAAAAAGTCTGACACAGCTGTTGCATAGAGGATACGTTTATCTTTAATTCTGTGAATAACACTTGCATCTTTTATCAATGTTTATTGTGTATTTCTGAAAAATCACTGGACGTAACGCGCCAATGTAAACTGAGATTTTTTTTATATATATATATATATATATATATATATATAATATATATACTGTATATGCACATTATCGAACAAAACACTCAATACATTTATAACATGATGTCCTATGAGTGTCATCTGATGGAGATAATTAAAGGTTAGTGATTCATTTTATCTATATTTCTGTTTTTGTGACTATCATTGGCTGTGAAAAATGGCTGTGTGTTTTTGAATTTGGTGGTGATCTAACATAAATATATGTTGGGTTTTCGCTGTAAAACATTTTAAAAATCGGACACGATGGGTAGATGAACAAGATGTTCATCTTTCATTTGCTGTATTGGACTTGTTAATGTGTGAAAGTTAAATATTTCTAAAGAATATTTTTGAATTTCCCGCGCCACCTTTTCAGCTGAATGGGAGGGGGTGCTACCTTTGGAGGACTCCTAGCCACAGAGATGCATTGGCTCTCTAGATGTACAAGGAGGAGACTCCGCCTAATAGGAGGGTATAAATACTTCTGCTTGTCGAAATGTGGCTTTGTTTTTTCAGCTTTGACCCATTGGGTGAATAAACTTGGTTTAAGCTTTGACTAGTTGTCCATTAGTTTTTAACTCAGTCAGAACCAAACATTGGTGATTCAAAAAAGGGAAAATGGAAAAGGAAAACATTACCCTGCCAACTATTAATCCAAATTAAAAAATAAATATCACCACACCATTCCACTATTTTAACGCTATCTAATCCTACACCAGGCCGACGAGAAGACAGAACAATACCATTCCACACCACCTGTAAGTCTTCTGCAGTAAAACCTCGTAAGCTGCCACCACATATTATTTCTGCTGTTGATAACCATGTCTATGAACGCTGAAAAACCAACCTTACTGAAGCACATATTATTCCAATCTCTCTCTATTTTCCTTGGCCTTCTCACAGGGCTCCTCTCAGGATTCCTCGCCCTGTACTAATCTTCCTCTACTACTCTCTCCATTGCCTCAGCATATGACACCTTCTGTACTACTCTGATCCTGGCAACCTCAGTTTCCCTTACCGGACACTTCTGATATCAGCACCATGGGTACAACTACAGTTTAAACCTTTTCCACCTTTTCCACTTTGTCTCATGCCCTCCTGCACACTACTCACACCTAGGAACCTCCCTCCTTCACACTGCTGCAACATGACCATAAGCTTGGCACCTAAAACACCATAATGGGTTCGGGACAATAGCTCTCATGGGATAACTGACTTTCTCGGGTAAAGACTCAGCATCAGAACTCAGGAGGACAGACAGTGTCTTCTCTGTTTCACCGTGCTCTCAACCGGGTCTGCATCGCACCAAACGGCAGGCTGTTGGGGAATAATCAGAATTAGTTGGTAACATAGGTAAGATGTTTTATATTCCACATATGTTTGTAAGTTACTTCTCATCAGAATGTTATTTTTGTATAATACTGTGGCGGGGTTGCAGTATCTGTTCTATGTCAAGACTAAGTTGCTTGGGCCGGAGAGAGGGGAGAGGTCAAGCGTGTATCTCTTGGCTCCACAATGTCTGTGTGCCGGTCAGTGTGTCTCTGTGATCTTCTCAAGATAGGATGGATTTGATATATGCCTGTTGATATGGAGGATTTGTTTATGGTTCTGAGTTTGAGAAAATAACATAGTTTAGGAGACAAAGCTGAACGATAAATTATGCCTATGCGTGTCTTTGCTATAAAGGATCTCAGTTGAAATGTGTGAGGGACTCTCAGAGAATTCATTGATAGACACTGAATTGATCTGAGAGTCACAGGGTTGTGATAGAGCTCATATAATTAAAGATGGACTTTGTGATAACTAACTCTGACTTGTGTGTGATTTGGTAAATAGAGGAAATGTCCACAACAAGGCATCACATACTCCAGCTATCTTCAATTTCAGTTGATCTTCCTCAACACTTAATGTCACCCTAATCCAGAGAGCAAAGCAAGTAACAGTTCTTGTCCCTAGGTGCGTGGTTTGGTAAATTACAATTATTTTGAACACAAATGTATCCTTAACAAAAACAATATTTTCAGTAACAGTTACAAATACTTTTTATTTGCTATGACTATGATGTGTTTATTTTTATCAACCTTGGTTGAATGCACTGACTGTAAGTTGCTAAGGACAAGAGTGGCCACTAAATTACCTAAATGTAAAAGGGAGAACTTTCAAAGAACACGTCGCTGCATGGGTAATTCCAGTAATATACTGTAAATTACATTACAGCCACATTTTTGGTACTGTAAAATGGATTACAGTAGCTCTACTCTACAATAAATTACACATTTCTGCCAGTAAGTTACTTTAGATTTTACAGGAAATGTACAGTGTACCAAAATCAGTGTTTTTATGTACTACGACCCTCAATTCGATGCAGATACCTCCCCCCAATTACTACACAAACAAACTCATGCACTCATACAAGAATAATCAGAGACATTCACAAACACATTGAAACGAGATTGGCATTCATAAAACCTTTGAAACCATTCGAAAACAGAGGAATGTGATTTTCAAAATAAGTCGCAATAGAAAACACATTTACAAAGGCCGGGAATCAATCCGATAAATTGTTCAACGGTTAACGTATTACCTTTTTCCGTTTATTATTATGTTATCAGGTGAGTAGAAACTTTTTTGATTAATAACGTCAACTGATCATGTAATAGCATACTAAAATCTAGGTTTTTATGTTCCAAAAGTGTAGAACCCATCAATCTGGCACGCCAGGCAGACCAAAGCAAATGCTAAAAGTATTTCAAACACTATTGAACCAAGATTTGGAATGCACCAGGGCAATTGGTGTCATATTAAAATGTTAAGTAGCCTTGCTGGAAAACTAGCTACTCAAGCTAACATCTTGGCTTAAGCTCAGCAGAGTCTATCAAAGTATTTAGTGAATTAACCTCGTCAGTAACACCAGCAACTATCCAATTCAATCCAACCAGATATTTCTACTACAAAATAACTTGTAATACTGTGATGAAAACAGGCCTTTTGTTTAGAAGATTCCATGTGATTGATGTTGTATTAATGTGGTATGAGGGTTATCATGAATGATGCAGTATTAAAACATTTATGAAGGGGTTAATCATTATTTAATAAAGGTCTAATGAATGCATTATGGTGTACCCCCTTTTGTGTTGCCAAAATACACATAGTGTACTGCTATATACCCACACATACAGGGTGTGCATGTGTATAATGGAAACATGTATTTTTGTTGTCACGTGCCCAACCCCATGACACACCAAACACAATAATACAGTTTTCACATACAATCACTTCCTGGAACTGTGTTTGAACGTACCAGTAGTAGAACAACAATGATCAAATAAAATTTGAAAACATTTTTTTTTCCACTTTTAGTGTGTTTGCTGAGTGTATTTAAACTTGGGATATCCCTTTTCAACAGGAAGGGTAAATAAAAATTGTTGTATGTCTTTAAATACATTTGCAAAATGACTGGTAATTTTCTAAAATTTGTACCTGGATTGCAAAGTGTTTTGTTGACAGAACATTAACACTTTGTTTTCATCAGAAGAGGTTGTGTTCACTGTTTCTGGAAATCAGTAACTACTACTACACAAGATTGTGAATGGCTTCATCAGTAGTCAATCAGGTATAATATAGGGAAAGATCTAGGCAACGGGGACTTTCGATTTTTATGATTTGTTTTACAACATTGTGGACATGCAGAGATACATATAATGAAGTTGGGTTACTCCTACATGTACATATGTCTGATCTTAATTTGAGCCAGTTTCACACAGCAGGAAAATGCAGCAACAAGAAATGTGAATTAAAATTAATTAAAAGTTTGGTCATACGCACATCCTTAAAAACATACTGTAAATGCTGGGCTAATAAATAATTCTAGTGTAGAACAAGAGGCCTGCACACTGTTAAAGCTCCCAATTAACCACTTTATTGACCATGCTTTGATCCGTTTTGGATGAAAACGTCAATGAAGCGGTGCATTGGGAGCTTTAACAGTGTGTGGGCCTTCTTGTTCTATACGATTATAAGTAATGCACATTTGAGGGGTTGATACATTTTTTGTTAGGGCATGTCAAGTCTGACATTTTAAAGTGGGAATGAAATTTTAGATGTATTTTTAAACCATGAATACACTACAAGTTTGCATTTCAAATTCATGCAGGAAGAGAATGATCAAATTAAGATCGGGCATCTGTGTCATCATCTTCAACATTGTGGCCTTCCATTACAGAGCTTTGCTTTGGTGTGGTTGAGGCCGATACATTCATATCTGTTGTGTTCCTCCGCTGCATTCACCATTCCTTATTTGTATTGGGGATTGTGTTTATGCTTGTGTGTTTAGAAACCTTTTTTGATACCTAAAGAGGTTAAAGTGGCAGGCCAGTAACTGGAAGGTTGCCGGTTTGAATCCAAGGACTGACAGGAATAATCTGCCAGGTGTGAGCAAATACTAATATACAATACATGATTACAAGAGAATGCCACCATCCTGCGATGTCAATGAGAACCTATGGCCATGAATACACATTAGATATGGCAAAATGTATAGAATTGCAAGAAAATAAGCATTAAACCTGCAACATTCTGTCCACCAACAACAGGTGTGTGGACAGTTTGTGTCATGAACAGTGCTTGTGCCCATAGAAATAGACATGGCATGTGCAGATGTTCCCCAATGCTGGAAGGGGTGCCCCGAGTGAAACAGTTTGCTGTAGCATGTTACACCCAAAGGGACATTTTTAAACATGTATCAACCATGTTTTACTATTGGATTAACTGGTTGTTACCTAAATGTAGAAGATATGATTATGTTGTGTTTTTATGATTATTTTAGATTAATGGTTGTGTGGTGAAAGATGTCTCCAGACAATATTAATTCACAAGAAAAGGTTCTGAATATATGACTTGCTGTGTTACAAGTGTTAACCGCTTTCACATGCTTGTGAAAATAGTACCAAAGCGATTGAAAAAAAAAGTACTTTGAATGTGATCTTCACGAATGATGTAACTGTCACATTCTGACCTTTTATTGAGTTTTTCTTACCTTTATTTAACTAGGCAAGTCTAATTCTTATTTTCAATGACAGCCTAGGAACGGTGGGTTAACTGCTTGTTCAGGGGCAGAATGACAGATTTGTACCTTGTCAGCTCTGAGATTTGAACTTGCAACCAGAAGGTTGCAAGTCCACTGCTCTAACCACTTGGCAACCCTGCCAGCATGAGTTGGGGTGGGCAGTCTATGTTTGGTTTCTGTTTCGGCCTAGTATGGTTCTCAATTTCAATTTGGTCCTGCCGTACATACCTACACGTACGCTACGGTCACACCTACACGTACGCTACGGTCACAAGACGTAGGCCACCTTATTGTCCCTAGAATTTCTAAGCAAACAGCTGGAGGCAGGGCTTTCTCCTATAGAGCTCCATTTTTATGGAATGGTCTGGCTACCCATGTGAGAGATGCAAACTCGGTCTCAACCTTTAAGTCTTTACTGAAGACTCATCTCTTCAGTGGGTCATATGATTGAGTGTAGTCTGGCCCAGGGCTGTGAAGGTGAACGGAAAGGCTCTGGAGCAACGAACCGCCCTTGCTGTCTCTGCCTGGCCGGGTCCCCTCTTTCCACTGGGATTCTCTTCCTCTAACCCTATTACAGGGGCTGAGTCACTGGCTTACTAGGGCTCTTTCATACCATCCCTAGTAGGGGTACGTCACTTGAGTGGGTTGAGTCACTGATGTGATCTTCCTGTCTGGGTTGGGCCCCCCTTGGGTTGTGCCGTGGTGTAGATCTTTGTGGGCTATACTCGGCCTTGTCTCAGGATGGTAAGTTAGTGGTTGAAGATATCCCTCTAGTGGTGTGGGGGCTGTGCTTTGGCAAAGTGGGTGGGGTTATATCCTTCCTGTTTGGCCCTGTCCGGGAATGTCATCAGATGGGGCCACTGTCTCCTGACGCCTCCAGTATTTATGCTGCAGTAGTTCATGTGTCGGGGGGCTAGTATCAGTTTGTTATATCTGGAGTACTTCTTCTTTCCTATCCGGTGTCCTGTGTGAATTTAAGTATGCTCTCTCTAATCCTCTCTCTCTCGGGAGAGCTGAGCCCTAGGACCATGCCTCAGGACTACCTGGCATGATTACTCCTTGCTGTCCTCAGTCCACCTGGCCGTGCTGCTGCTCCAGTTTCAACTGTTCTGCCTGTGATTATTATGATTTGACCATGCTGGTCATTTATGAACATTTGAACATCTTGGCCATGTTCTGTTATAATCTCCACCCCACATAGCCTGGTTCCTTTCTAGGGAGTATTTCCTAGCCACCGTGCTTCTACACCTGCATTGCTTGCTGTTTGGGGTTTTAGGCTGGGTTTCTGTACAGCACTTTGAGATATCAGCTGATGTACGAAGGGCTATATAAATAAATTTGATATTCAGTTTTCAGTGCTTTCTTTGATTAAAGTTATGGACACTTACCACGCTGCATCTTGGTCCAATCCTTACTCCTCTTCAGACGAAGAGGAGATCTGCCGTTACAGAAACACCCACCAACCAAGGACCAAGCAGCGTGGTAACAGGCAGCACACAGCGTGTGTTTCTATGACTGTGCATGTGTGTAGCCTACATTTCAATGAGTGCTTGTGAATTTCTTGCGTATTACTGTATGATGTGCATGAGTATGCTTTGTCGTGTCTTTGGCAACATTACAGGTGATGACTTATTTTTTCAAATCAATTCTCTGTAATTATTACCTGATTAAACTACTCGTGTAACTTTAATTAACTAGGAAGTCGGGGCACCATGGAAAATACAAAAATTATACTTTTCCGAATATAACTCTTCAGATATTTTAATATCTGATCAATTAGTCTTCTATTAATGAACTGCATAAACAAACAGCAGATTTTGGTTACTAACAATGGTAGGCAAGATTCCCTAGTGGGCTAAACCGATATGACGGCATGGTGGACAAAGGGAAGGGGGTGGAACTGAGAGAGCGAGAAAGACTAAATGGATTCATTACACAGTCTATAATTAAATACATTGAGATGCTAATCCTTCGCACATGAATGGCCGCTCATTAGAGAATAATTGCAAGTACATATTTAAGGTGTGTCATTGTTGTCTTCTCTTTTGGAATCCGGTCCGTCTGCTGGAGAGTTCATCCGAGTCCCTCTCTCTCTTTCTGTTTCCCTGAAGATCAGTCTTCTATGATTTGAATAGATACTTCAGAGTACCATTCAGAAATGTTCATCCCAGGTTTACCAAATATCTATCTGCAGACTAGTAATTAGTATCTAAGATTTCCTCTTATTCTGTATGGATCAATAGTCTCAGAGTTTAACGATTTCCAGCCGTGTAGCCAATGCTCCACGTAGTATGGTTTCTAGTCTTGGTACTCAAATCTGTGCAGGCATGGTCTTAACTATTCGCAATCACAGCTCACTCTGTGGGTTTGATTAGCCTGAAGGGGCTTTTATTCGTAACAGTAGAAGAGGCTGGTTCCATGACGCCAGATCATGTCTGTGCTCACGAATACAGTTCTCAAAAATTAAAGGTTAACATCATTTTACAAATAGTTTCATCTTAACTCATTCATTTTATACAAGAATTAGACGCAAACCCCATTATTGAGAAATATAGTCATGTGTGTTTCCTGTCCTTCGTGAGGTCACCAAATGAAACGCACTCAACAAAGCTGTCCCTTAAGTGTCCACGGACCCTTCCCACATTCTCACAAGTGGACTTATAGTTTCAATTTCCCACTTTGGGGATTTAGGAGTTCGGCCACGTGAAATCCTTTGTTCACTTTGTGGTCTCTGCCAGGAAGTTACGACCTGAGATAACAGAACCTGGGTGTAGGAGAGGGTGAGAGAGGGGGAAGCCATGATCTACATCCAGAAAGGACCACGTCATGACAGCTTGTTGGTGGTGTTATGTTTATCAAACTGAGGGAAATGGTACATAAAAACATTGATTTTGGTATTTTATTACACCGGTTGAAGTTATTACATTATTCATCAAACCAGTTGTTACTTAATAACTACTGGTTGATGTAATAACTTAATACATTTTTTAAAAATTGTTATATTAACCTTTCAACATTTTAACCATTCGGCAAGTTATTACATTAACCAGTTTTATTATTAGAGAGAATACAGTAGGCGGGACACGTCACACGTGTGATTTATGACCCTAATTTATGGTCCGGAAGTTACGCCCATATAAGTACATCCTGTCTGGAAGTTCTCACGGTATGAGTGAGTGCTTATGCCCATATAAGTACATCCTGTCAGGAAATTCTCACGCTATAGAGTGAGTTCTTATTTATCCAGATAGTGCAACTGTTCCTTTGAAGTAAAGCTGTCATGATGATTGATGTGGAACTGGGAAATGTGTTTGAACATTTCAAAGACTATGGCTGTTGAAGTGAACTTAGGGCTGTTGTATATGAAACAGTAATGTATTGGGGCAGCCTCAGTATAAGTAAGTGCTGTCAACACTACAAGCGACCTCGATAAACCACTAAACAAGAAATTAAAATAAACCCAGAACATTAAATAATAAATTAAACATGTCTCCTGTTGTAGGTGTACTTTCTCGTGTCAAGAACACAATGACAAAAACATCAATAACTACTGGTTGATGTAATAACTTATTACATTTTTTTACATTAGCCGGCAAGTTATTACATTAACCAGTTTGATTATCAACAAAATTGAAAAACATTTAGAAAAGTTATTACATTTAACTGTTATTCATTAGATCACCCTGACATAAAATGTGTAGTGTATTTGAGGTTGAAAAATTCTTCTTGAAGTTTGTAATTTCCTTTGAATTTTCAGGCTTGATTTTCCCTTCCCGAAAAATGTATCAACACATTTATTACAATCCACATAATAATTCACATTTCCGGCAGGAAATGTCTCAAAGTAAGATCCCATACTGTAACTAACTGCAATGTTGTTGATCCATCCTCTGTTTTCAGTAATCACAGTGGTAAATCCCAGCAACAAATAAATGTGTATTTGGTTTAGGGTTAGCTTTTCTATAACCAGCTAATTTTCTTGGGAACAGTAATATTTAGACAACATGATGCCATGTGTGTTGTTTGTACATAAACAGCCACTCCTTTCCCTTTTTACAATATATCAATCCTGAATATATTTTAACCACAAATCTCAATGTCCTTATCCGAGACCAAATCAGTCAGCCAAGTCTCTGTTCGAACCAGAATATTAGGGATTGTGTCCTGCACCCAGATATGAGGAAGGTCCAACTGAAATACAAACAAAGACACAGCCAGGAGTACACTCAGATTAGAGTAGCTTTTTTGTACCTCTTATCAGGGTGTTTGACAGTTTGTTGATAATTGTGAGACCTCTGTTGTTTTGGAACAAGACTCTGTACACTGTTTCAGACTAGAAGGACAGACAAAGAGACATAGAGAGAGACACACAAAGCAATAAACCCACAGACATTCAGTGTTGGAAGACAGCCATGGGAGTTGAGGAGCAGAGGGCTGGGGAGTTTTACGTGGAGAGGGATGTTATGAACGAGCTTTGCTTGGACAAGTTGGCCAGAAGACGGACTCACTCCACCAGACCTCTCCTGAAGGAGCGGGTGAAAGATTCCCTCAGGTAAGATAGTAACATCCTACTGGGCACAAACTGTTTGAATCAATGTTGTTTCAATGTACTTTGTCAACATATTGTGATGTGGTATTTAGTAAAATACATTGGATTTGCAAAAGTCATCAATGTAGACTGATTTAGAGGGTGAAATTTCAACAACGGGATTATGTCAGGGTAACCAATTTTCAACATAGACAAACCTTGCATAAATGTGTCTCCACTTAAAAACTCTACATTCACTACTGCAATCGGAGTCATTTCAAAGTTTAGATTTAACAGAGCAAATGAAAAGTAAATATACTTTAACAATTATATATCACAAGTCATGCTTATTAGGCCTATGTCTTCAATAGCTATCATTTGAATTCAACCCAGGATTCAACAAAAAAAATGGAAATAGGCCTAGGGCTTCAAGCTTTTGTTGATTTCACATTCTACAAGTTAATAATTAATATGTTGAATTCAAATCAAATCAAAGTTTATTTGTCATGTGCTCCAAATACAACAGGTGTAGGTAGACCTTACAGTGAAATGCTTACTTACAGGCTCTAACCAATAGTGCAAAAAAGGTGTTAGCTGAACAATAGGTGGGTAAAGAAATAAAACAACAGTAAAAAGACAGGCTATATGTAGTAGTGAGGCTATAAAAGTATCGAGGCTACATACAGACATCGGTTAGTCATGCTGATTGAGGTAGTATGTACATGTAGATATGGTTAAAGGGACTATGCATATATGATGAACAGAGAGCAGCAGTAGCATAAAAGAGTGGTTGGCAGCACAATGCAGATAGCCAATGTGCTGGGGCACTGGTTGGTCGGCCCGATTGAGGTAGTATGTACCCCGTAAAACTGCTGCCATTTCTTCTGGTGCCATCTAACAAGTAATCTAACATTTTCCCAACAACTACCTAATACACACGAATAAGAATATTTACATATAAATATTTGGATCAGCGATGGCTGAGCAGCATAGGCAAGGTGCTATAGATGGTACAAGGTATAGTAATGTAAGATATGTTAACATTATTAAAGTGGCAATGTTTAAAGTGACTAGTGATCCATTTATTAAAGTGGCCAGTGATTTGAGTCTCTATGTAGGCAGCAGCCTTTCTGAGTTAGTGATTGCTGTTTAGCAGTCTGATGGCCTTGAGATAGAAGTTGTTTTTCAGTCTCTCGGTCCCAGCTTTAATGTCCCTGTACTGACCTCGCCTTCTGGGTGGTAGCAGGGTGAACAGGCAGTGGCTCGGGTGGTTGTTGTCCTTCATGATCTTTTTGGCCTGTGACATCGGGTGCTGTAGGTGTCTTGGAGGGCAGGTAGTCTGCCCAAAGTGATGTGTTGTGCAGACCGCACCACCCTCTGGAGAGCCTTGTGGTTGAGGGGGGTGCAGTTGCCGTATAAGGTGGTGATACAGCCTGACAGGATGCTCTAGATTGTGCATCAGTAAAAGTTTGTCAGGGTTTTAGATAACAAGACAAATTTCTTTAGCTTCCTGAGGTTGAAGAGGCACTGTTGTTATCAGGTGCGGCTGGCCGCTTCCGTCTGGCCACTCTACCATAAAGGCCCGATTGTGCTGCAGAGATAGTTGTCCTTCTGGTAGGTTCTCCCATCTCCACAGAGGAACTTTGGAGCTCTGTCAGAGTGACCATTGGAATACTTGGTCAAGGGCCCTGACCAAGGCCCTTCTCCCCCGATTGGCCAGGACGCCGGCTCTATGAAGAGTCTTGGTGGTTCCAAACATCTTCCATTTAAGAATGATGGAGGCCACTGTGTTCTTAGGGACCTTCAATGCTGCATAATTTTTTTGGTACCCTTCCCCAGATCTGTGCTTCACAATCCTATTTCGGAGTTCTACGGTCAATTGCTTCGACCTCATGGCTTGGTTTTTGCTCTGACATGCGCTGTCAACTGTGGGACCTTATATAGACAAATGTGTGCCTTTCCAAGTCATGTCCAATCAATTGAATTCACCACTCCATTAAAGTTGTACAAACATCTCAAGGATGATCAATGGAAACAGGATGTATCTTAGATGAATCCCATAGCAAAGGGTCTAAATACTTAAGTAAATCAATTTGCAAAATTTGTAAAAACCTGCTTTCGCTTTGTCATTATTGGGTATTGCGTGTAGATTGATGAGGAAAAATACATAATTTAATATGTTTTAAAGGCTGTGACGTATCAAAATGTGAAAAAAGTCAAGGGGTCTGAATACTTTTCTGAATACACTTTATATACTGAACAAAAATATAAATGCAACATGCAACAATTTCAAGATTTTACTGAGTTACAGTTTAAATAAAATTATTTGGCCCTAATCTATGGGTTCAGCCACCCACTTGGGAGCCAGACTCAGTCAATTAGAATGAGTTTTTCCCCTACAAAAGGGCTTTATTACATACAGAAAAACTACTCAGTTTCATCAGCTGTCCTGGTGGCTGGTCTCAGACGATCCTTCAGGTAACGAAGCCGGATGTGGAGGTCCTGGGCTGTCATGGTTACATGTGGTCTGCAGTTTTTAGCCTGGTTGGACGTATTGCCAAATTCTCTTAAACGACGTTGGAGGCAGCTTATTGTAGAGAAATGAACATTAAATTCTCTGACATCAGCTCTGTTGGACATTCCTGCAGTGAACATGCCATTTACACGCTCCCTCAAAACTTGAGACATCTGTGCAATTTTGTTGTGTGATAAAATTGCACATGTTAGAGTATCTTTGTATTGTCCCCAGCACCTGTGTAATGATCATGATGTTTGTCCAGCTTTTTGAAATGCCACACCTGTCAGGTGGATGGATTATCTTGGCAGAGGATACATTTCTCACTAACGGGGATGTAAATAAATTTGTGCACAACAATGCATTTTATTGCGTATCTAACATTTCTGGGATCTTTTATTTCAAATCATGAAACATGGGAAGAACACTTTACATGTTGAGTTAATCTTTTTGTATGCTGTACCAGTCAAAAGATTGGACAAATCTACTCATTGAAGGGTTTTTCTTTATTTTTACTATTTTCTACATTGTAGAATAATAGTAAACTATAAAATAACACATATGGAATCATGTAGTAACCTAAAAAGTGTTACACAAATTCAAGTATATTTGAGATTCTTCAAAGAAACCACCCTTTGATTGATGACAGCTTTGCACACTCTTGGCATTCTCTCAACCAGATACATGAAATGCTTACTTACAGTACATGCAGTTTTAAGAAAAATACGAGGACCGGACCCTTTTTTTTTTCAATTTTCGCATAAAGTGTTCTACCCAAATATAACTGGTCGTGAAGCAAGGATATGCATATTATTGATTCCATTTGAAAGGAAACACTTTGAAGTTTGTGGAAATGTGAAATTAATGTAGCTCAAACACGTTAGAGCTGGTAAAAGATAATAAAAAGAAAAAACATGAGGGTTTTTCTCATCTTTGAAATGCAAGAAAAAGGTCACAATGTATAATTCCAGATTAGGCGCAATTTCACTATAAAGCTACTTCAAATTCGACAGTGCAGTTAGATTGACAAGAATGTAAGCTTCCTGCCCATATCAGATGTGTCTATCTCCTGGAAAATGTTGTTGTTACTTTCACTATCTATCTTACTATTGTAACAGTATTTATTCAACCTTAAAATTAGAAAGACATCCATGGACAGATTTGTCTTGAAGTTTACTGTAACTATAAATGTCCTCCTATGTAATCTTAGAAAGTGTGCATGTTCAAGAGAGCATGCAAAGGTTGCAGGTCTGTGGAGATCACATTTTCTTTACTAATCTGCACAGATCTTTGTTGTGCTTCAAATGGTTAAAAGCGCAGTGACACATTGGGAATTTATCAAACTTTTGGCTGTCTTTTTGAGTGGGTATTGAACAAAAATATAAGCGCAACATGTAAGGTGTTTCATGAGCTAAAATAAAACATTCCAGAAATGTTCCATAAGCACAAAAAGCATATTTTTCCAAAAATGTTACACAAAATTGTTTACATTGCTGTTAGTGAGCATTTGTCCTTGGCCAAAATAATCCACCTAACAAGTGTGGTTTATCAAGAAGCTGATTTAACAGCATGTTCATCACACAGGTGCACCTTATGCTGGGGACAATAAAAGGCCACTCTAAAATGTCCAGTTTTGTCCCACAACACAACATTTTAATGGATCAATTGGCATGTTGACTGCTGAAATTTCCACCAAAGCTGTTGCCAGAGATTTTATGTTAATTTCTCTACTATAAGCCACCTCATGTCGTTTTAGAGGATTTGGCTGTACATTCAATATTCAACAGCAGACAATGTGTAACCACGTCAGCCCAGCACCTCCTAAATCCGGCTTCTTTACCTGAAGGATCGTCTGAGACCTACCACCCAGACAGCTGATGAAACTGTGGGTTTGCATAACCAAAGAATTCTGTACAAACTGTCTCAGGGAAGCTCATCGTCCTCACCAAGGTCTTGACCTGACTGCAGTTCGGCGTCGTAACTGATGGCACTGGCACACTGGAGAGGTGTGCTCTTCATGGATGGATCCCGGTTTGAACTGTACCGGGCAGATGGCCGACAGCATGTATGGCATTGTGTGGGCGAGCGGTTTGCTGATTGTGAACAGAGTGCCCCATGGTGGCGGTTATGGTATGGGCAGGCATACGCTATGGACAACAATTGCATTTTATTCATGTCAATTTTAACGCACAGAGATACTATGATGAGATCCTGAGGCCCATTGTCGTGCCATTCATCTGCTGCCATCACCTCATGTTTCAGCATGATAATGGACGGCCCATGTCGCAAGGATCTGTACCCAATTCGTGGAAGGTGTACGTCCCAGTTATTCTATGGCCTGCATACTCACCAGACATGTCATCCATTGAGCATGTTTAGGATGTTCTTGATCGATGTGTACGATAGCATGTTCCACTTCCCACCAATATCGCACAGCAATTGAAGAGGAGTGGGACAACATTCCGATAACTCTATGCAAAGGAGTTATGTCATCGCTGCATGAACACGTGGGCATCATTTGAAAGCTTATTCTACTGCGGACATGGCTAGCTAACTTATAAAATACAATCTTACAGTGGTAGGCTTTCAAAAAGCAATTCAGAGAAAGATTGTCATTTTTGTGCACATAGAATAGAGTCATGAGAGCATTCAAACAAATTGTATTCGCAATAAGACAAACACATGCCCATTCGGTTCAGGACAACCCAGTGTATAAGATCCTTGCAACTGTGGATTATGCATTACAATCATAAACGTTGATACTGTAAATTACATGAGTTTTCAAATATGGAAATGTGATGTAGACATTTGCGCTCATGGGTGTGTGGTTTGATTTTATGACATCAACACGGTCTTAATTAGAATCCTCAATGTCTCATCTTTTATAACACATCGACTCTTTTTATTTCACCTTTATTTAACCAGGTAGGCTAGTTGAGAACAAGTTCTCATTTGCAACTGCGACCTGGCCAAGATAAAGCATAGCAGTGTGAGCAGACAACACAGAGTTACACATGGAATAAACAATTAACAAGTCAATAACACAGTAGAAAACAAAGGGGGGAGTCTATATACAATGTGTGCAAAAGGCATGAGGAGGTAGGCAAATAATTACAATTTTGCAGATTAACACTGGAGTGATAAATGATCAGATGGTCATGTACAGGTAGAGATATTGGTGTTCAAAAGAGCAGAAAAGTAAATAAATTAAAACAGTATGGGGATGAGGTAGGTGAAAATGGGTGGGCTATTTACCAATAGACTATGTACAGCTGCAGCGATCGGTTAGCTGCTCAGATAGCTGTTGTTTGAAGTTGGTGAGGGAGATAAAAGTCTCCAACTTCAGCGATTTTTGCAATTCGTTCCAGTCACAGGCAGCAGAGTACTGGAACGAAAGGCGGCCAAATGAGGTGTTGGCTTTAGGGATGATCAGTGAGATACACCTGCTGGAGCGCGTGCTACGGATGGGTGTTGCCATCGTGACCAGTGAACTGAGATAAGGCGGAGCTTTACCTAGCATGGACTTGTAGATGACCTGGAGCCAGTGGGTCTGGCGACGAATATGTAACGAGGGCCAGCCGACTAGAGCATACAAGTCGCAGTGGTGGGTGGTATAAGGTGCTTTAGTGACAAAACGGATGGCACTGTGATAGACTGCATCCAGTTTGCTGAGTAGAGTGTTGGAAGCCATTTTGTAGATGACATCGCCGAAGTCGAGGATCGGTAGGATAGTCAGTTTTACTAGGGTAAGCTTGGCGGAATGAGTGAAGGAGGCTTTGTTGCGGAATAGAAAGCCGACTCTTGATTTGATTTCGATTGGAGATGTTTGATATGAGTCTGGAAGGAGAGTTTGCAGTCTAGCCAGACACCTAGGTACTTATAGATGTCCACATATTCAAGGTCGGAACCATCCAGGGTGGTTCTCAATGTACAGCATTTCCCTTACCCAGACAACAACAAATGTGCAAAAGTAGCCCAATTAGTGGGAGGAATAGGGCCATCTTCTTGTTGCACGGTGCTCAAGTTTATAACAGCTGTCAGTCAAAACTCATACAGAGCTGTGAGGTGGAGAACTTGAATTCCTACGTCATTACTGTACAGCTACTGCGTTCCAATTTAGGCACTAATCAATGAAAAAAATGTGCCATTTTCAACCTGAATACAGGATGACAGGGAATGTGAGTGGAAAGGGCTACTTTCTGCAAATCTTTATTGGTTTTAGATTAAAAAGTATACACAATATAAAAAGCTGTATGCAAGCAATCTAACACACAGTTCAGACACAGAATTTATGGTGAGTCGAACAGAATAAAAATTAAGAGCGGGTTTGCACGTTTGAGAGTTTTTGTTGGTGTACTGATTGGTTTCATACAACCACTCTCAACACTGCAGACTTCCTCGTTGGTTTTGGGTATGTCGATACAGGCATAACATCAACTTCATTAGTGTTTATTGCACTAAAAAGGCTAAGAAAGATGATTCACACACCTGTGCAGAAGTTAAAGCTGTAATATGTAACATTTCGGGCGACTTGACCAAATCACATAGAAACCTGAGTTAAAAATCTGTCTTTCATGTTGAACACAAGTCTAATCTGCGGTCGATCTATTCTATGTGCACTATTTCTATGCTTCCCGTTCTTAAATTTCGTTTTGACGTCTTTTACTTTCGGTTTTGTACAGGAGCTTCAAACAGCTGAAAATATAATATTTTGGGTTATTGAAAAGGAATATCACAGCAGTTTAGATGGTTCAATGATTCTCAACACTATACATGGTTCATTGTGCCACAAACTCAATTTAGGCAAACTATTCGAATTTTAGTAACCAGGGAAATGGCAGAGCGAATTCTGCAAATTGCACCTTTCATGTTTGAAAGAGTGAATATGATCAGTTTAATGTGTCTTCAGATTTCATAACTTTCACGAAGAGTCTCCTCATACCTAAACTATAAGAATGTTAGAAATGGCGATATTACTGTGCAACATACACATTCTATTTTCTCCTGAAATTGCTAAACAATTCGTATGTTGATGTATGAATGTTTCAACATCTGTGTTGAGAAATCCGAGGACATGATTGTGGCTGTATCGCATTCGTGAAAACCAAGTCTGTTCTCAAGCCAGGTCTGCCAGTTTTGACTAGCAGAAGTGACTTTTTGTTTGGAGAATTATTCAGGTTAGTAAAAGTTAACCCCGGTTAGGGTTAGCTAAAATGCTAAAATTGTCCCAGACGCAACTTCAACATATCTAGCTACAACCAGGCCTGCCACGAGAACAGCCTTGGTTTCCACTAATGCGATGCTTCCGTTGTGGTAGCAAAGCAAACTTTATTTAGAATTGTAAGACTAAGATAGAAATCTAAAGTGGTGCTTTTCCTTCAGCAAGCACACCTAATAAGACTATGTAAGAAATCAAGCGTGTTCTTGCCTTCATCAAGCACACTAATAAACACAGTTACATTAGTTTAAGATAGTAAATAGCCCAAAGTTACTGCTGTCTTAAAAAAGTAATAGTCTCGTCTACCAGCCGGCTCTTCCTGTATCAAGACGTCTGGTTTTACAATGCCTCGGGAACGGGACTTGACCAGGAGTCTATGGCAGAAGCGGCAAAAACAGTTGCTGGTTTTAAATGGCTGATCTCTAAGTTCATCACCATGTACCTCAACCGATAGAACACGTATCAACTAGACGGATGGTCGGGGGGCCGGAACATAATTACAAGTCAATTTGACCGCAAGAATCGCTAACAGATATAATATTTGACTAAAGCATAATAATTTCAAAACTTCCTTGCATTTTTATACGATCATGTCACTCTATTATGAGTGGGAATACTTGAACAGATTTCAAAAATGTAAATCACTGGAGCTGATTTCCTGGTGTTTTTATAGTCTATTGACAGAAGACAAATAAAACCACTCGTGGGCCAAATTCGGCCAGTAGGCCGCCAGTTGGGGAACCCTGCCTTACAACCTCCCCCGTACATTGTGGACTTCAAACCGCGAGCAGCGCAAGTGATTTATACAAAATCTGAGCGTACACATCTTATTAAATAGTTTGATATGCTCAAACTCAGAATCAATTGTGCTTCCCCAAAATAATATGGTCAATGTGATAGAACATTTATTTTAATTGTAGAATTTCACCTGTTTTCAAAATCCTATGTATGCTTACTCCCTTTCCCGCCTCGATTTTAACTACAGCCCTATGGCACAGTGTTACCAGCCTAGCTCTAAGACTCCTGGTTAGTTTAATTAGAAGTGTAAGAGATGGAAAACCCTGCACTCACTGTGGCACTCAAGGAGCTGAGTTGCCTGCATGCCCTATTCAACACACAGCAGAAACACATCCGTTGTCACAAATGGATAACAAAAATGTATTATTCTTTTCTCCACCTCTCCAACTCTTCCCCCTGGTCGCAGGTGTTCAGTGCCCAAGCTGAAGCGTTCTGTGCTGAGCTTTATACCTATCCTGTCATGGCTGCCTCGTTACTCAGTGAGACAAGACGCACTGGGAGACCTCATATCTGGCATAAGCGTTGGCATCATGCACCTGCCGATGGGTCTGTACCACCTCTACTGTTTGAACACACATACAGGGCCCAATCCTAACTTGAAATCAACAACACATGGTGGGAAAAGTACTAAATAGTCTTAACTGACCAAAATGTATAGAAAATGACTCAAGTGAAAGTTAACCAGTAAAATACTACTTGAGTAAAAGTCTAAACTATTTATTTTAAAATGTATTTACTGTAAGATCAAAAGTGCCAATTGTTTTGAGTGTAAGTAAAGTTAAATGCTTATATTAAGCCAACCAGACAGCAGCATAAAAAAAAAACAATCTGACATAATTTACAAATGAAGCATTTGTGTTTAGTGAGTTTGCCAGATCTGAGGCAGTAGGGATGTTATCTTGATAAGTGAATATATTGGACAGTTCATGTCCTGCTAAGCATTAAAAATGTTACCAGTTTTTTGGGGGGTGAAGGTAAATGTTTAAAAAGTACATTATTTTCTTTAGGAATGTAGTTGAGTAAAAATTGTGACAAATAGAAATATTAAAGTACGGATAGGCCTACTCATAAATTACTTAAGTGGTACTTTACACCACTGAGTACTTAGCCACTGCATGTAACCACCTGTAAATCTTTCATTGATACCCATGCTTGAGGTACGTGAAAGCCTCATTTACACAAGTTGATCTCAAGTTAGTGTTGCATCTCTTTGGGCTGAGAATACTATATGATAACTATCTATTTTGTGAAGTCTATGAACACTGACATTTCTTTAATGTTTCCCCAGGTTTGGCCTATGCTCTGCTGGCCTCTGTGCCCCCAGTGTTTGGCCTCTACACTTCCTTCTACCCTGTACTCATGTACTGCATCTTTGGCACCTCCAGACACATCTCCATAGGCAAGACAGAGTGTGGAAGGAGAAAGCGAGAGAATTTGAAAGTTGTAATATAATTTGGTCAAAGGAATATGCTAATTATTTCCCTACCATGATTTTGTGTGTGTGTTCCCTCAGGCACATTTGCTGTGACCAGCATCATGATAGGCACCACGACAGAGAGGCTGGCCCCAAACAGTAACTTCATGATTCTAAATGGAACCAATGGGACTGAAGTTATAGATGTAGTAGCCCGCGATGCCGTCAGAGTACAGATAGCAGCCAGCACCACTTTTCTGAGTGGGATCTTTCTGTTTCTGCTGGGCATGATTCGGTTTGGTTTTGTGGTGACGTTCCTGTCAGATCCCCTGGTACGTGGTTACATGACAGGAGCAGGTATACAGGTGGTACTTTCCCAACTCCCAAGCCTCTTTGGGATCCGCGTTGGACGCTTCTCCGGACCGCTGTCTCAGGTCTATGTGAGTGCACACAACACATCCACACACAAACAGATGATTCACACGTACAAAAGTCGTAAATGTTTTCCAACTGCTGCATGTATGCAGAAACTCACTCTCTGTCTCTCTTTCTCTCTCTCTCTCTAGCTCCTAATAGATATCTGTAGACATCTGCCAGAGACTAACATTGCGGCCGTGGTGGTAACTCTAGTGGCCTTGGCGGTCCTCATAGTGGTCAAAGAACTCAACATTTACTTTGAGAAGAAAATGCCTGTGCCCGTTCCAATAGAACTCATAACGGTAAGTCCTCTACACCAGGGTTAACCAAACTCGGTTATTTGAGTCAGCTGTGTAGTGCTAGGGAAAAAACAAACACATGGACCAAGTTTGGGAAACCCTGCTCTACATCTAACACCTCTGTGTGTTTCTGTTTATTTGTCATAATATCATCCTCAAGTCTTTTGCTCCTCATTCCTCTCTTTTGGTCTCTTGAACAACACGTCTAGTGAAAACCACTAGAGGGCAACCTGTCACCTTGTCTGATAGGAGAGTAAGGCCAGAAAGTGGTTCATCCTATTTTCAGTTTAATTTTCCATATTTGCACATAATTTTGTAATTTCATCAAGAGAAGTGTATGTGTCTCTGTGTGCATGTGCCCAGTTCATCACATTGATCCAATAAATTATGGTAAAATTATTAGTTGTGTTAAATAATCGGCCTGTTTTTGTGCATGGATTCCGAACACAGCAAAGTCACACAGGGTCTGAAATAATGATTTACTCACAAATACACATGTACACAACAGGACAGGCGATGTTGTGTTTTTGTGAGCATGGTAACTTGTGTATCCATGTGTGTGTTACAGATCATAGTAGCAACACTTATCTCTTACTACTGCAAACTGCACAGCCTATACAAAGTGGCCGTCATCGGACAGATCCCCAAAGGGTGAGTGTTTATGGGTGGGTAGGGGAGTTCTAAGGTCAGTTGAGTCCACAGGAGAAGAGGAGAGGGAAGATGATATGGTGTAGTTCATTGGGAAAGAGTCATCCTATTCACCTTGTTCTGGAACGTCACAGTGATCGTGGCAATTGTGTTTCTATTTCCGGCAACATTTGTGCGACGCTAGAGCATTCAAAGTGGTACTTTTAGTTGAGAGCTTGATAGTTTTACACTGACAGAACCGCACAAAATCCTAAAATTGATCAACATGACAAGCATTATATGTTCAGTACAAGACTGTCTCAATAATTGGATGAAGAGGCAATTTTTACAACAGCAATGTTTTGAATACCAACCTCTACGTCGATCTGAATGTACCTGTGGAGCCACATGCGATGTGCATCCATCTCCTAAAGACGCAGAGTCTTTGTGGCTCTGGCTCAAAGTTGAACCTAAAGAAATCACCAAAACGTCCCCTTGTGTGCTCCTACAAGAAGCCTCCTTACCCCAAAAAATGGCTTGGCTACGATGCTCCACTGATGAAGAAGCATCGGGTGTTGGTCAGGCAGTCATCAGTGATAGGTAAGCCAAACACTTGATCAGTTTGCCTGTGTCACACCCTGACCTTAGTATTCTTTGTTATTTTGGTTAGGTCAGGGTGTGACATGGGTGATGTATGTGTTTTTCATGTCTAGGGGTTTTGTATGTTTATGGGGGTGTTTCCTATCTAGGTGTTTTTATAAGTCTATGGTTGCCTAGATTGGTTCTTAATTAGAGGCAGCTGTCTATCGTTGTCTCTGATTGGGAACCATATTTAGGCAGCCATATTCTTTGGGTATTTTGTGGGTGATTGTACCTGTTTCAGTGTGCCAGTTTTTAGTGTTCACATTACGGGACTGTATCGTCTTCGTTCATTTTGTCGGTTTGTTGTTTTTGTTCATTGTTTAAGTATTCCCATTAAATATGGATTATATTCACGCTGCATCTTGGTCATCCTCTCTTTCACCCGAAGACAGTCGTTACAGCCTGCTTTCATTTTGTGTCTCCCTCTTACATTTCTATCTAAGCACAGTCTCATAATATACACATTTCCTCAACAACTCAATATTAAAAACTCACATTTTATATGTAATTAAAACTTCTTCAGGCTAGGGTCTATTTTTCTCCACTTTCTGTCTGACTGATGTGCCCAGAGTAAACTGCCTGTTACTCAAGCCCAGAAGCCAGGATATGCATATAATTGGTACTGTTGGATAGAAAAGACTTTGAAGTTTGTAGAAATGTTAAAATAATGTATGAGACTATAACACAATTGATATGGTAGGAGAAAATCCAAAGAAAAACCAACCGGAAATGTTTTGTTTTGAGAGCCAATGCTCTTTCAATGGAAAGCTATGGGTCCTATGCAATTCCAGCTCCCAGATTGCAATTCATATGGCTTTCACTAGATGTCAACAGTCTTTGTTCAAGGTTTCAGGCTTGTTTCTTCCCAAACGGGGAAGAATTTTGAGTTTTAGTACTGGGAGTCAGAGTTGGAAATCAGTCTGTGCGCTTGCAACGAAGAGGACGCGCACTTGCTAATTTTACTTTTCTCTTGAACATACTTCTTTCCTTATAAAATATTCTAGTTTAATTACTTTTTCGGGTACCTGATGATTTAGTAGAAATGTAGTTTGACTTTTTTTAACAAAGTTTACCGGTAGCTTTTTGGATTCCTTTTTCTGCATGTTGATTGAGTGGATTACTCAATTCGATGGCGCCAACTAAGACTTTTTGGGATAAAAATAATAGTTTTATCTAACAAAACGACTATGCATGTTGTAGCTGGGACCCTTGGGATTGTAAATCAGAGGAAGATGTTCAAAAAGTAAGTGAATATTTAATCGCTATTTGTGATTTTTCAAAGCCTGTGCTGGTTGAAAAATATTTTGATGTGGGGCGCCGTCCTCAAACAATCGCATGGCATGCTTTCGCTGTAAAGCCTATTGTAAATCGGACAATGCAGTTAGATTAACAAGAATTTAAGCTTTTAAACGTTTACTAGCCATAATTTTTACGATTATTTATTTGAATTGCATGCCCTCCAATTTCACCGTAAGATTCGACCGGTGTCTCGCACTAGAAGAAGTATTAAATATTATTAGGAGCATCCATGCAGAATGGTGTTTTATTGGACGGTTTTGTTATTAATCGTCCATTGACTTCTTTAACAAACCATACTGGTTTCTTAACAGATGACACAACAGGCTCAAGTGTTCACCAAATTGAAAATGGGGATTGGCCAACACAGATAGAAGGAATGGATATGCCTTCAGCGAAGGATGACCAAACACAATTGGAAGACCCGTCTCTAAGTGATCACAACTACAGCTCCAGTGATCATGTAAAGCACACCACCTGTGAGGCAGGGACACAGTGCCCAGCAGCACCTCTCTCCAAAACCCTGCTGAGGAATGAAGCACTCTGTCAACTGCATACAGGCTAGTCTCTTGCTGCCTTCTCTACCCTGGAGGAACATTTTCTATCCCTCTACAAAGGCAGCTTTCAGTTGGACTGACTTGACAGACCAACTCCTGATGACAACCTAACCCTAACCCTGATGACAGCTCAACTTGCTGCAGCAGTACCTAGCAGAAATGTTTGGTGTTTCCCAGAGTATTGTCAGTCGAGTGATTAGTTATTGGATTGACATGATTGAAAAGGAAAATATTACATTCCATGGCTGCCAAGGGAAACCATTCATGCTACAATGCGACAATGTCTTATCAACCACTACCCAGAAACAACCTGCATTATTGACTGCTCAGAAACTGCTTTACAGAAGTGAAAGAATCTGTATTCAAGGGGAGAGTCATTCAGCCATTACTACGCCCAGAACACTATCAAGTACCTGGTGGCCATTGATGTTCATCTCCTCAGCATATGGAGGTAAATATATAACATCGGACTCTGGGTTCCTGGAGTACCTCTGTCCAGGTGATGAGGTCATGGCTGACCGGGGCTTCACAATCTGGGATCTGATACATGACAGGAAGGTCAAATGAATAATTCCAGCCTTCACAAAAAAAGGCACACAACTGTCAGAGGACACCACATGTACACGACGGATAGCTAACGTGAGGGTTTATGTGAAACTCGTAATTCAAAGGCTAAAACGGTTTAGATTAATCTCAGACAGTGTCAATCAACCTCTCATCTAATGTGTACAAAATACTTTGCTGCCCTGTGTAACCTGCGTGGTGAGATCATTCATGAAGATGCTGAATGAACGGACCAGTCAAATGGCATTCACAGGGTCGATATCTGAATATGAATTAAAGTGGTGTCAAAAGTTACGTTATACATTTCAATTAATTATATTACAACTCAACTTAATTATTTGTTTAATAAAACATAAAGCCATAAAAACATTTTCCACAATAGTGTGACTGTTGATGCATTAATTCAGGCTTTTGAATTGAACAACTATTTGTTAATAGTAACTGCAAACAGGAGAGACATCTGACTACATATGTCTACAAAGCTGAATATATTTGTCACTGACAATCTGCCTGCCTGATGCTCCACAACAATAAATGGCAGCATGTGTGTAAAGTAGAATGCCTTCAACCTCAGGACAGCCTCTGCAGAGATCTGTGTATCAAATCAAATTGTATTTGTCACATACACATAGTTAGCAGATGTTAATGTGAGTGTAGCAAAATGCTTGTGCTTCTAGTTCCGACAATGCAGTAATAAGCAACTAGTAATTTAACTTAACAATTTCAGAACAGCTACCTCATACACACAAGTGTAAAGGAATGAAGAATATCTACATAAGATATATGAATGAGTGATGGTACAGAACGGCATAGGCAAGATGCAGTAGATGGTATCGAGTACAGTAGGGTATGTAAACATTATATTAAGTGGCATTGTTTAAAGTGGCTAGTGATGCATTTTTTACATGTATGGCAGCAGCCACTCAATTTTAGTGGTGGCTGTTTAACAGTCTGATGGCCTTGAGATAGAAGCTGTTTTTCAGTCTCTCTGTCCCTGCTTTGATGCACCTGTACTGACCTCGCCTTCTGGATGATCGCGGGGTGAACAGGCAGTGGCTCGGGTGGTTGTTGTCCTTGATGATCTTTATGGCCTTCCTGTGACATCGGGTGGTGTAGGTGTCCTGGAGGGCAGGTAGTTTGCCCCCGGTGATGCGTTATGGAGAGCCTTACGGTTGTGGGCAGAGCAGTTGCTGTACCAGGCAGTGATACAGTCCGACAGGATGCTCTCGATTGTGCATCTAAAACTTTGAGTGTTTTTGGTGACAAGCCGAAGTCTTCAGCCTCCTGATGTTGAAGAGTGGCTGCTGCGCCTTCTTCACCATGCTGTCTGTGTGGTTGGACCATTTCAGTCCACGATCATCTCCTTAGTTTTGTTGACGTTGAGTGTGAGGTTCTTTCCCTGACACCACACTCCGAGGGCCCTCACCTCCTCCCTGTAGTTTGTCTCGTCGTTGATGGTAATCAAGCCTACCACTGTAGTGTCGTCTGCAAACTTGATGATTGAGTTGGAGGCGTGCATGGCCACGCAGTGTGGGTGAAGTTCGAGTACAGGTGAGGGCTCAGAACGCACCCTTGTGTAGCCCCTATCATAGGGGACAGGGATGACAACTTGCTGTGAGTCCAGATGAACACCTTACTTTCTCTCAGTCCTATGCAAAACATACCAATTCCTGGCTGACTGAGCTAGTGCGTGGAGGTGGCACCGGATAGACAGGACCGTGAAGGCACACTGGAGCACTTGAGCACAGAGCCTGCCCAACCTTACCTGGTTGAATGCTCCCCGTAGCCAGGCCAGTGAGGCGAGGTGGAATAGCCCGCACTGGGCTGTGCTGGCAAACCGGGGACACCATGCGTAAGGCTGGTGCCATGTACACCGGCCCGAGGAGACGCACTGGAGACCAGATGCGCTGAGCCGGCTTCATGGCACCTGGCTCGATGCCCACTCTAGCCCGGCGGATACGAGGCGCTGCAATGTAGCACACCGGGCTATGCACACGCACCGGTGACACCATGCGCCTCATGGCATAACACGGTGCCTGCCCAGTCCCTATCACTCTCCGGTAAGCACGGGGAGTTGGCGCAGGTGTCCTACCTGACTTCGCCACAATCCCCGTGTGCCACACCCAACACATTTTTGGGGCTGCCTCTCGGGCTTCCAGCCGCGCCGCCGCGCTGCCTCCTCATACCACGGCCTTCTCTGCCTCCAGCTCAGCCTTAGGGCGGCGATATTCTCCAGCCTGTTCCCAGGGTCCCTTGCCATCCATGTCCAGGATTCTTGTGATTCCGGTCGCTGCTGCTGCTGCCCGTTACCACGCTGCTTGGTCCTTTCTTGGTGGGTGGTTCTGTAACGCTTGTCGTCTGGGGAAGGTGAGGAGGACCAATGTGCAGCGTGGTAAGGGTTCATATTTTAATGAACACTGAAAACAAAACAATAAACAGTCCTGTAAGGTACAACACAACACTAAACAGAAAATAACCACCCACAAAACACAATGGAAAACAGGCTACCTAAATATGGTTCTCAATCAGGGACAACGATTGACAGCTGCCTCTGATTGAGAACCATACCAGGCCAAACACAGAAATAGAAAATCATAGACAAACTAACATAGACAACCAACCCAACTCACGCCCTGACCATACCAAAACAAAGGAACTAAGGTCAGAATGTGACACTACTCACCTGGATAAACCTCACCTCCATAATCCTACCTTGCTTCACCAACATGAGATTTGACAGGATACTTACAGATTCCCCACATTAATACAGCAGTTCTGTTGATCCACAAATACATGTTACCATAACCAATCATGGCATTCTCAATTCAGCAATCTCTACTGATCCGTTGTTGGATACAAGTACCCAAGCAGAGTGGTAAGAGCTGCTTGATTGTCTGGGCTGAACATCGGCCTTCAAAAATACCAATCCTTTTCCCTCCTCTCGGCCCACCTTACCACTGTGGAGGCCATTTTTCGTAGTGGTACCATCCACTCCCAAGAAGAGCATGAAGTAATGAAAAATGTTCCCATACAGAACTTCAGGCCATTTTATCACGTCATCCGCCCAAATATTAATCATGGACGGATGGGGTACGGTGATACCATCCGACTTCCGAAGAGCCATTTGTGTGTTTTCCCAAATGTGAGCCATGTTTTGTTTTTGTTTATTTGTTAAGATGTGTTAATGATGCTTGTTTTTTAATTATTAGCTGGCTACCACTCTGAGGTAATTTGCTAGCGTTGACAGAAGTTGTGAAAGGAAAACAAACACAATCACGTTCGAATGGAGCTGGGTCGAGTGGGCCTACATAAGGCGAATAGATAAAAATGTCAAAGTCAGATAAGGAAACACAGATACAGTGAGCAGAGACGAATGTGTTGACAGTGAAACAATTATCAACAGCCAGTAAATGTCAACCTGTTTCATCAAGATTTGCTGAGGCAGTTTTGGACATGTCAGGGTGGGGTGGCAGGGTACCCTAGTGGTTAGAGCATTGGACTAGTAACCAAAAGGTTGCAGGTTCAAAGCCACAAGCTGATAAGGTACAAATCTGTCATTCTGCCCCTGAACAGGCAGTTAACACAATGTTTCTAGGCTGTCATTGATAATAAGAATTTGTTCTTAACTGACTTGCCTAGTTAAATTAAGGTAAAAAAATGTGTTTTAGCTGATTCTGCATTGTCTTGAGATTGCAGGACTGCCAAAGACAAAAGTTACAGTAAGAAGTGGAAACTGCTACTATCAGCTGTTGAATGCAGCTTATCTGAATGGGGATACAGTATTCATAAGCTTGATCATTGTCACTGGTGTAAATTGATAATTTAATTCTTTCAAGTATCAAATAATTTTCTTCATAACATGGCTTTACCATAGGTAGCCTACAGGTCCTTTATCACTTTGTTTATCATTTAGGTTACTTTGAGCAATCATAACTTAGCAGGTGCATTGATACACAGTTAAACACCAATGTCATTATTTGTTTGTGTACATGTTTCAACACTTGTTACCAGCAGCAAGAGTCAAGTGGATGTTTTGGGGAAGGAGGAGGGGTCTGGACGAGGCAGTAATCAATGAGATACATTTTTACAGTGTCTTTGAACCACATAATTCTCCTCTATCCCTTCCTCCCCCTGTCCACTTTAATCTCTCCTTCTCTTCCTCTCTTCTCCCCATCTCCCTTTCCTCTTTATCCTTAGACTAAAGCCTCCCAGTTCACCTGACGTTAGTCTGTGGGGTTCTATAGTTGGTGACGCATTCGCAGTTGGCATAGTGGGATATGCCGTTAACATCTCCTTGGGCAAAATCTTTGGCCAAAAACACGGCTACACTGTGGACAGCAACCAGGTGGGACATGCACACACAAACACACACACACACACACACACACTGGCATGCAGGCAGACCAACAGAGGCATGTGCTTGGGGTTGCTTTGCTCTGAAGGAGTGAGACAGGAAGGGAACACACAGTGTCTGTACCAGCTTACAGCTCTCTGATCCTGAATGTTTAATGACCGACACGCTCTGTTCAGTCAAGTATGAAGGAGAAGTACACCAGCAGCTATGAAAAAAATACTGAATATATCACTGAATTAGCACTAGGACTTATTTACTGGGGGTGGCCACAAGTAAATAAACCCCAATTTAATTGAGCCTCTCCATTCTTCTAATCTCCGCTCTCTCTTCTCTCTTTCTCTCTTTCTAGGAGATGGTAGCTGTTGGTCTCTGTAACATAGTAGGAGGATTCTTTCAATGCCACGTTGTTGCCGCTTCTCCGCCCCGTACCCTCCTCCAGGATAGCACTGGGGGCAAGACACAGGTAACACACAAAGACCTACACTCATGCATGCACATACACGTATCTCCACTTGCTAATATTTACCTACACGTGCACACTAACTGATGTGTGTGTTTGTACATTTTGTCAGGTTGTGGGGATGATTTCTTCAGTACTTGTGCTGATCTTCATTC
This sequence comes from Oncorhynchus tshawytscha, assembly GCF_018296145.1. NCBI lineage: Eukaryota > Metazoa > Chordata > Actinopteri > Salmoniformes > Salmonidae > Oncorhynchus > Oncorhynchus tshawytscha. The sequence goes on from NC_056456.1 coordinate 1,224,283, forward strand.
TGCAACTGGGGACACTGTTTGAGGAGCTACCCAAGGTATATATGTCTCCATCACCTCCACGCCATCCAAACACAGACAACACCACTGATCTGATGAGTGTTTGTGTGTCCCCTAGGCTGTCCTGGCCTGTATAGTGCTTGTGAACCTGAGAGGCCTTTTTATGCAGTTTAAAGACATTCCTGAACTCTGGAAGAGCAATAAGTTTGACCTGGTGAGCAGTTTTATTTATTTGTTTATTTTACCTATATTTAACTATGCAAGTCAGATAACATCAAAATCTTATTTACAATGACGGCTTACCCTGGCTAAACCCCAACGACCCTGGGCCAATTGTGTGCCGCCCAATCCCAGCCGGATGGGATCCAGCCTGGAATCCTTCCCGGGACTGTAGTGATGCCTTTTGCCCTGAAATGCAGTGCCTTAGACCGCCGCACCACTCGGGAGTCCGAGTGGTGAATAACACATCTATACACTTCATATTTATATCCTGAAACATGCATCCTAACTTGAGATTAACGTATATGACTCAAATGGGGTTTGAGAAACCCTGATTCCTGGGTATTCCCCATACTGATTACCTGTGTCTCTGCTGTCCCCAGCTGGTGTGGTTGGTAACGCTGGTGTGTACTATCTTGCTGAACCTGGACCTCGGCCTAGCTGCATCCATCGGCTTCTCTATGCTCACTGTCATCTTCAGAACACAACTGTGAGTGTATTTTATTTGTATTTATTATGGATCCCCAAGGCAGCAGCTACTCATTCTGGGGTCCAGCAAAAATTAACGCATTTAATACCATTTTAAAAAGTGTTTGTGTGTTTTATAAGAGAGATTTACCTTCTAAAACAGTGGTATTCAAACTTTTTCAGCGGGGAACCCATTTTTCCGCAATTTATCACAATCCCCCCTTTAAAATCGGTAAATTTACATTTTTCCATCAACAAATAACCTACATTACGTTTAAATTTCTTACCGAAATGAAAGGAAACCAGTAAATACATAACCTCTATGTATTTTTTTCTTCTAATTATCTTTCTCCAAAATGTTTTTATGTTGTCCCATACAAAAATCCGTACACGTATTATAATTTTTTGGGCAATCCCACTGGTCACGACTCGGACTTTGAATACCACTGTTCTAAAGTGAATGTAGTGTTTCTCTTCTTCTTAAAGAAAATAACATCTGTTCTCTCTCTCTCGCGTGCGTGCTCTCTCTCCCAGGCCGAGGTACTATATCCTGGGGCATGTTCCTGGGACTGAGCTCTACTTGGATACAGACACATATGAGGAGGTGAGACGGAGCTGTTTACAGTTTTTTTTGTATCGCTTTAGTGCAATTTTCATGTGGTACATTTTCACAACTTTTAGTCCAGATCATCAAAAAGGTAGTTCTTTCAAAACTCTAAGTACATTTAACTGACCAACTACAACAATTTCATACAGTCCTTTTTTCACCAAACTTAATCAGTGTTTCATCTAGAAATATATGTTTCACATTGCAACACGTTCATATAAAGTATTTTCCTTTTACAATGCAGAGTTCACACTGCTTTACTAAAACTGCGTTGGCGAATACAGTACTGTATTAGAGTCATGCAATGATTTCAGTGGTTATGTGGTGAACAAACAAAATTAATGCACAAGGAAAGGTTTTGAATGCAAGACTGTCCATGTTTCAAGTGTTACCAGTTGACTTTTGTACTAAGAGTTTTGGAAATTCATCGCATACTTTTGAAAATAAGACCAAAGCAATAAAACAAAACTAATATGTAATTAGGGGGGTGTCAGTGGGTTATTCAACAGTGGGTTTTTAAAACAGTTTTTAGATGACCATCTATTGAAGTCCCCTGTTTGTGTGTTGGTTTGTCCCACAGGCTAAAGAGATACCAGGTATCACCATCTTCCGTTCCTCCACCACAATGTACTATACCAACGCTCAGCTATACCTGGACGCACTGCAGGAGAAGGTAGTGTGATTATTTTATGACCGGTATACGCCCACACCATTCCAACACAGAAAATCTGCTTTTTAAAAAACAATTCTTAAGGAAAATGATTTCACTCATATTGTAATTAATTATAGGTCATATCTCATTGTAATCTGTAAACACTGGGCAGTTGCTTTAAATACACACATCAGTAGTCATATGATCAGTACAATTGGTCAATTGGAAACTTGCTTGAAGACAAGGGCAATATTGGTCACACCTTTTTTTTTACATTTGTTATTACTCGTAGCCTATGCTATTTAATAAACTGTAGTTTCAATCCACAATGGAACCCTTCAACTGAAAAACCATATCTCAGTTTTGTAACATTTTGGTGATATGGAGTAGTTGTGTAGTCGATCAAATCAAACTTTTGTGAAATGCTTACTTACAAGCCCTTAACCAACAGTGCAGTTCAAGAAGAGTGAATAAAATATTTACCAAATAAACTAAAGTACAAATTTTTAAAAAGTAACACTATAACAAAGTTATATACAAGTGGTACCAGTACCAAGTCAGTGTGCGGGGGTACAGGTTAGAGGTCATTTGTACATCTAGGTAGGAGTGAAGAGACTAAACATAGATAATAAACAGCGAGTAGCAGCAGTGTACAAAACAAATGGAGGGGGGAGTCAATGTAATAGTCCGGTGGCCATTTGATTAATTGTTCAGCAGTCTTATGGCTTGGGGTAGAAGCTTTTAATGTCCCGTTGGTAGGATAATCGTAAATGTAGGTCATCAATTTCATTTTCCAATGATTGCATGTCAGCGGGAGTTGACTTGCTCGCCTACAGATTCTCAAAAGGCAGTTCGATCTGCGTCCTCTTTTCCTCTGTCTTTTCTTCACTCAAATGATGTGGATCTGGGACTGTTCCTTGGAGAGCAGTATATCTTTCTCATCGGACTCGTTAAAGGAAAAAGATTCTCCCAGTTCTGATGTCCAGAAGTAGTTTTCGGTCATAAGAGACAGTAGCAGCACATCGATATGCATCATCCATAGTCTTGATATTACATACAGACTTTAAGCAAGTACCCTAGCGCTTAAGAGCGTTAGACGAGTAATCAAACGTTTGCTGGTTCGAATCCCCGATCAAACTTGGTAAAAAAAAATCTGACAATGTGCTCATGAGCAAGGCATGGAACCCTAATTGATCCTGTAAGTCACTCTGGATAAGAATGACAGCTAAATGAGTTAAATGCAACTTAAGACAAAGGAGATGATTGTGGACTACAGGAAAAAGTGGACCGAGCACACACCCATTTTCATCGACGGTCTGCAGTGGAGCAGGTTGAGAACTTCAAGTTCCTTGGTGTCCACATCACCAACAAACGAACATGGTCCAAGCACACCATGACAGCTGTGAAGCAGGCATGACAAATCCTATTCCCCCTCAGGAGACTGAAAAGATTTGGCATGGGTCCTCAGATCCTCAAAAGGATCTACAGCTGCACCATCAAGAGCATCCTGACGGGTTGCATCACTGCCTGGTATGGCAACTGCTCAGCCTCCGACCTCACAGCACAACAGACGGTAGGGCTAATGGCCCAGCCCATTCCATCACTGAGGCCAATTATCTTGCAATCCTAGACCTCTATACCAGGTGGTGTCAGAGGAAGGCCCTAAAAATTGTGAAAGACTCCAGCCACCATAGTCATAGACTGTTCTCCCTGCGACCACATGGAAAGCACTACCGGAGTGCCAAGTCTAGGTCCAAGAGGCTTCTAAACAGCTTCTACACCCAGGCCATAAGACTCCTGAACATCTAGTCAAATGGCTACCCAAACGATTCGCATTGCCCCCCCCTCCCCCTTCCTACCAATGCCACTCTCTGTTGTCACTTTAATTAACTCTACCTACATTTACATACTACCTCAACTAACGGTATCCCAGCACATTGACTCTGTACCGGCAACCCCCTGTATACAGTTGAAGTCGGAAGTTTAAATACACCTTAGCAAAATACATTTAAACTCAGTTTCACACAATTCCTGACATTTGCTTAGAGTAAAGATTCCCTTTCTTAGGTCAGTTAGGATCACCACTTTATTTTAAGAATGTGAAATGGCACAATAATAGTAGAGATAACGATTTATTTGAGTTTTCATTTCTTTCATCATATTCCTGGTGGGCCAGAAGTTGACATACACACAGTTAGTATTTGGTAGCATTGCCTTTAAATTGTTTCACTTGGGTCAAACATTTTGGGTAGCATTCCACAAGCTTCCCACAATAAGTTGGGTGAATATTGTCCCATTCCTCCTGACAGAGCTGGTGTAACTGAGTCAGGTTTTTAGGCCTCCTTGCCAGCACACACTTTTACAGTTCTGCTCACAGATTTTCTATAGGATTTAGTTTATATATTTTTTTATTTTACCTTTATTTAACCAGGTAGGCTAGTTGAGAATATGTTCTCATTTACAACTGTGACCTGGCCAAGATAAAGCAAAGCGACACAAACAGAGTTACACATGGAATAAACAAGCGTACAGTCAATAACACAATAGAAAAAAATAAAGTTTACAGTGTGTGCAAATGGCGTGAGGAGCTAAGGCAATAAACAGGCCATAGTAGCAACTAATTACAATTTAGAAAATTAACACTGGAGTGATAATGTGCAAAAGAGCAGAAAAGTAATAAACTATGTGTATGGGCTATTTACAGATGGGCAATGTACAGCTGCAGCGATCGGTTAGCTGATGTTTAGTGAGGGAAATATAAGTCTCCAGCTTCAGTGATTTTTGCAATTATTTCCAGTCATTGGCAGCAGAGAACTGGAAGGAAAGACGGCCAAAGAGGTGTTGGCTTTGGGGATAACCAGTGAGATATACCTGCTGGAACGTGTGCTACAAGTGGGTGTTGTTATGGTGACCAGTGAGCTGAGATAAGGCGGAGCTTTACCTAGCAAAGCCTTATAGATGACCTGGAGCCAGTGGGTCTGGCAACGAATATGTAGCGAGGGCCAGCTGACTAGATCATACAGGTCGCAGTGATGGGTGGTATATGGGGCTTTGGTGACAAAATGGATGGCACCGTGATAGACTGCATCCAGTTTGTTGAGTAGAGTGTTGGAGGATATTTTGTAAATGACATCGCTGAAGTCGAGGATCGGTAGGATATGTTTGGCGACGTGAGTGAAGGAGGCTTTGTTGCGAAATAGGAAGCTGATTCTAGATTTAATTTGAGTGTGGAAGGAGAGTTTACAGTCTAGCCAGACACCTTGTCCACATTTTCTAAGTCAGAACCGTCCAGAGTAGTGATGCAAGTCTATCGGGTGGGTGTGGGCAGCGAACGGTTGAAAAGCATGCATTTAGTTTCACTAGCGTCTAACAGCAATTGGAGTCCACGCAAGGAGTGTCATATTGCATTAAAGCTCGTTTGGAGGCTTGCCAACACAGTGTCCAAAGAAGGACCAGATGTATACAGAATGGTGTCGTCTGTGTAGAAGTGGATCAGGGAATCACCCGCAGCAAAAGGGTGTCGTGGAAATTTCCTCTATTTACCAAATCATGAGCGCAAACCACACACAAGTCATCAAAGTCCATCTTTAAATATATGAGCTCTATCACAATCCTGTGACTCTCAATGAATTCTCTGAGAGCCCCCCTACATTGCAACTGAGATCCTTTAATAGCAAAGAACACACATAGTCAGACAGCATAGACATAATAAATCGTCCAGCTTTGTCTCCTTACTCAAACCCTAGAACCATAAACCAATCCTCCATATCAACAGGCATATATCAAATTGTCATTTAGATACAACCAATCCTGGACAAGCTCACGGAGAGGATAGAATGATTCCAGACACTGCCATCCTCCTTTCCCCGATGGGAAAAGTAGGGAGTGACTGGCACACAGACACAGTGGAGCAAAAGATATGTTTACACATGATGATACCTTGACCTCTCCCCTCTCTGTGGACCATGCAACTTAGTCTTGACATAGAACAGATAACTGAAACCCCGCCACAGTATTATACAAAAATAACATTCTGATGAGAAGTAACTTACAAACATATGATGAATATAAAACATCTTACCTATGTTACCAACCAATTCTGATTATTCCCCAACATTCCCCTCTCAAGGGACATTGTCCCTTCTAAAGAATCAGAATATTAATTACATACTCAATATTTAAAAATTCAAATCCCCTCAATGTCAAATACCTTAGCTTATATGTAAGCTTTCTCCCTTCTGAAACTAAGTTTACAACCTTTATTCTATAAGACAAATTTGCACATGTTTAATAACACAGAACAATCCATTTGAGGAAAATAAAAACATAACATATAAATGCTCTTTAAGTTACATGAGAACCAGTGTCTAAACACAGGCCTCCTCACAACATATAGGACAGACATCCCTCTAAGTCCTCATGCTCAGAAATATACTTAGGAATAGAGAATAGGTCATTGAAATCATTCATATTCCAAATCATAAGTAACAACCCAACTATTTATCCAACCAATATTTAGAATAGCATTCCTCAGTGATTCAAATTTGTCTTATCACTCAAAGTAAAAACCTCAATTTAACACACATCAATATTAGCAGATTTACTTACATTCAGTTTTTTAATCATGATTATGATACAGATCAGTATCTCAATGCATTCTTAATCTAAATGACTACAATTTACATGGTGTATACCTCTTCAATCAACCTGATACCACAAAAGTATAAACAATTTTAATGGCACAGTTGACCAACCCCCCTCTCAGGCACTGAATCTTCTGGCGTCTCTTTCGTTTTCTTCAGATAGCTTTACAGTTCAAAGTGGACGGCCCATGATAATGTCCCAATTTCAATGTCTCATCTTTACCGCTCATGTCTTGTCCATTCGTCAACCAATATACCAGCATCATAAGAAAATGTTAGAACAGTCTTTCTCCATGATCACTCCAAGTGGACTCATCACAGTATGAGAGAACCATGAAAGAAAAGCAGTTGATAGCTTAGATCTGAGACTGTACACCAATTTCTGGCTTGGTTATTTTCTCTCGTTAGAAGTGGTTTGGAAATCCTTCAACGCCTTTGTCACTCTTCTTCAGCCAGTTAGATGGGGTTTTGAGGTACACACACCATTCGGTCCAATTATCTCTTCCATGCATTAAGATACCGTCTGATGTCACTTTTCATGATAACCTCGAAAGAACAGATCAGAACAACAGTTTAGTTCAGTTCATTAACTACATGATAAATTATTACTTTTACCAATTATTCTTAATACACATATCTAAACATATTTCACAGAGAATATCAAAACATTCTATTGAAACTATTCTTTCAAATTGGTTTATACTCCCCATCTCACTGTCAACTCCATCGTAGAGCCAAGGATCAAGAAGTTAGACCTATACCTCGGGAATAGAACAAAGCAAACACAAGTATACACTCAACAATACAATACACTCCTTCACATATCACTTAAGTTGTATAACTTCAATTCAAACCCTCAAAAAACTGAATCCTCCCCCATGTTTTACACACATCTTTCCTTATGAGAGTAATGTAAAACAAATCTGAAAAAATGTCAAACTAAATTTCAACTAACCTAATTAAATTAAAATCAATTAACTAAAAAAAACTCCAAAGAAAAATGATTTAACCCCTATGGTCATATGAAAATAGACTAAAAGTAGCATATCCTTAGTTAAAAGCATTGCCCTCTCCCTCTTCACAGTGGTCCAAATTACAAATATGGCTAAGAAACATATTTACCAATTACACAAATTATTTTGAAAGCAGTATTACAAATGACCATAAATTCATTATCCAAATAGCTTTCCAATGCGGGTGATCAAGCCACAACGGAAAGTCATCAGAAGGTCATAGGTCATACAAAACCCTTCAACGCAGTGTTTTTCACTATATTAAACAAATTGCAAACAATAGTCAACTAGTTCCAACATTTTTGTATTTCCATGTTCCCAGAATATTCCTTTATCAAAAAATGTGCGTGTATAATGAAAACTCAGAAAATAAAAACTCATTAAAATCCCATGTGGTGAGTGCCCCTTTAAAATACCTTTGCACTAAAACAAACAACTTCCAGGCCCTCTTCAATGTGGTAGTTTATGGCCTCGATTTCACTCACTCTCCCCAAGAGTATAGTCCCTGGAAACATTCCAAAGAGAGACAGTGAAATACCCATTTTCCCAGAGAAAACACAAAACACTTAGTATTCATTACACTACATCGATTCAGAAACTCAAACGTGAACTATAAACCAAACCTAATGCTAATTCCACTGTATCTCAAATCATTGATCATAAGTTTTAATCAACATCAATTAAATCAACCTCTAAAAAAACTTTAATCAGCAATCTAATAATTTCAACCTGTTGATATACATTTAGTAAAACCCAATCCTGATTTTTTAAAACAAATCTAAAATCTTTCAAAAGTTGGCGCTGTCTCATCAGCATAAAAATCCAAACAAACTTATTATTTTTTCCCACTCATATCCACAAAGCTTTCATTCCCCAAAGGTCAATACTGTTCAGCACATTCCTTAATGATCTTCCTTTAGTCTATACAGGGTCTGAAGTTCCAATGTATGCAGATGATACAGTGATAAATTCATGAAAATAACAAACGACACAAGAAACTCACTACTATAATGGTTCAGATGACAAAATTGCTCAGAGACTCATGTTTACATCTCAATAAAATAAAACACAGTCTGCATGTTCCTCTAAAAACAACTACTGATGGAAAAAGCTCCTGGTGGTATCTGATTTTAAGTGCCAAGGCATCATACTTGCTTCCAACCTTTCTTTTAAAAAGCAAACAATAAAGGAACTCAAATAACCAAATTCAACCTAGCTAATTTCCCAAAACATATGAAATTGTTTTGACTATTGCGGTAACAACACTATAATTAAAATCTATGATACTCCCCCACTTAACATATTAGTTTATTAGTTTGGCCCAATCTTGCTTTTCAACATTCATACCCATTCAGTCTTCTGCCAACAGGCTCTCATACTACTCAATCCAGCAATCACCTTTAATGACCTGACATTGTTCCACATAATGGAAACATACTATAATGTTAGACTACATGAACTTTCCTGCTCAAATTAACTGGTGTTACTTAAACAATCAAACCAAGAATCAATAACCATCAGAATCCATTCTCACAATGTTTTACTGATTCAGACAACTTTCAGATCTCTTTTCTTAATCTCAAATAAACCCAATCAGCTCGAATCAAAATTGTACTGCTAGAAATACAGAAAAAGTGTACCTGAACAACGGTCAAAACAATTAGAGTAAGGCTATTGTACATTCAAACTAATAATGCAAATTTTTGTTGTTCTACAACAATCTACCTGCCTCCAGCAACTTTCCCTCAATTAGTACTCCCCTATTCAATTTTTTCCCATTGGGCAAAAATATATAACCCCTCTCATTTCAACGTTTTCGCTAACCTCTTTTAAGTTAAAAATCCGCAACTTTCATAACTTGCTACTCTTTGTCTTCAACTTAGTATAATGTATATATTAGTATTGAAAAAAAACACTCAGACGTTTCTAAAACTGGTTAAATCATGCTGTCAATCTATAACAGAATTAAAAACAGGAAAATCACTGATCACTGAAAGTCGGAAAATCCTCCATGCGCCATTACAGAATGTCTTTAAAGGTAACTGTATTAAATCTATTGCAGACCTACAGCTTCCAATTTAAATACGAGTCTCCTCATTTGATACATTATTCCAGGGAACCGATTCCCTCCGATGAAACAGGATGTTTTGGTCGAGGTTTTTCCGGTCATTTTTTCCAGACGATCCTATAGCATTTACATCGCCTCCTGATGAATTTTATCGCTTATTAACGTGTACTAATACCTAAAGTTGCATTACAAAAGTATTTTAAGTGTTTTGTGAAAGTTGAATCGTAGTTTTATCAACTTTTACCTAAACAATCTATTGAAACGCTATTTTCCCCTTATCACACAGTCTTCAGGACAAGATATCTAGGCTATAAACCGATTTTTAAAAAAAAGACCTTATATTGAACATGGGACATCACCATAACAAAGAAGATGGTCAAAACATAATGTTTTAATTTTATTTTATGCAAAAACTCAGCGCCGTTCAGAAAACAATCAGTCAGTTTAATGACTGGGAATTTTGGGGGTAATGCTATCAGATAATAGCCTCCAGGCTTTCTTCTAGCACTGAAAACTGACTTGCTATAGAAAAACTAAGATTAGCTTTAAATTCACTACCTTGAATTTACAAATGAAAGTTTCATGAAATTAAGTTTTATCAAAAACTAGGTGGCAAATCTATGAGTGCTGTTCCTTCGTGGGAACAATATTTTGCATAATCTTTCAATGATAACAACTTACTCCTTTCTTTTTTCAAATTGGGCAAAAATATAACCCCTATTTCAACGTTTTCCTTACCTCTATGTAAGATTAAAATCCAACTTTATAACTGCTCTTCACACTTATGAAATGTATCCTATTTCTTTAAAAATAACACACGTAGCGCCAAAATTATAACATGCGTCAGTCAATCTATAAGAATGAAAAACATTTTGGTAATCACTTTCTATTGCCATCTTTATTATTCAGAATTTCTTTAACTTAGGTAACTGTCTTCTCTATTGATACAGTAATTTAAATACGACTTAATTCTCAATACATTATTCCAGCAGATAATTTAGTGAACAGACATCGTCTTGCATCAGAATTCAAACTTCGTTATTATTTTAAGTTGAATTAGTCTATCAATTTAACCTAAACAATCTAAACAAATTGAAAAAATTTATCCCTTCTATCAATTTGAACCAGACAAGCTATTAAAACGTTCAGTTTATATCTTATACAAACACTAGCGACCATAACTTTCCAGGCAAAACATACAAACAGATTATTTACAATCAAAAACTCAGAATTCAGCCAGGCTGACTGGGAATGGAACATGGTTCCCAATCAGCAGGTGAAATTCTACCACTGAACCACTAATTCTATTGAAAAACTAAGATTCTCCCATATAAACCCAATTTCTAAGTAAAATCTAAAACACGTCACTATCGGTAATTCCTAGAAGAATAACCCCAATTTTAATAGTACAAACGTTACTCCAGCTATGATTCTCAAATTCCCCAATGAATATACCCTAGCAATCAAAGAATAAAATACAGTTAATGACTAGGAAACAGATATTGCGCCTTTTAATAAAAATAGATTATGTTTACTTATGCAAAGTATTTCAATTACTTGACTACATCACATTAATCACGCAATGATAATTAGTTTGATGGAAAACCTTAGGCTTTGTACGACATTATAAATTACATCGAGATTCCCTCTTAATTCTCTCTAACTTTATTCAGTTTATTCAATAAATCCCGCAACTTCTCTCATACTGGGAAGAAAAAATATAACATGTTCAGACCTTAAGGGCAGTTTAATTTCAAATGTTTCACCCAGACGGAGATAATCCAATATGCGTTTTATAGTTACATCGTTAGGGTAAGATAACCAAAAGTGGACACACTCTAATCAGTTTCTAGAGCTCAATTTCCCAGATTTTGTAGATTATTTTAATAGTGCTTAAAACCTCATCTTTATCAAATTATCCATTTAAGATACCAACTCAAAACCTACGTACGTCTACGAATGGGTGGTTTAAATTGTATCTAATCATTCTCAGCATTACTTTATCAAATCTCTAGTAATTGATTATACACACATACAATTTATCATAATTTCAAATAATTCACAGAATCCATATAAAACTTAAGAAATCTTAGGTACTTTAAGAACTTTCAGGATCACCCACACAGGATTGGTCAGATGTTCACACAGAACTGGTCAGACGTCCACACAGAACATCAGAACATAAAAAGGTTTGCCCACACAGAGTCAACCCTACCCCGCTCACACAGAACACAACTATTACCTAGTGATCCCATAACAAAATACTCACACAGAGTAACCCAGGGCATACCTGGCTAACACATTTAAAATAATTGGAATTCACCACATCTGAGGGTCACTTAGACAATCACACAGATGCACAGAATGAGGTCCTTCTTCCAATAGGGCTTCACCAAATGCTGTGTTTTCACCTAGAATGCACAGACCCCCTGGCCACTCACCCCGACAGACCTCACCAAATCCCCACTGTGATCAATTCAGTGTCAGGACGGCTCTTGGTCACTGGCAACCGGACAGTGGCAGAGTATCTTTTGAGTCCACAAACAGTCAGATTACTCTCCCCTGACTCGGCCCTGCTTACGCCGCCAAGGTGCCTTCCTTACAAAGGAATTCACGCTCAGAGTATACGTAACAGGCATAATTAAAAAACTTGACTTCAAATCTGTGTGTGGTTCGCTCACATTTTTCTTTAAAAAAAACTCAGTTTGAGATGTGGTATCCACTCGGCTCGCTTCCTCTCAGATCAAAGGTTGGTCCATCTGCTTCGTTCCCGAAGTGTGGTTCTCCCTGAGATCCCAAGTTTAGGGGATCCCTCGTGCACGATTTATTTACCTAGATCGTAGGAACGGTCACCGAGTGAAGATTCACATCCCATCCTCGTCGCCAAATGTCGTGGAAATTTCCTCTATTTACCAAATCATGAGCGCAAACCACACACAAGTCAGAGTTAGTTATCAAAGTCCATCTTTAATTATATGAGCTCTATCACAACCCTGTGACTCTCAATGAATTCTCTGAGAGCCCCCCTACATTGCAACTGAGATCCTTTAATAGCAAAGAACACACAGTCAGACAGCATAGACATAATAAATCGTTCAGCTTTGTCTCCTTACTCAAACCCTAGAACCATAAACCAATCCTCCATATCAACAGGCATATATCAAATTGTCATTTAGATACAACCAACTCTAAATACAACCAATCCTGGACAAGCTCACGGAGAGGATAGAATGATTCCAGACACTGCCATCCTCCTTTCCCCGATGGGAAAAGTAGGGAGTGACTGGCACACAGACACAGTGGAGCAAAAGATATGTTTACACATGATGACCCTTGACCTCTCCCCTCTCTGCGGACCATGCAACTTAGTCTTGACATAGAACAGATAACTGCAACCCCGCCACAGTATTATACAAAAATAACATTCTGATGAGAAGTCCATAGAGACTGCCAGAGGTCCGAACAACAGGCCCTCCGTTTTGACACACTGAACTCTGTCTGAGAAGTAGTTGGTGAACCAGGCTGTTGGGTGTGCCGATAAGAATACGGGTGATTGACAGTCGTAAGCCTTGGCCAGTTCGATGAAGACGGCTACACAGTACAATCTTTTATCGATGGCGGTTATGATGTTGTTTAGTACCTTGAGCGTTGCTGAGGTGCACCCGTGACCAGCTCGGAAACCGGATTGCACGGTGGGATTGAAAATGGTCAGTGATCTGTTAATTAACTTGGCTTTCGAAGACTTTGGAAAAGCATGGCAGGATGGATATAGGTCTATAATAGTTTGGGTCTAGAGTGTCACCCCCTTTGAAGAGGGGGGATGACCGTGGCAGATTTCCCATCTTTAGGGATCTCAGACAATACGAAAGAGGTTGAACAGAATGGTAATAGGAGTGCAACAATGGCAGTGGATAATTTTAGAAAGAGAGGGTCCAGATTGACTAGCCCAGCTGATTTGTCCAGGTTTGGCAGCTCTTTCAGAACATCTGCTATCTGGTTTTGGGTGAAGGAGAAGCTGTATAGGCTTGGGCAAGTAGCTGCGGGGGGTATTGGGGTAACCAGGAGGACAGCATTGCCAGCCGTAGAGAAATGCTTATTCTAATTCTTGATTATCGTGGATTTATCGGTGGTGACAGTGTTACCGAGCCTCAGTACAGTGGGCAGCTGGGAGAAGGTGCTCTTGTTCTCCATGGACTTTACAGTGTCCCAAAACTTTTTGGAGTTTGAGCTACAGGATGCAAATTTCTGTTTGAAAAAGCTAGCCTTTGCTTTCCTGACTGACTGCTTGTATTGGTTCCCGACTTCCCTGAACAGTTGCATATCGCAGGGACTATTCGATGCTATTGCAGTCCGCCACAGGATGTTTTTTTGCTGGTCGAGGGCAGTCAGGTCTGGAGTGAACCAAGGGGTATAGCTGTTCTTAGTTCTACATTTTTTGAAAGGGGCATGCTTATTTAAGATAATGAGGAAATTACTTTAAAAGAACGACCAGGCATCCTCGACTGATGGGATGAGGTCAATATCCTTTCAGGATCGCTGGGCCAGGTCGATTAGAAAGGCCTGCTCGGAGAAGTGTTTTAGGGAGCGTTTGACAATGATGAGAGGTGGTCGTTTGACCGCGGACCCATAGCGGATGCAGGCAATGAGGCAGTGATCGCTGAGATCCTGGTTGAAGAAGGCAAAGGTGTATTTGGAGGGAAAGTTGGTCAGGATAATATCTATGAGGGTGCCCATGTTTATGGATTTAGGGTTCACCTCCAATTGACTCGAATGATGTCAATTAGTCTATCAGAAGCTTCTAAAGTCATGACATCATTTTCTGGAATTGTCAAAGCTGTTTAACAAACTATAGTTTTGGCAAGTCAGTTAGGACGTCTTCTTTGTGCATGGCAAGTAATATTTCCAACAATTGTTTACAGACAGATTCATTCACTAATAATTCACTGTATCACAATTCCAGTGGGTCAGAAGTTTACATAGACTAAGTTGACTGTGCCTTTAACAAGAAATTAGTGGAGTGGTTGAAAAACAAGATTTAATGACTCCAACCTAAGTGTATGTAAACTTCCGACTTCAACTGTATATTGTTATTTTTTTCTGCTGCTCTTTAATGACTTAGCTTTTATTCCCGCACTGTCGGTTAGGGGCTCGTAAGTAAGCATGTCACTGTAAGTTCTACACCTGTTGTATTCGGCGCAGGTGACTAATAAAATGTTATTTGATTTGATTGAAATGAACAATATTAATGTCAGTTGAGAACTCTGAACATTCCAGTAATAATAAGATGCAAAATCAGTACTCATCTGAAAAATAATGTGCATAGGGTTCTACTAGGAATATTCAGTTGATGACAACTCAACGACTATGAATGAACTTGAGACAACGGCATGCCATATTAGGCTGGCTTCACTTGCTTGTGGGAAGTTGTCAGTCTGACGTGGATGTGTTCATGTGCTTTAGTACTCTGAACAATTCTTCAACCAATAAGATTTTAGATAGCTTGATAACATTGCTAATAATGAAGTTAGCTAGCTTGCTTAACATTGACAATATGGTCAGACTAGCTTCATTATTCATATTGATAAGGAATTTGTCGTCATCTTTTGGTTGAACGAGTAAAAGGTCAGTGGTGAAACATCACAACCCGGGAAATCGGATAACAACATTTTCTAAATTGTCATTCTGACTTGGATTCTGGGTCATTCTATTGAATTTTCCAACTGGGAACTAGGAGCTTTTGATAACGCCAATAGGACATGGACACGGCCTTAGGCCATGAAACACGTTGATTGGCCAGTGAGTGGCCATGCCCTCGTCACACCTACAATGTATTTATTAAAACAGTCGTTTTGTGCCACTTCCACCTATTGCGCTCATCATTTCCACTGTGAAAATAGCACATTTTTGTGCTATGACACACCCCTGTGGTTGAAAATGTGTTATTAGGAATTGTGGTTGGGTGCAGGTGAACAAACAGCTGACCCACGTATGACTAGTGTTTGTGTGTCATTCTCTCAATAGCCCTCTCTCAGAATTGCTTTCTGTCTCATTCACTCTCTTTATCTCAAGCCCTCCATTTCATTTTCTTACACAGAGTGGAATTGACATTGGAATGCTGCTGATGAAAAAGAAGAAAAGAGACACTGAAGAAAAGAGAAAAGACGAAAAAGAAAAAAAAAAAGCCAAAAAAGAGGCAAAAAAGGTGTAATACATGTCCAACACACATATCAGCTGATGTACGAAGGGATATATAAATACATTTATCGTAACACCACCGTTCAAAAGTTTGGGATCACTTGCTTCTACACCTGCATTGCTTTCTGTTTGGGGTTTTAGGCTGGGTTTCTGTACAGCACTTTGACATATCAGCTGATGTACGAAGGGCTATATAAATACATTTGATTTGACTTAGAAATGTCCTTGTTTTTGAAAGAAGAGGACAAGTGTCTAGTTTGAGAAACAGACGCCTCACAAGTCCTCAACTTGCAGCTTCATTAAATAGTACACGCAAAACACAGGTCTCAACGTCAACAGTGAAGAGGCGACTCCGGGATGCTATGGTTGTTTATATAGACAGGGTTTTGATATATAGGCAGAGTTGCAAAGAAAAATCCATATCTCAGACAGGTCAAAAATAAAAGATTAAGATGGACAGAGGAACTCTGCCTAGAAGGTCAGCATCCCGGAGTCGCCTCTTCACCGTTGACGTTGAGACTGGTGTTTTGTGGGTATTATTTAATGAAGTTAGTTTCTAGGCTGTTTCTCGCATGGAATAGCCTTTATTTCTCAGAACAGGAATAGACTGACGAGTTTCATAAGATAAGTGTTTCTGGCCATTTTGAGCCTGTAATCAAACTCACAAATGCTGATGCGCCAGATACTCAACTAGTCTAAAGGCCAGTTTTATTGCTTCTTTAATCAGGACAAACAGTTTTCAGCTGTGCTAACATAATTATAAAAGGGTTTTCTAATAATCAATTAGCCTTTTAAAATGATAAACTTGGATTAGCTAACACAACGTGCCATTGGAACACAGGAGTGATGGTTGCTGATAAATGTAGATATTCAATAAAAAATCTGTCGTTTACAGCTACAATAGTGATTTACAACGTTAACAATGCCTACACTGTATTTTTGATCAATTTGATGTTGTTTTTATGGTCCAAAAACAAAGACATTTCTAAGTGACCCCAAACTTTTGAATGGTAGTGGAGGACTAAGAACCACACACACAAAAATTGTTAGTGACCTTATTTCTCTTCCCTTCCCAGAATGGTGTGAATGGACACCTACCCAACAATACAGTCCATCCAGATGACAAGAGGGATGAAGAGAAAGGTTCCCCAGACCTGAAATTGAACCAGACAGCCATTGCCCTAGTTGACCGACCCATCAACGGACAGGTGTGTAGTGTAATGTACTACAGTATAGTGAGGCATTTTAGCAAAACAATTGTGTAGATGTTTGTACCCTGAAAAGATTCATATATGGAGCCGCCCCTGGGGCGTGGCAGCCATTTTTCAAAATGGCAGCAATATTTTAAACAGATTGTTTTGAGCTAAACACACCAAATCTGGCACAGAGGTAGATTTATGTAGCCTGAAAATATTTACATCTGGAGCCAACACACATTTGGCACCTGGGGTCCATGGTGGCCATCTTACAAAATGGCCACTGTCGGTAATAAAATGTTACAATTCTGAGGGCCTTTTTTGAGATACACGCACCACATTTGACACAGAGGTAGATGAATGTGTCCTGGAAAGATTTACAGATTGAGACATCATATATAAAAAATATATATATATATATATATATAATATATATATATAAAAACAGAGCTAGATTTATGAACCCTGAAAAGACTTGGCCCCTGGGGTCGTGGCATGTTACACAATGGCCGCTGTTGGTAATACAATGTTACAGTACTGAAGGGCTTTTTTAAAATAAACTTACAAAAGGGGGCATGCAGGTGGGGCAACCCAGCTATATTGTGTGCAAGTAAAGAGAGCTCTACATTATTATTATGAGATTAATTCTATGGAGGCTGTGCTGTGTCTGTGTATACGTATGAATATTTGTGTTTTTTGATGTTTCATCTTTGTTTCTAAACCTTTTACTTGGGAATTTATAAAAACAGATGGGAAAGAAATAGTGTTGGGGAAGAGTTAAATTGACAGACTGGCTGTGCAGTCTCGCTGTTCTACTGGTCACTCTTGTGGCGATGGATGGGATTGTCGGCCCGGGTGGCTTGGACTGGTGGCAAGTGTCTTGGACCCTCCTATACCTGACCAGTGTCATATGGTTGGACCCATTCTGGTATATGTGTGCATGGGGGTGTGTGTGAGGGGCGGACATGTGTCTAGGCGGGTGGGCATGGGTACACATGTACGCACGCATAAACATGGATTGAGTATGCTCGAGGGTATTGCCTGCCATTGGTTGATATACAGCATTGGTTGATGTGCAGAATACAGCTGAATACAGGGATTTAGGTCAGGTCCAAGGCCAGGAGTTTATTTTGCATAGAAGCCACGAGTAAATTAGCTGGGTAATGTCAGGGCTTTTAATGCTGTACTCATCTCTTTCTATTCGGTGTATGGCTCCACTGACCCAGTAAGTATTTTTTGAAAAATGATTTTAGAGGTCCCTGAGGGTGCATGGAATGCTGTCTCAAATCAACGTCAGACTAAACTCTGTTATAGACTTTAATTTATTCCAATATTTGTCCATTATAATCCGCTGGAATTAGAAAAACTGGTTGAAATTAAAATATTTTGCTTGACAGGCACATATCTGACAGAAACACAACCTGAGATAATAGTTCACAGCAATTGTGAACTATTCCACCAGAATGGCTGGGATATTTTCCAAAGTAGCTTTAGTGGCCATTTGTTAAATGCTCATGTGGTAGGACGTGAACTCCGGTCTCACGCTCCGGGACAGTCTGTGATTGATTCTGTGATTGGCTGTATTTATTCTACAATTTGTGTTACTGTTACAGTTTTTGGTTTTCAGGTGATCCAGGGCAAGAAGTATAGACCAAAAATATATCAATCAATCAAAGTAGTATAGGCAATAACTTTTTGTAGATTAAAGGTTTGTAATGTAGTGGTACAGTCTGCAACCTTTTAGTAAAATGTATGTCATGATCCAGGGTCCAAATCTATGATGGGACTATATCTACACTGGGGCAAAAAAGTATTTAGTCAGCCACCAATTGTGCAAGTTCTCCCACTTAAAAAGATGAGAGATGCCTGTAATTTTCATCATAAGTACACTTCAACCATGACAGACAAAATGAGAAAAAATAATCCAGAAAATCACATTGTAGGATTTTTTATGAATTTATTTGCAAATTATGGTGGAAAATAAGTATTTGGTCACCTACAAACAAGCAAGATTTCTGGCTGTCACAGACCTGTAACTTCTTCTTTAAGAGGCTCCTCTGTCCTCCACTCGTTACCTGAATTAATGGCACCTGTTTGAACTTGTTATCAGTATAAAAGACACCTGTCCACAACTTCAAACAGTCACACTCCAAACTCCACTATGGCCAAGACCAAAGAGCTGTCAAAGGACACCAGAAACAAAATTGTAGACCTGCACCAGGCTGGGAAGACTGAATCTGCAATAGGTAAGCAGCTTGGTTTGAAGAAATCAACTGTGGGAGCAATTATTAGGAAATGGAAGACATACAAGACCACTGATAATCTCCCTCGATCTGGGGCTCCAAGCAAGATCTCACCCCGTGGGGTCAAAATGATCACAAGAACTGTGAGCAAAAATCCCAGAACCACACGGTGGGGACCTAGTGAATGACCTGCAGAGAGCTGGGACCAAAGTAACAAAGCCTACCATCAGTAACACACTACGCCACCAGGGACTCAAATCCTGCAGTGCCAGACGTGTCCCCCTGCTTAAGCCAGTACATGTCCAGGCCCGTCTGAAGTTTACTAGAGAGCATTTAGATGATCCAGAAGAAGATTGGGAGAATGTCATATGGTCAGATCAAACCAAAATATAACTTTTTGTTAAAAACTCAACTCTTCGTGTTCGGAGGACAAAGAATGCATCCAAAGAACACCATACCTACTGTGAAGCATGGGGGTGGAAACATCATGCTTTGGGGCTGTTTTTCTATAAAGGGACCAGGATGACTGAAACGTGTAAAGGAAAGAATGAATGGGGCCATGTATCGTGAGATTTGGATTGAAAACCTCCTTCCATCAGCAAGGGCATTGAAGATGAAACGTGGCTGGGTCTTTCAGCCTGACAATGACCCCAAACACACCGCCTGGGCAACGAAGGAGTGGCTTCGTAAGAAGCATTTCAAGGTCCTGGAGTGGCCTAGCCAGTCTCCAGATCTCAACCCCATAGAAAATCTTTGGAGGGAGTTGAAGTCCGTGTTGCTCAGCAACAGCCCCAAAACATCACTGCTCTAGAGGAGATCTGCATGGAGGAATGGGCCAAAATACCAGCAACAGTGTGTGAAAACCTTGTGAAGACTTACAGAAAACGTTTGACCTCTGTCATTGCCAACAAAGGGTATATAACAAAGTATTGACCAAATACTTATTTTCCACCATAATTTGCAAATAAATTCATTAAAAATCCTACAATGGGATTTTGGGGATTTTTTTTCCTCATTTTGTCTGTCATAGTTGAAGTGTACCTTTGATGAAAATTACAGGCCTCTCATCTTTTTACGTGGGAGAAGTTGCACAATTGGTGGCTGACTAAATACTTTTTTGCCCTACTGTAAATATTTTCAGGGTACATGTATCTTCCTCTGTGCCAAATTTGGTGTGTTTATCACTGACAGTGGCCTTTGTAAGATGGCCCCCAGGGTCCAATCAAATATATTTATAGAGCCCTTCTTACATCAGCTGATGTCACAAAGTGCTGTACAGAAACCCAGCATTAAAACCCCAAACAGCAAGCAATGCAGGTGTAGAAGCACGGTGGATAAGGAAAAACTCCCTAGAATCGCCCTGAACCTAGGAAGAAACCTATAGAGGAACCAGGCTATGAGGGGTGGCCAGTGGTCTTCTGTCTGTGCCGGGTGGAGATTATAACAGAACATGGCCAAGATGTTCAAATGTTCATAGATGACAAGCAGGGTCAAATAACAATAATCACAGAAGGTGCAACAGGTCAGCGCCTCAGGAGTAAATGTCAGTTGGATTTTCATAGCCGATCATTCAGAGCATCTCTACCGCTCTTGCTGTCTCTAGAGTTGAAAACAGCAGGTCTGGGTCAATGGAGCACGTCCGGTGAACAGGCCAGGGTTCCATAGCCGCAGGCAGAACAGTTGAAACTGGAACAGCAGCACGACCAGGTGGACTGGTGACAGCAAGGAGTCATCAGGCCAGGTAGTCCTGAGGCATGGTCCTAGGGCTCAGGTCATCATCATCAGAAAGAAAGAAAGGATAGAGAATTAGAGAGAGCATACTTAAAAACCTCTTAAAGCTCTGGACTTTTTTTTCAACATTTTGTTAAAAATCGCGCAAATTTCAACGTCCTGTTACGCATGCCAGGAATATAGCACATGCATATGATTAGTATGTGTGGATAGAAAACACTCTGAAGTTTATAGAACTAGTTAAATCATGTCTGTGACTATAACAGAGCGTGAGGAGCAAGCAAAAGCCCAAGAAAAACTGTTCACAAAAAAAAATAAGAAATCCTTCCGCCAGTTGCCTGTATTGTCAATGGCAAGGGAAAATAGATGGTGATGAGGTTGCAATGCCTACAGCTTCCACACAATGTCGCCAGTACTGTCATTTGCTTCG
The DNA here is from genome assembly GCF_018296145.1 of Oncorhynchus tshawytscha. Lineage (NCBI taxonomy): Eukaryota > Metazoa > Chordata > Actinopteri > Salmoniformes > Salmonidae > Oncorhynchus > Oncorhynchus tshawytscha. The sequence goes on from NC_056456.1 coordinate 1,245,745, forward strand.
AAGTTAATCCTTGGTCAGAGGAGAAATAGGCACTTCCTGTCATCAAGTGCACATCTTGAACTTTTGAGAGAGAGAAAACGGAGCTTCATTTCAAGAACAGCTGCTATTGAATACAGATCGCCCCGTGATCAATTTGATCGATTATTAACGTGTACTAATACCTAAAGTTGGCTTACAAAAGTAGTTTGAAGTGTTTTGTCAAACTTTATTGGCAACTTCTTTAATTAAAAAAAATGACGTAGCGTTTTGTAAAGCTGCTTTTTCCTGGATCAGACTCGCTTCATAAATGGACATTTTGGGTATACATGGACGGATTTAATCGAAAAAAAGACCCAATTGTGATGTTTATGGGACATATAGGAGTGCCAACAAAGAAGCTTGTCAAAGGTAATGAATGTTTTATATTTTATTCCTGCGTTTTGTGTAGCGCTGGCTACGCTAATTCCTTTGTTTACGTCTTTTTCCGGTATTGCGGGGGGGTGCATGCTATCAGATAATAGCTTCTCATGCTTTCGCCGAAAAGCATTTTAAAAATCTGACATGTTGGCTAGATTCACAACGAGTGTAGCTTTAATTGAGTACCCTGCATGTGTGTTTTAATGAAAGTTTGAGTTTTAGCGAGTACTATTAGCATTTGGCGTTGCGCATTTCCATTTCCTGTAGGCTATGTGAGACGCAGACGTCTCACCTTGCCCTAACAGGTTAAATTCACACAGAACACCGGATAAGACAGGAGAAATACTCCAGATATAACAGACTGACCCTTGCCCCCCGATACAAACTTTTGCAGCATAAATACTGGAGGCTGAGACAGGAGGGGTCGGGAGACACTGTGGCCCCGTCTGACGATACCCCCGGACAGGGCCAAACAAACAGGATATAACCCCACCCACTTTGCCAAAGCACAGCCCCTACACCACTAGAGGGATATCTTCAACCACCAACTTACTATCCTGAGACAAGAAATCAAATCAAATTTTATTTGTCACATACACATGGTTAGCAGATGTTAATGCGAGTGTAGCGAAATGCTTGTGCTTCTATTTCCGACAATGCAGTAATAACCAACAATTCCAAAACTACTACCTTATAGACACAAGTGTAAGGGGATAAAGAATATGCACATAAAGATATATGAATGAGTGATGGTACAGAGCGGCATGAGTATGAGATGAGTATGTAAACAAAGTGGCATAGTTAGTGGCTAGTGATACATGTATTACATAAAGATGCAGTAGATGATATAGAGTACTGTATATACGTATGTAAACATTATATTATAGGTAGCATTGTTTAAAGTGGCTAGTGATATATTTTACATCAATTCCCATTATTAAAGTGGCTGGAGGTGAGTCAGTGTGATGGCAGCAGCCACTCAATGTTAGTGGTGGCTGTTTAACAGTCTGATGGCCTTGAGATAGAAGCTTTCGGTCCCAGCTTTGACAGCAAGGAGCTTTGACAGCTTTGATGCACCTGTACTGACCTCGCCTTCTGGATGATAGCGGGGTGAACAGGCAGTGGCTCAGGTGGTTGTTGTCCTTGATGATCTTTATGGCCTTCCTGTGACATCGGGTGGTGTAGGTGTCCTGGAGGGCAGGTAGTTTGCCCCCGGTGATGCGTTGTGCAGACCTCACTACCCTCTGGAGAGCCTTACGGTTGTGGGCGGAGCAGTTGCCGTACCAGGCGGTGATACAGCCCAACAGGATGCTCTCGATTGTGCATCTGTAGAAGTTTGTGTGCTTTTGGTAACAAGCCAAATTTCTTCAGCCTCCTGAGGTTGAAGAGGCGCTGCTGCGCCTTCTTCACGATGCTGTCTGTGTGGGTGGTCCAATTCAGTTTGTCTGTGATGTGTACGCCGAGGAACTTAAAACTTACTACCCTCTTCACTACTGTTCCATCGATGTGGATAGGGGGGTGTTCCCTCTGCTGTTTCCTGAAGTCCACAATCATCTCCTTAGTTTTGTTGACGTTGAGTGTGAGGTTATTTTCCTGACACCACACTCCGAGGGCCCTCACCTCCTCCCTGTAGGCCGTCTCGTCGTTGTTGATAATCAAGCCTACCACTGTTGTGTCGTCCGCAAACTTGATGATTGAGTTGGAGGCGTGCGTGGCCACGCAGTCGTGGGTGAACAGGGAGTACAGGAGAGGGCTCCGAACGCACCCTTGTGGGGCCCCAGTGTTGAGGATCAGCGGGGTGGAGATGTTGTTGCCTACCCTCACCACCTGGGGGGCGGCCCGTCAGGAAGTCCAGTACCCAGTTGCACAGGGCGGGGTCGAGACCCAGGGTCTCGAGCTTGATGACGAGCTTGGAGGGCACTATGGTGTTAAATGCCGAGCTGTAGTCGATGAACAGCATTCTCACAAAGGTATTCCTCTTGTCCAGATGGGTTAGGGCAGTGTGGTTGAGATTGCATCGTCTGTGGACCTATTTGGGCGGTAAGCAAATTGGAGTGGGTCTAGGGTGTCAGGTAGGGTGGAGGTGATATGGTCCTTGACTAGTCTCTCAAAGCACTTCATGATGACGGAAGTGAGTGCTACGGGGCAGTAGTCGTTTAGCTCAGTTACCTTAGCTTTCTTGGGAACAGGAACAATGGTGGCCCTCTTGAAGCATGTGGGAACAACAGACTGGGATAGGGATTGATTGAATAAGACCGAGTATAGCCCACGAAGATCTCCCCCTCGGCACGAACCCAAGAAGGGGGCGCCAACCCAGACAGGAAGATCACATCACTGACTCAACTCACTCAAGTGACGCACCCCTCCTAGGGATGTTATGGAAGAGCACCAGTATGCCAGTGACTCAGACCCTGTAATAGGGTTTGAGACAGAGAATCCCAGTGGAGAGAGTGGAACCGGCCAAGCAGAGACAGCAAGGGTGGTTTTTGCTCTAGTGCCTTTCCGTTCACCTTCACACTCCTGGGACAAACTATACCCAATCATAAGACCTACTGAAGAAATTAGTCTTAAATAAAGACCAAAAGATCGAGATCGAGTCTGCTTCTCTCACATGGATGATAGGCAGACCCTTCCTTAAAAATGGAGCTCTATAGGAGAAAGCCCTGCCTCCAACTGTTTGCTTGGAAATTCTAGGGACAGTAAGGAGGCCTGCGTCTTGTGACCATAGCGTATGTGTAGGTATGTACAGCAGGACCAAATATTAAAGATAGGTAGGAGCAAGCCCAGGTATTGCTTTGTAGTTTAGCAGTAAAACCTTGAAATCAGCCCTAGCCTTAACAGGAAGCCAATGTAGAGAGGCTAGCACTGGGGTAATATGATAAACATATTTTGGGTTCTAGTCTAGATTATTGCAGGCGTTTTAGCACTAACTGAAGTTTATTTAGTGCTTTATCCGGGTAGCCGGAAAGTAGAGCATTGCAGTAGTCTAACCTTGAAGTGACAAAAGCATGGATTCATTTTCCTGCAATGTCACGTAGTCTAAATCTGTGGTGGCTCCATATGTAAATATTTTCATGATAGATATGTGTGTTTTTCTCAAAATAGACCTTCTGAATTGTAAAATAGTGTTATCGTATACCGCTATAAAAAAAAATGCTGCCATGTTCCCCCAGGGGCCAAATCTCAGGCGGCTCCATATTGAAATCTTTTTAGTTTACATAAATCTATCGCTGTGCTAAATTTGGTGCTTCAGTAAAACCTCCAGGTGCACCTAGGCTAGCCCATAATGCTTTTGAAATGTGTATTTTATCAGAGGAGAGTAAAGATTGAAACTCTGTCTCTCTGTCAATCTAAGGTGAACTGGGGTTTTGAGCAGCAAGGTAACGGGTTCGACCAGGACTCTAAAACTGATATTCATGGAGATGATCACATAACCCAGATGTCCAGTACCGGAAGAGAAGGGGAGATGGGGAGGAGCTCCGTCAACGACACACACACCATCATCCTGGACCTATCCACAGCCAACTTTGCTGACACGGCCACTGTGAAGACACTGAAAAACGTATGAGTGTGTGTGGTTTTGAAGGAGTGGGGTTTGAGCGCAAAGGGGATAGAGAGGAGAAAAGGAAAGAGAGAAAGAGGTTAGGTTCACAGATGTTTTCAGAAATGTGTTATTGTTAGTTTCTTTGTATCCAGTCTTCTTATGTAACATTGTTTGCAGTCGCTCAAAACAAACAAAAGGTCTTGTTTTCTGTGAGTTGGCAGGCCTAAATTATATTTTTATATACCCTATGTACCCTATGTACATAAGAGGCACAGATAGAAAGAGGTGGAAATGAAGAGGGATGGAAGAGAAAAACAAGATAAATCCAAACTGGTGTAACAAAAACAGTCCGAGAGAAACATGGACTTCTTATTTGACCTTCTCTGTCTCTCACTTTCTCTTTTTTTGCAGATATTCCTAAACTACAGAAAGATTGACATTGACATTTATTTAACTGGATGCCAAGGTGAGTATGTGTCAGTGGAGGCACCTCAGAGGAGGAAGGGGAGGACCATACTCTTCATTGAAATTCTGAAAAAAAACAAGTCAAACATATATGTAACATAAACTATACTAAACATTTCCATAGACTTACACAGTAATTATAACTTCCGGAGGACATCCTCCAACCTATCAGAGTTCTTGCCGTATGAACTGACATGTTGTCCAGAGAATGAACGTAGTACTGAAAGCATAAGCTACAGCTAGCTAGCAGTGCATAAAATGTGGTGAGTAGTTGACTCAAAGAGCGAGAAAGACAATAGTTGTACAGTTTTGAAGGAGAAGCAAGAAATAGAGAGAGATTTAGATTTTTTTAAATTATTTAATTTCACTTTCTTAGCTAGCTAGTTTAGCCTACTCAAACAGAGAGGGATGCTATGTTAGCTAGCTGGCTATCCAACACTGAAACTCTTCCAAGTCAAGGTAAGCTTCTGGTTTTATTAATTTATTCCTACCAGGGTCCACCGGTGTAACTGCTCAACTGCATAATTGTAGTGGGTTTACTAACGCGTTAGATCTAGTAGCTATGTTGATTATGACGTTAATATGGTGACAACAATGTAGGCTGTGTGTAGAGGTTAGTGGTTATTATATTAAGGTTTGGCTTGGAAAAGTTTTTTTGCCTGGTCAAAGACAACTGATATGTTGTTACTGAAGTCCACAAGCGAAGGGAAAAGGTGAGGAGGAAAGCGCGTAGATGCTAGAAGGAACTATAGGTGGGTGATATGAAAGTTAAATGTGTTTGCTTTTGATCAGGGGTTGTATTCATTCCACCGATTCTGTTGAAAAATGTTTATTTAACGCTAGCAAATGGAGTGAAACAGGGATAAACATGTAATTTATTTTACCAGCTAAGTTGACTGAGAACACATTCTCATTTACAGCAACGACCTGGGGAATAGTTAGAGACGAGGGGGGATGAATGAGACAATTGTAAACATACCTGAATTTGTCCAATATAAACTATAATTTGCAACTGTTGGACTAATAATTACACTCTAGATCAGCTAGATGCTGGCAAGCGTGTGCAAGGCAGTATTGAATGTGTCAATATCTGTCACCTTGATTACTAAAATGTATCTTAACCTGTGTACCTACATGGTAAACGTTAATTCATATGCTAGGTTGTAGCAACCTCATGATGGATATTGGAAACATTTGAGTATCATGTAGTAGCCTAAACCTATCGTTGTTACGTTGAGCTGGTTGAATGGAAATGGAATGACAGTCATCCAATATGCTGTAATAGAAACACTAAGGCCATGCTCATAAAAAAGTTTCGTCATCCCTCATCTTAAAATGGCACCGACCGCCACTGGTATGTGTGGTAATTCAGGCTCCAGCCGTAGCTTGTGTTGTCTGTGTGTTTGGGGTTCACGTGTGTATTGTCTAACCTGGTTTGTCTCTCCTCCAGTCTGTGTGGTGGAGCAGTTATCGAGTGCAGGCTTCTTCTCTGAGTCCATCCCTAAAAGCTGTCTGTTCACTACGATCCACGACGCGGTGCTACACAGCCTCCGACTGCATGGGGCCTCAGACATGCCCATCATCTACGAGTATGCTCTGGTGAGTGGAGCAGACTTTGAGCTACTTTATTGTTATTATTTCTTAGGCTACCTAGAAATGCATTAGTTCATATAGTCACAGAATCATATCTTATGTTCTGACCCTATCTCCTCTTCTGTTAGGACTTGACCTGCACTACCAAGATGTAACCAACAGGGGTCACTTTGGTCCTCTTCCACTCCACCTTCATCTGCCTGGCTTCCCATTGGTTCCCCTCACCTCTTTCCTCTCTGTGAAAGAGAATGCACCACCGTGTGTGTTTTGCCGGTTGGACCAAGGCAGTTCCCCCTTCATGTTAAATAACTGAACACAAAATACCTCCCCGAAATAAAACTATAAAACTCCCCAATATATTTGTCAGCCACCTAAGATGTGTCGTCTAGTCAGCAGTTCACTTCACCTCCCCATCCCCCTCCCTCTCCCTATTTAATCCATTCCTCCTAGGGCCAGTGTGTCCCAGACAGTAGTATGTCCTGTACCTCAGGGGCCTTCTCCCATATATATATATATAGATATATATATATATACACACACACACACACACACACACACACACACACATAAATATACATACACACATACACACAGTACCAGTCAAAAGTTTGGACACATTCAATCAAGGCTTTTTCTTAATTTTTTCTACATTGTAGAATAATAGTTAAGACATAAAAACTATGAAATTACATATGGAAGCATGTAGTAACCAAAAATGTGTTAAATCAAAATATGTTTAACATTTGAATTTCTTCAAAGTAGCCACCCTTTGCCTTCATGGCACACTTGGCATTCTCTCAACCAGCTTCATGAGGCAGGCACCTAGAATGCATTTCAATTAACAGTTGTGCCTTGTTAAAAGTTCATTTGTGTAATTTATTTCATTCTTCATACATTTGAGCCAATCAGTTGTGTTTTAAAATATAAAGAAAAACCCTTGAATGAGTAAGTGTCCAAACTTTAGACTGGTACTGTATATATATAAATATAACACCCTTGCCTTTCATGAACAAACACTCACACTTACCTTTTTTCTCTTTTTGCACTGACTTTGCTGATAGCTACTTTGAGGAAAAATGTACTTACTCTCACTGAGATGTGGGTTGTCCCACCTAGCTATCTTAAGATGAATGCACTACCGGTCAGTTGCTCTGTATAACGTTGTCTGCTAAATTACTAAAATGTTCATGTAAATTATAATTGCTTTAATAACATTGGCTCTAGCTAACTCCTCTGTCTCTCATAAGCTAGGGTTATACGGTTTCAATGCCAAGGGGAAACATACAATGGGTAATTTCTTAAGCCTCATTGCTGATGTTGAAAATTATGTAAATCATCCTAAGACAGAATCATGGTAGTTGAATAGCAGCTATTCACTCTGCTATCCAAAGATGTTTCTATCATATCATTGACAACTTTAGCATTTTAGCAAATTAGCAACAACATAGCATCCTTCCCCTAACCCAGCTAACGTTAGCCACAACAAATTGGAATTTGTAACATATCATACAGTCCAGGTTGGCATCACGTAACCTTGAGCCACATCTATACATTGTGTATTTCAGGGTCAAATCAATGCCAAAGGGAGTATAGTTCTTCCCTAGTTTGAACACTGTTATAGAGCTAATCTCTTTGTATCTTTCTGTATTTTCCTAAAGAGGATGTGAATAATTCATGTTAATGTGCATTTTGAACATTTTACTAAATTGTTCATTTCCTGATCTAAGTTAATCTACTTTGAATACGAGTTGTAATTTTCTAGCATTGATCGAACACACACTCCAATATCTTAAAGTAAAAATTATTGTTTGAGTACATGGCTAAATAAAGTCAGTAAAATGAGCAGATCTGTTGTGTAAGTTATTGTGTTTCTGTTTCATATTCAGCACTTGTATGATTGAATACACTTCTGAAGCATAGCTGCACTCTTTATTCTCTCCAAAATAATATCCTACACATTTCATCATTAGTTACACATTGCAAACTATGTGAAACGTGTAGTGTCCTTGAGCGAGGCACTTTGCCCAAATTGCTCCTGCAGTTGCGTCTGCTAAATGACTCAAATGTACATGTAAATGTTTTAGCCTGGTCCCAGATCTTATCTGTATGTGCTTTAAACATATCTCCTGACTAATCATGACATGTAGTTGGTTCAAGACCAGGCTTTGTGTGACTCTCTGATAGTAACCTTCAGTGATTGAGATTTGAGTGTATCTGCAAATACATATATTTGTTTAACTTTTTAAGGTATAGGGGGCAGCATTTTCAATTTGGATAAATACTCTGAAGTTTCTAAAACTGTTTGATTCATGTCTGTGAGTATAACAGATTTTATGTAGCAGGCAAAACCCTGAGGACTAACCGTTCAGTTTTTTTATGTCTCTGTCTGTTCACTGAGTTCTCATTGGCAAACGATATTTCTTATGAACTTGTTTTCAGTTCCTACCACTTCCACTGGATGTCATTCATTTGTGCAATGAAGTAGGGCCATCCTGGAACAGGGTAACGCTGTTGAGAGTTGACCAAGACTTGAAAAGTAGTGTTAGTTTCCTCTCATCCTCTATTGAAAACAGATAGACCCGTCTTCAATTTGATCGATTATTAACGTTTAAAAATACCTTAAGTTGTATTACAAAAGTAGTTTGAAATATTTTTGCCATAGTTTATAGGCAACTTTTGAAATATTTTGTAGTGACGTTGCGCCGAATTAATTGAACGAAAGGATCAATTGTGATGTTTATGGGACATATTGGAGTGCCAACAAAAGAAGCTCGTCAAAGGTACGGCATCTTTTATACTTTATTTCTGCTTTTTGTGTAGCACCTGCAGGGTTGAAATATGCTACCCTCTTTGTTTACTGTTGTGCTATCATCAGATAATATCTTCTTATGCTTTTGCCGAAAATATATTTTTTTAAATCTGACATATTGGCTGGATTCACAACGAGTGTAGCTTTAATTGAGTATCTTACATGTGTGATTTAATGAAAGTTTGATTTTGCGCTGCATTTTCCCTGTTTTTTGCCCAAGTGGAACGCAACCGTCCCCTATACCGTAAGAAGTTATACACACGCCACTAATAAATGGAACCCTCCGTTCAGGAGAAAAGTTATTAAAGTCATGAACCATGATCACACCGCGTATGACTGGTCTAATCCTTAGAGTATTTCAGTCGTGAGGTTAACTCCTCCGTGGATAACATAGCTATGAAGTAGACTTCTTCATACCTACCACCACTACAATAGTGGAAGACAGTGACTGGTAGTAAAACCAGTACAGACTCCCTCAACACCAATTCTGACTGACCTCCAGGCATTGAAAATTACGTGGCTACATCAGACTCATTCTGAACAAGTTGTAATCTGCCAGGATACTTGGTTTCCTTCCCTTGACACGTGTGCTTGCGTAATCATAAATGCACAATGGAACATCTAGGATTTATGCTAGGATCACTTAAGGGTTCGAGCAAAATACCAGCCTTAGTAAAGTTGAACATTTATTTTGAGGCCTTTGACTCTACAGCTACAGCACTCACCAGTTTTCAGAAAAAGCTATCAAATTAATAGTTTACCTTTGATGATCTTCGGATGTTTTCACTCACACAACAAATGTTCCGTTTGTTCCATAAAGATGATTTTTATATCCAAAATACCTCCGTTTGTTTGTCTCGTTATGTTCAGAAACATGTCAAACGTTTTTTCTAATCAATCCTCAGGTTGATTTTAAAATATATAATCCATAATATATCAACCGCAAATGTCTTTCACAGTAGGAGAGGGGAAAACAATGGCTGTCAAAATTCTGTTGCGCAAGCAAAACTCATGTGACCACTCTACGCAATGTTATCGTTCTGGCTCATTTTTCAAAATAAAAGCCTGTTGACACCTTGAGGAAGCAATAAGGAAAGGAATCTGGTTCATATCCCTTTAAATGGAGCAAAGGGAGGCTATGGAACATGGAGTTTTCAAAATAGAATTCACTTTCTGGTTTGATATTCCTCAGGGTTTCACCTGCAATATCAGTTCTGTTATACTCACAGACAATATTTTGACAGTTTTGGAAACTTTAGAGTGTTTTCTATCCAATACTAATAATAATATGCATATATTAGCAACTGAGACTGAGCAGCTGGTCGTTTACAATGGGCACCTTTTCATCCAAGCTACTCAATACTGCCCCTGCAGCCATATGAAGTTATTAGTTTGATTACCCTGACATAAAACGTGTAGTGTATTTGAGGTTGAAAAAGTCTTCTGAAGTTTGTAATTTCCACTTTGAAATTTCAGACTTGATTTTCCCTTACAAAAATGTATCAACACCTACGAAAATGTAAATTTATTACAATCCACATAATAATTCACATTTCCTGTTGCTGCAGGATTATTTTCCTGTCTCAAAGTAAGATCCCATACTGTAACTAACTGCAATGTTGTTTATCCATCCTCTGTTCTCAGTAGTCACAGTGTTAAATCCCAGCAACAAATAAATGTGTATTTGGGTTTATTTGGCTTTTCTATAACCAGCTAATTTTCTTGGGAACAGTCATATTTAGACAACATGATGCCAAGTGTGTTGTTTTTACATAAACAGCCACTCCTTTCCCTTTTTGCAATATATCACACCTGAAGATATTTTAACCACAAATCTTAATGTCCTTATTAGTCAGCTAAGTCTCTGTTCGAACCAGAATATCAGGGATTGTGTCCTGCACTCAGATATGAGGAAGGTCCAACTGAGATACAAACAAAGACACAGCCATGAGTACACTCAGACTAGCTTGGAACATTGAGTAGCTTTTTTTGTACCTCTTATCAGGGTGTTTGACAGTTTGTTGATAATTGTGAGACCTTTGTGAGAGGTTTTTCCTCCGCACACTGTTTCAGACTAGAAGGGCAGACAAAGGAACATAGACAGAAAGAAAAGAGAGAGAGACACACAAAGTAATAAACACACAGACATTCAGTGTTGGAAGACATGGGAGTTGAGGAGCAGAGGGCTGGGGAGTTTTACGTGGAGAGGGATGTTTTGAACGAGCTTTGCTTGGACGAGTTGGCCAGAAGACGGACTCACTCCACCAGACCTCTCCTGAAGGAGCGGGTGAAAGATTCCCTCAGGTAAGATAGTAACATCCCATTGGGCACAAACGGATTGAATCAATGTAGTTTCAATGTAATTTGTCAACGTATCGTGATGTGGAATTTAGTAAAATACATTGGATTTGCAAAAGTCATCAATGTAGACTGATTTAGAGGGTGAAATTTCAACAACGGGATTATGTCATGGTAACCAATTTTCAACATAGACAAACCTTGCATAAATGTCTCTCCAATTAAGAACTCAAGACATTCACTATAGCAATCAGTCATTTCAAAGGGTAGATTTAACAGAACAAATGAAAAGTAAATATACTTTATCAATCATATATCATCAATTATGCTTTTTAGGCCCATGTCTTCAAAAGCTATCATTTCATTTCAAACCAGGATTCAACAAGAAATTTGAAAATAGGCCTAGGGTTTAAAGCTTTGGTTGATTTCACATTAGTAATAGGTTGAATTCACATCTCTATTGCAACCAAACATCTAAGTTAAAGAATAAGCCTAAGTCATATCAAACTTTAAATAAAGTTTGATCTGATTTGGGGCTCGATTCAATCTGTATCGTGGAAGTTTATTATAATAGTGGGATTTGAATTAAAAACCAATGTTCGCAGAGACTGCATTCATGGTAAATGCTGCATATCTGGGCTCAATCAGAAATTACCTTTAAATTTCAATCGCGCTATAGCACTAAACTTCTGCAATATGGATTCAATCAAAATTGAATTGTATTGGTTGTATACACATATTTATCAGATGTTATTGCGGAAGTAACAAAATGCTAATGTTCCTAGCTCCAACAGAGAAGTAATATCAGACAATACACAACAATGCACACAAATCTTATTCCATGCCTTTACATTTGTGTGTATTAGGTAGTTGTTGTGGAATTGTTATATTACTGCACTGTCAGAACAGTGCAGTAAAAGAAAAAGTAAAATAATAGAATTAAGATATACATAAATATTAGGATTAGCAATGTTGGAGTCCGGAGTGTGTATATATATATACAGTGTATTCGGAAAGTTTAGAGACCCCTTGACTTTTTCCACATTATGTTACGTTACAGCCTTATTTTCCTCATCAATCTACACACAATACCCAATAATGACTAAATATATTTTGCAAATATTGCAAAATATATATCACATAAGTATTCTGACTCATTACTTAGTTGAAGCACCGTTGACAGCAATTACAGCCTTGGGTCTTCTCGGGTGTGACGCTACAAGCTTGGCACACCTGCATTTGTGGAGTTTCTCCCATTCTTCTCTGTAGATCCTCTAAATCTTGTCAGGTTGTATGGGGATCGTCGTTGCACAGCTATTGTTTGATCGGATTCAAATCCGGGCTCTGGCTGGGTCACTCAAGGACATTCAAGAGACTGGTCCAGAAGCCACTCCTGCATTGTCTTGTCTGTGTGCTTAGGGTTGTTGTCCTGTTGGACAGGACAGTCTGAGGTCCTGAGCGCTCTGGAGCAGATTTTCATCAAGGATCTCTCTGTACTTTCCTCAATTCATCTTTCCCTCGATACTGACTAGTCTCCCTGCCACTGAAAAACATCCCCACAGGCTGATGCTGCCACCACCATACTTAACTGTAGGGATGGTTGCAGGTTTCCTCCAGATGTGACACTTGGCATTCAGGCCAAAGATTTCAATCTTGGTTTCAGATAATCTTGTTTCTCATGGTCAGAGTACTTTAGGTGCCTTATGTCAAATAAATCAAGTGTTGTTGGTCCCGTACACATGGTTAGCAGATGTTAATGCGAGTGTAGTGAAATGCTTGTGCTTCTAGTTCCGACAGTGCAGTAATATCTAACAAGTAATCTAACAATTCCCCAAAAACTTTGAAATACTCACAAAGGGGTGAATGAGAATATGCATACACGTATATGGATGAGCGATGTCAGGAGAAGCATAGGCAAGGTGCAATAGATGGTATGAGGTAATGTAAGATATGTTAACATTTTTAAATTGGCGAGTGATCCATTTATTAAAGTGGCCAGTGATTTGAGTCTCTATCTAGGCAGCAGCCTCTGAGTTAATGATTGCTATTTAGCAGTCTGATGACCTTGAGATAGAAGCTGTTTTTCAATCTCTCGGTCCCAGTTTTCATGCACTTGTACTGTCCACACCTTCTGGATGGAAACAGGGTGAACAGGCAGTGGCTCATGGTGTTGTCCTTGATGATCTTTTTGGCCTTCCTGTGACATCGGGTGCTCTAGGTGTCCTGGAGGGCAGGTAGTTTGCCCCCGGTGATGCTTGTGCAGACCGCACCACCCTCTGGAGAGCCTTGCGGTTGAGGGAAGTGCAGTTGCCCTACCAGACGGTGATACAGCCTGACAGGATGCTCTCGATTGTGCATCTGTAAAAGTTTGTCAGGGTTTTAGGTGACAAGCCAAATTTCTTCAGCCTCCTGAAGAATGATGGAGGCTACTGTGTTCTTGGGGACCTTCAATACTGCAGACATTTTTTGGTACCCTTCCCTAGATCTGTGGCCTCGACACAATCCTATCTCGGAGTTCTACGGAAAATTGCTTCGACCTCATGGCTTGGTTTTTGCTCTGACATGCACTGTCAACTGTGGGACCTTATATAGACAGATGTATCCCTTTCCACATCATGTGCAATCTATTGAATTTACCACTCCAATAAAGTTGTACAAACATCTCAAGGATGATCAATGGAAACAGGATGTACCTGAGATGAATCTCATAGCAAAGGGTCTAAATACTTATGGAAGTAAATTAGAAACATTTCTAAAAACCCATTATCACTTTGTCATTATGCGGTATTGTGTGTAGATTGATGAGGAAAAATAAATATTTTAATACATTTTAGAAGAAGGCTGTGACACGTCAAGGGGTCTGAATACTTTTCCCGAATGCACTTCATATACTGAACAAAAATATAAATACAACATGCAAGAATTTCAAGATTTGAGTTACAGTTGAAATAAATAAATTAGGCCCTAATATATGGATTTCACATGATTGCGCTGGGGCGCAGCCATGGGTGTGCCTGGGAGGGCATAAGCCCACCCTCTTAGGAGCCAGACTCAGTCAATTAGATTGAGTTTTTCCCCTACAAAAGGTCTTTATTACATATAGAAAAACTCCTCAGTTTTATCAGCTGTCCTGGTGGCTGGTCTCAGACGATCCTTCAGGTAACAAAGCCGGATGTGGAGGTCCTGGGCTGGCATGGTTACATGTGGTCTGCGGTTTTTAGTCTGGTTGAGCGTCTTGCCAAATTCTCTAAAACGATGTTGGAGGCAGCTTATTGTCGAGAAATCAACATTAAATTATCTGGCAACAGCTCTGTTGGACATTCCTGCAGTCAACATGCCATTTACACGCTCCCTCATAACTTGAGACATCTGTGCAATTGTGATGTGTGACAAAACTGCACAATTTATAGTATCTTTGTATTGTCCCCAGCACAAGGTGCACCTGTGTAATGATCATGCTATTTATTCAGCCTCTTGAAATGCCACACCTGTCAGGTGGATAGGTTATCTTGGCAAAGGATACATTTCTCACTAACAGGGTTGTAAACAGATTCGTGCAAAACATTTGAGAGAAATAAGCTTTTATTGTTTATTTCAAATCATGAAACATGGGAACAACACTTTACATATTGAGTTAATATTTTTGTATGCAGTACCTGTCACGGCTTTCTTCCTGGGAAGGAGAAGCGGACCAAAACGCAGCGTGGTTGAAGTTCATGGTTCTTTAATAAGATACACTTAACATGAACAAACTACAAAACAATAAACGTGAAAACCGAAACAGTCCTATCTGGTGCATAAAACACAAAGACAGGAAACAATCACCCACAAAATACCCAAAGAATATGGCTGCCTAAATATGGTTCCCAATCAGAGACAACGATAAACACCTGCCTCTGATTGAAAACCACTCTAGGCAACCATAGACTTACCTAGACAACTAAACTGAACACAACCCCATTAATCTAATAAACCCCTAGACAAGACGAACACAAAAAATCACCCATGTCACACCCTGGCCTAACCAAAATAATAAAGAAAAAACAAAGATAACTAAGGCCAGGGCGTGACAGTACCAGTCAAAAGATTGAGTATGTTTATACAAAAATTCTTTATTTTTACATTGTAGAATAATAGTGAAGGCGTCAAAACTATGAAATAACACATATGGAATCATGTAGTAACCTAAAAAGTGATAAATATATTTAGGGTTAGGGATACTTGACAGCTTTTCACACTCATGGCATTCTCTCAACCAGATACCAACAACGCAGTTAAGAAAATATGAGGATCAGACCCTTTTTTTCAATTTTCGCATAAAACGACATACCCAAATTTAACTGCCTGTAGCTCAGGACCTGAAGGATATGCCTATTCTTGATACACTTTGCATTTTGTGGAAATGTGAAATTAATTTAGGAGAATGCAACACATTAGATAAGAAAGAAAAAACATAAAATTCCCCCCATCATCTTTGAGATGCAAGAGAAAGGTCAATATTTTATTCCAGGTTAGACGCAATTTTGAGTTTGGCCACTAGATGGCAGCAGTGCATGTGCAAAGTTTTAGACTGATCCAATGTTGTATCAAGTCTGCCCAAGTGTGCCTAATTGGTTTACTGACACATTTTCAAGTTCATAACTGTGCACTCTCCAAACAATAGCATGGTATTCTTTCACTGTAATAGCTACTTTAAAATTGGGCAGTGCAGTTAGATTAACAATAATTTAAGCTTTCTGCCCATATCAGATATCTATGTCCTGGGAAATGTTCTTGTTACTTACAACCTCATGCTAATCACATTAGCTCAACCGTCCCACGGGGGTGACGCCGATCCTGTAGAGGTTAAAACTTAGATTGACAACCAAATACAATCCAATAAAGCTTTTACAATACAGTTAAATAGCCTAAAGTGAATGTGATCTTATGTCACTCCCTGGCCATAGAGAGGCTTTTTATTCTCTATTTTGGTTAGGCCAGGGTGTGATTAGGGTGGGCATTCTATGTTATTCTTTCTTTGTTTTTAGCCGGGTATGGTTCTCAATCAGGGACAGCTGTCTGTCGTTGTCTCTGATTGAGAACCATACTTCGGTAGCCTTTTCCCACCTGTGTTTTGTGGGTAATTATTTTCTGTGTGTGTTTGTGTGCACCTCAGTTGCTTCACGGTCTTTGCTGTTTACCTGTTTGTTTTTTGGTTATTTCGGTTTCACTTTCATTAAAAGATGTGGAATACATGCACGCTGCGCCTTGGTCGATTTATGAAAGGGAGTTTGAGGATAGCGAGCGTGAAATCTTACTATTGTAACAGTATTTATTCAACCTTAAAATTAGAAAGACATCCATGGACACATTTGTCTTGAAGTTTACTGTAACTATAAATGTCCTCCTATGTCATCTTAGAAAGCGTGCATGTTCAAGAGAGCATGCAAAGGTTGCAGGTCTGTGGTGATCACATTTGCTTTAAAATGGTTAAAAGCGCAGTGACACATTGGGAATTTATCAAACTTTTGGCTGTCTTTTTGAGTGGGTATTGAGCAAATTATAAACGCAACATGTAAGGTGTTTCATGAGCTGAAATAAAAGATCTCAGAAATGTTCCATAAGCACAAAAAAAATCTATTTCTCAAATTGTTTATATTGCTGTTAGTGAGCATTTGTCCAAAATAATCCATCCACCACGTGTGGCATATCAAGAAGCTGATTAGACAGCATGATCATCACACAGGTGCACCTTATGCTGGGGACAAAAAGGCCACTAAAATGTCCAGTTTTGTACCACAACACAACGTTTTGATGGAGCATGCAATTGGCATGTTGACTGCTGGAATTTCCACCAAAGCTGTTGCCAGAGATTTTAATTTCTCTACTATAAGCCACCACTATTGTCGTTTTAGAAAATATGGCTGTACATTCAACAGGCCTCACAGCTGCAGACCACATGTAACCATGCCAGCCCAGCACCTCCTAAACCGTCTTCTTTACCTGAAGGATCGTCTGAGACCAACCACCCAGACAGCTGATGAAACTCTGGGTTTGCATAACCAAAGAATTTCTGTACAAACTGTCAGAAACTGACTTCAGGAATTTCCACCAATGCTGTTGCCAGAGAATGAAATGTTCATTTCTCTACTACTGCATAAGCCACCTCCAATGTCGTTTTAGAGAATTTGTACATTCAACAGGTCTCACAACCACATCCAGGAAGTGCTATTATTTTGAAATGCCTGTTTTTCCATTGAAAGCCTATCCACCATACAAAGACTTATTTATTTTACCTTTATTTAACTAGGCAAGTCAGTTAAAAACACATTCTTAATGACGGCCTAGGAACAGTGGGTTAACTGCCTGTTCAGGGGCAGAACGACAGATTTGTACCTTCAGTTCGGGGGTATGAACTTGCAACCTTTCAGTTACTAGTCCAACACTCTAACCACTAGGCTACCCTTATGACCCAGTTCACGATCTCTATGGCTTCCACTACATGTGGCCAGTCTTTAGGCATTGTTTCAGGCTTTTACTCTGAAAAATGAGGGAGAAATACACTTTCAATGAGAAGACAGTAGAAATTTCCAGACATGAGTCCTGTGACCGGGAGCGTGCCTTTCTTGTTTTTCCTTTTCTATTGACGAAGCTATTGTCCGGTTGAAATATATGATCAATTATTTATGACAAAAACAACCTAAGGATTAATTATAAACATTGTTTGACATGTTTCTACGAACGTTTATGGTACTTTTTTGATTTTTCGTCTGTCTGTGACCGCACTTTGTTCAAATGGATTACTGAACAAAACACACATTTTTGAATATAAAGAGGGCGTTTATAGAACAAAACAAACATTTACCGTACTTTGTTCAAATGGATTACTGAACAAAACACACATTTTTGAATATAAAGAGGGCCTTTATAGAACAAAACAAACATTTATTGTGTAACATGGAGTCTTGTGAGTGCATCCAAATGAAGATCATGAAAGGTAAGTGATTATTTTATCGCTCTTTCTGACTTGTGTAACCCCTCTACATGGCTGGTAACTGTTTGTAATGATTTGTCTGCTGGGCGCTGTTCTCAGATAATCGCATGGTTTGCTTTTGCTGTAAAGCCTTTTTGAAATCTGACACCGTGGTTGGAATAACAAGAAGTTAATCTTTAAACCAATGTATAACACTTGTATGTTTCATGAATTTTTATAATGAGTATTTCTGTTTTTGAATTTGGCCCTCTGCAATTTCACTGGATGTTGGCCAGGTTGGACGGTAGCATCCCACACCCCCTAGAGATGTTATATTTTATCATACCTGAGGTTGTATTAGGACTGTTGTTTGAAATGTTTGGACCAAGTTTACAGGTAACGTATTAGATACTTTCTAGGCATTTGGGCGAGTTGAAACCGGTGTATTTCTGAGTCAAACGCGCAGATGGTTTGCTTTCGCCGTACACCCTTTTGAAATCTGACACAGCGGCTGCATTAAGAAGAAGTTAAGCTTTATTTTGATATATAAACACATATTTTCGCGCTCTGCAATTTCACAGGATGTTGGCCAGGTGGGACGCATCCGTCCGACCTGGCCATAAGAAGTTCAACTTTAATGGGAATACAATTATTTCACATTAAAGGTTTAATGTTATATTACTTCATTTCATAAATAGTTTAATCTTTACTCATTCATTTTATATAAGAATTAGATGCAAACCCCATAATTGAGAAATTTACATATTCAGAGATATGGTTGTGTGTTTCCTGTCCTCTCTGAGGTCACCAAATGAAACATACCCGTCCCTTAAGTATCCACGAACCATTCCCACCTTCTCACAAGGGGACATTTTGTATCAAATCCCCATTTGGGGATTTAGGAGTTCGCCATGTGAAATCCTTTGTTCTCGTTATGTGTCTCTTTCTGTGTGGCCAGGGGGAGAGAGTCTCCTCCAGGAATTTACGACCTGAGATAACAGAACCTGTGTGTAGGAGAGAGAGAGAGGTGGAAACTGTCTCTGGGAAGCTAATCTGCTTGCTCATCGTCCTCACCAGGGTCTTGACCGACTGTATTTCGGCGTCGCTACTGACTTTAGTGGGCAAAAGCTCTACTTCGATGGCCACTGACACACTGGATAAGTGTACTCAGCATGGATGGATCCCGGTTTGAACTGTACCGGGTAGATGGCAGACAGCATGTATGGCGTTGTGTGGGCGAGCGGTTTGCTGATTGTGAACAGAGTGCCGGTGGGGTTATGGTATGGGCAGGCATAAACTATGGACAATGTTCACAATAGCATTTTATTCATGTCAATTTGAATGCACAGAGATACCATGACATGATCCCGAGGCCCACTGGGTGGGGTAGCGAAGCAAACTTTATTTATAATAATAATAAGACTAAGATAGAAATCTAAAGTTGTGCTTTTCCTTCAGCAAGCACACCTAATAACATGAGTATGTATGAAATCTCGAGTGTTCTTGCCTGCCTTCAGCAAGCACACTTATAAAAACAGTTACATTAGTTTAAGATAGCAGTAACTTTGGGCTATTTACTGTCTTAAAAAAGTAATAGTCTCGTCTACCAGCCGGCTCTTCCTGTATCAAGACGTCTGGTTTTACAATGCCTCGGAACGGGACTTGACCAGGAGTCTATGGCAGAAGCGGCAAAAACAGTTGCTGGTTTTAAATGTGTCACATTCTGACCTTAGTTCCTTTGTTTTGTCTTTTGTTTTAGTATGGTCAGGGCGTGAGTTGGGTGGGTTGTCTATGATTTTCTATTTCTGTGTTTGGCCTGGTATGGTTCTCAATCAGAGGCAGCTGTCAATCGTTGTCCCTGATTAAGAACCATATTTAGGTAGCCTGTTTTCCATTGTGTTTTGTGGGTTGTTGTTTTCAGTCTTTGTGTGTCTACACCAGACAGAAATGTTCAGGTTGTTTTGTTATTCAGTGTTCAGTTTACTTTATTAAAAAGATGAACATGTAGAACGCTGCGCATTGGTCCTCACCTTCTTCCCACAACAGCCGTTACAAAATGGCTGATCTCTAAGTTCATCACCATGTAGCTCAACCGATAGAACACGTATCAACTAGACGGATGGTCGGGGGGCCGGAACATAATTACAAGTCAATTTGACCGCAAGAATCGCTAACAGATATAATATAAAGCATAATAATTTCAAAACTTCCTTGCATTTTTATACGATCATGTCACTCTATTATGAGTGGGAATACTTGAACAGATTTCAAAAATGTAAATCACTGGAGCTGATTTCCTGGTGTTTTTATAGTCTATTGACAGAAGACAAATAAAACCACTCGTGGGCCAAATTCAGCCAGTAGGCCGCCAGTTGGGGAACCCTGCCTTACAACCTCCCCCGTACATTGTGGACTTCAAACCGCGAGCAGCGCAAGTGATTTATACAAAATATGAGCGTACACATCTTAATAGTTTGATATGCTCAAACTCAGAATCAATTGTGCTTCCCCAAAATAATATGGTCAATGTGATAGAACATTTATTTTAATTGTAGAATTTCATTTTTTTTCAAAATCCTATGTAGGCTTACTCCCTTTCCCGCCTCGATTGTATCTACAGCCCTATGGCACGGTGTTAACAGGATCTATGTGCCACCAAAGGAGATGAAACCTGGTCCTGAATTGCCATCATGTGTGCTGGCTAATGTTCCAGCCTAGCTCTAAGACTCCTGGTTTAGTTTAATTAGAAGTGTAAGAGATGGAATGGAACAAAACCCTGCACTCACTGTGGCACTCAAGGAGCTGAGTTGCCTGCATGCCCTATTCAACACACAGCAGAAACACATCCGTTGTCACAAATGGATAACAAAAATGTATTATTCTTTTCTCCACCTCTCCAACTCTTCCCCCTGGTCGCAGGTGTTCAGTGCCCAAGCTGAAGCGTTCTGTGCTGAGCTTTATACCTATCCTGTCATGGCTGCCTCGTTACTCAGTGAGACAAGACGCACTGGGAGACCTCATATCTGGCATAAGCATTGGCATCATGCACCTGCCTATGGGTCTGTACCACCTCTAATGTTTGAGCACACATACAGGGCCCAATCCTAACTTGAAATCAACAACACATGGTGGGAAAAGTACTAAATAGTCTTACCTGACCAAAATGTATAGAAAATGACTCAAGTGAAAGTTAACCAGTAAAATACTACTTGAGTAAAAGTTTAAAACTATTTATTTTAACATGTACTTACTATAAGTACAATGGGGGAAAAAGTACCAATTGCCATACTTGAGTATAAGTAAAGTTAAATGCTATGAATCAAACTCCTTTTATTAAGCCAACCAGACAGCAGCATAAAACAAACTCCAACAATCTGACATAATTTACAAATGAAGCATTTGTGTTTAGTGAGTTTGCCAGATCTGAGGCAGTAGGGATGACCAGGGATGTTCTCTTTATAAGTGAATATATTCGACAGTTTTCATGTCCTGCTAAGCATTCAAAATGTAACCAGTACTTTTGGGTGTGAATGAAAATGTTTAAAAAATACATTATTTTCTTTAGGAATGTAGTTGAGTAAAAGTAATTTACGACAAAAAGTAAGTTGTGACAAATATAAATATTAAAGCACAGATAGGCCTAACCATATAAATTACTTAAATAGTATTTTAAGCCACTGCATGTAACCACCTGTAAATCTTTCATTGATACCCATGCTTGAGGTACGTGAAAGCCTCATTTACACAAGTTGATCTCAAGTTAGTGTTGCATCTCTTTGAGCTGAGAATACTATATGATAACTATCTATTTTGTGAAGTCTATGAAGACTGACATTTCTGTAATGTTTCCCCAGGTTTGGCCTATGCTCTGCTGGCCTCTGTGCCCCCAGTGTTTGGCCTCTACACTTCCTTCTACCCTGTACTCATGTACTGCATCTTTGGCACCTCCAGACACATCTCCGTAGGCAAGACAGAGTGTGGAAGGGGGGAAGGAGAAAGAGAGAGAATTTGAATGTTTTAATATAATTTGGTCAAAGGAATATGCTCATGATCTTGTGTGTGTTTTCTCAGGCGCATTTGCTGTGACCAGCATCATGATAGGCACCACGACAGAGAGGCTGGCCCCAAACAGTAACTTCATGATTCTAAATGGAACCAATGGGACTGAAGTTATAGATGTAGTAGCCCGCGATGCCGTCAGAGTACAGATAGCAGCCAGCACCACCTTACTGAGTGGGATCTTTCTGTTTCTGCTGGGCATGATTCGGTTTGGTTTTGCGGTGACGTTCCTGTCGGATCCCATGGTACGTGCTTACATGACAGGAGCAGGTATACATGTGGTACTTTCCCAACTCCCAAGCCTCTTTGGGATCCGCGTTGGACGCTTCTCCGGACCGCTGTCTCAGGTCTATGTGAGTGCACACAACACATCCACATACAAAAGTTGTAAATGTTTTCCAACTGCTGCATGTATGCAGAAACTCACTCTCTGTCTCTCTTTCTCCCTCTCTCTAGCTCCTAATAGATATCTGTAGACATCTGCCAGAGACTAACATTGCGGCCGTGGTGGTAACTCTTGTGGCCTTGGCGGTCCTCATAGCAGTCAAAGAACTCAACATTTACTATGAGAAGAAAATGCCTGTGCCCGTTCCAATAGAGCTCATAACGGTAAGTCCTCTACACCAGGGTTAACCAAACTCGGTTATTTGAATCAGCTGTGTAGTGCTAGGGAAACACCTCTCTGTGTCTCTCACCTCTCTCTTTTGCTCCTCATTCATCTCTCTCTCTTTTGGTCTAGTGAAAACCACTAGTGGGCAACCTGTCACAATAGCTGATGTCACCAAACCATTCCGGTTTAATGTTCCAGTTTTATATTCCGGTTTAATGTTCCGGTCTAATTGTCCAGTTTTATATTCCGGTTTAATGTTCCGGAGGAGTGTATGTATCGCACTGTGTGCATGTGCCCAGTTAGTCACATTGATCCAATAAAATATGGTAAAATGATTAGTTGTGTTAAATAATCGGCCTGTATTTGTGCATGGATTCCGAACCCAGCAAAGCTTCCGAACACAACACAACTTATGTGTGTCTATGTGTATGTTACAGATCATAGTAGCAACACTTATCTCTTACTACTGCAAACTGCACAGCCTATACAAAGTGGCCGTCATCGGACAGATCCCCAAAGGGTGAGTGTTTATGAGTGTGTGTGTGTGTTTTTGCGTTATTGTTTGTGGGTGGGTAGGGGAGTTCTAAGGTCAGTTGAGTCCACAGGAGAAGAGGAGAAGAGGAGAGGAAGAGGGAAGATAGGGGAAGGTGATATGGTGTAGTTCATTGGGAAAGAGTCATCCTATTCCCTTGTTCTGGAATGTCACAGTGATCATGGCAAGTTAGTTGCAATTGTGTTTCTATTTCTGATGCTGGCGCATGCAAAAGTGGTACTTTTAGTTGAGAGCTTGATAGTTTTACACTGACAGAACCGTACAAAATCCTAAAATTGGTCAACATGACAAGCATTATATGTTCAGTACGAGGCTGTCTCAACAATTGGATGAAGAGAAGGCAGTTTTTACAACAGCCTCAACGTATCCGAATGTTCCTGAGGAGCCCCAAATGACCTGTATCCACCTTCTAAAGATGCTGAGTCTTTGTGGCTCTGGACCAAAGCGATGGACTTGACAGACCAACTCCTGATAACACTGATGAAGCTGAAGCTCAACTTGCTGCAACAGTAGCTAGCAGAAAGGTTTGGTGTTTCCCAGAGTATTGTCAGTCGAGTGATTAGTTATTGGATTGACATGATGGAAAAGAGTACATTCTATGGCTGCCAAGGGTAACCATTCATGCTACAATGCACAATGTTTGAACAATCACTACCCAGGAACAACCTGCATTATTGACTGCTCAGAAACTGGTTTTTAGAAGTTAAAGAATCTGGATTCAAGGGGAGAGTCATTCCAGCCATTACTACGCCCAGAACAATATCAAGTACCTGGTGGCAATTGAAGTTCATCTCCTCAGCATATGGAGGTAGATGTAGCAACAAATATATAACATCAGATTCTGGGTTCCTGGAGTACCTCTGTCCAGGTGATGATGTCATGGCTGACCAGGGCTTCACAATCTGTGATCTGCTACATGAGAGTAAGATCAAATGAACAATTCCAGCCTACCTTCACTACCTTCACAAAAAGAGGCACACAACTGTCAGAAGAGGACACCACATGTACAAGATGGATAGCTAACGTGAGGGTTCATGTGGAAAATGTAATTCAAAGGCTAAAACGGTTTAGATTAATCTCAGACAGTGTCAATCAACCTCTCATCTAATGTGGACAAAATACATTGCTGCCCTGTGTAACCTGCGTGGTGAGATCATTCATGAAGATGCTGAATGAACGGACCAGGACCAGTCAAATGGCATTCACAGGGTCGATATCTGAATATGAATTAAAGTGGTGTCAAAAGTTACGTTAAATACATATCAATTAATTCTATTACATACTCATTAATTTTACAAAAGAATAAAGCCATTAAATCTATTTCCACAATACTGTGACTGTTGATGCATTAAGCCAGGCTTTTTAATTGAAAAACTATTTGTTAATAGTAACTGCAAACAGTAGAGACATGACTACATACTTATACAGAGCTAAATATATTTGTCACTGACAATCTGCCTACCTGATGCTCCTCAACAATAAATAGCAGCATGTGTGAAAAGTAGAATGCCTTCAACCTCAGGAAAGCCTCTGTGTAACATAGGGGACAGGGATGACAACTTGCTGTGAGTCCAGATGAACACCTTACTTTCTCTCAGTCCTATGCAAAACATACCACTTTGCACCTGCATATAGTAGACAGGTGGCCCGTGTGGTTGCAGTTGGGGTGTGCCCTCCACCACCTTCACATCACAGGCTGTCCCATTGAAGACATCATCCAGAGAATCACTGCCATTCCCCTTGACTTCAACAGTTCCTTGGAGTTCAGCACTCTGTCACTTCTCATCAGTCCAGGCTATGCCAGTTAGCCCATTGGGCACCTGTGATAGAATGTTTGTTACAACAAAAGACATTCAGAGAAAATCCCATTATTAACAATCGTGTGACTGAGGACTATGTGATCAACTTAATCCAACCACATGTAAGTTTAATCATAAACTTACCTTGCGATTGTTCCCAATGAGATGACCACTTATACTTACCGTACTTTAGGCATTACCCCCAACCACAAGGATATGTTACAAACAATAACACTAAAGAAATACATGTGATGCTGACATGTCTAAATTAATGTTATACCCTACTCACCTGGATAAACCTCACCTCCATAATCCTACCTTGCTTCACCAACATGAGATTTGACAGGATACTTACAGATTCCCCACATTAATACAGCAGTTCTGTTGATCCACAAATACATGTTAACATTACCAATAAATCATGATATTTTCAATTCAGACATCTCTACTGATCTGTTGTTGGATACAAGTACCCAAGCAGAGTGGTAAGAGCTGCTTGATTGGCTGGGCTGAACATCGGCCTTCTGCAAATACCAATCCTTTTCCCTCCTCCTGGTGAAGAACAACTCGGCCCACCTTACCACTGTGGAGGTAGTGATAGGCCTCTGTACTCTTGTAATGTTTCATAGTGGAACCATCCACTCCCAAGGTGAGCATGAAGTAATGAAAAATGTCCCCATACGTCATCCACCCAATTATCACTCATGGACGGATGGGGTACGGTGATACCATCCAACCTCCGAAGAGCCATTTGTGTGTGTTCCCAAATGTGAGCCATGTTTTGTTTTTTTTACTTGTTTATCTTGGAACTACCCATCCCGGATCCGTGGGAATTGTCATAGCGCAACGGTCAAAAAATATTACAAAAAAATATTCATGAAATCACAAGTGAAATATAGTGAAACACAGCTTAGCCTTTTGTTAATCACCCTGTCATCTCAGATTTTTAAATTATGCTTTACAGCCAAAGCAAGACAAGCGTTTGTGTAAGTTTATCGATAACTTATCATAGCATTATGTCCAGCTAGCAGCAGGAAGCTTGGTCACGAAAATCAGAAAAGCAATCAAATTAACCGTTTACCCGTTATTTTTATACCCAAAATTCCTCCGTTTGCTTGTCACGATATGTTCAGAAATCCACCGGAAATAGCGGTCACGACAACGCCGAAAAAAAAATCTAATTATATCCATAATATCGACAAACATGGCAAATGTTTTTTTATAATCAATCCTCAAGATGTTTTTCAAATATCTATTCGATAATATATCAACCGGGACAGTTGGCTTTTCAGTAGGAGCGAGAGGAAAAATGACTACCTCTGAGAGCCCTCAGCTGGCCACTGACGCAATGTTGTCGTTTAAGCTCAATCTTCAAAATAAAGGCTGTAGACACCTTAGGGAAGCCACAGAAAAGGGATTCTGGTTGATATCCCCTTTCAATGGGAAAAAGGGATGCATAGAAAGACAGGGGTTTCAAAATAAGAGTCACTTCCTGATTGGATTTTTCTCAGGATTTTGCCTGCAATATCAGTTTTGTTATACTCACAGACAATATTGTTACAGTTTTGGAAAGTTTAGAATGTTTTCTATCCTAAGCAGTCAATTATATGCATATTCTAGCATCTGGTCCTAAGAAATAGGAAGTTTACTTTGGGAACATTATTTTTCCAAAATTAAAAATAGTGCCCCCTAGTTTCAAGAGGTTAATTAAGATGTTTTTTAATTATTAGCTGGCTACCACTCTGAGGTAATTCGCTAGCGTTGACAGAAGTTGTGAATGGAAACACAATCGCGTTCGAATGGAACTGGGTCGAGTGGGCCGGGCGAATAGATAAAAATGTCAAAGTCAAATAAGGAAACACAGATACAGTGAGCAGAGACGAATGTGTTGTCAGTGAAACAATTATCAACAGCCAGTAAATGTCAACCTGTTTCATCAAGATTTGCTGAGGCAGTTTTGGACATGTGTTTTAGCTGATTCTGCATGGTCTTCAAATTGCAGGACTGCCAAAGACAAAAGTTACAATATGAAGTGACTACTGCTACTGCTCAACATCAGCTGTTGCAGGCAGCTTATCTGAATGGAGGAGATAGTATTCATAGGCTTGATCATTGTCACTGGTGTAAATTGATCATTTCATTCTTTCAGGTATCAAATCATTTTCTTCATAACATGGCTTTACCTTAGGTAGCCTACAGGTCGTTTATCATTTAGGTTACTTTGAGCAATCATAACTTAGCCTGTGCATTGATACACAGTTAAACACCAACATCCTTATTTGTTTGTGTACATGTTTCAACACTTGTTACCAGCAGCAAGAGTCAAGGGGATGTGTTGGGGAAGGAGGAGGGGTCTGGATGAAGCAGTAATCAATGAGATACATATTGACAGTGTCTTTGAACCACATAATTCTCCTCTATCCCGTCCTCCCCATGTCCACTTTAATCTCTCCCTCTCTTCCTCTCCCTTTCTCTCCACTACTGTTGTCTCCCCATCTCCCTTTCCTCTTTATCCTTAGACTAAAGGCTCCCAGGTCACCTGATGTTAGTATGTGGGGTTCGGTAGTTGGTGATGCATTCGTAGTAGGCATAGTGGGATATGCCCTTAACATCTCCTTGGGAAAAATCTTTGGCCAAAAACACGGCTACAATGTGGACAGCAACCAGGTGGGACATGCACGTACAAACACACACAAACACACACACTGGCAGACCAACAGGGGCATGTGCTTGGGGTTGCTTTGCTCTGAAGGAGTGAGACAGGAAGGGAACACACAGTGTTTGATCCAGCTCTTTGATCCTGAATGTTTAATGGCCGACACATTCGAATAAGCACAAGGAGTTATTTACTGGGGGTGGCCACAAGTAAATAAACCCCAATTTAATTGAGCCTCTCCATTCTTCTAATCTCCCCCCACTCTTTCTCTCTCTTTCTAGGAGATGGTGGCTATTGGTCTCTGTAACATAGTGGGAGGATTCTTTCAATGCCACGCTATTGCTGCTTCTCCGTCGCGTACCCTCCTCCAGGATAGCACTGGGGGCAAGACACAGGTAACACACAAAGACCTACACTCATGCATGCACATACACGTATCTCCACTTGCTAATATTTACGCACACGTGCACACTAACTAATGTGTTTGTACATTTTGTCAGGTTGTGGGGCTGATTTCTTCAGTACTTGTGCTGATCTTCATTCTGCAACTGGGGTCACTATTTGAGGAGCTACCCAAGGTATCTATGTCTCCATCACCTCCACACCATACAAACACAGACAACACCATTGATCTGATGAGTGTTTGTGTGTCCCCTAGGCTGTCCTGGCCTGTATAGTGCTTGTGAACCTGAAAGGCCTTTTTATGCAGTTTAAAGACATTCCTGCACTCTGGAAGAGCAATAAGGTCGACCTGGTGAGAGCTTTTTTTATTTGACCTATATTTAACTAGACAAGTCAGTAACATCAAAATCTTATTTACAATGACGGCTTACCCTGGCGCCGTGTGTCGCCCTATGGACTCCCAATCCCAGCCAGATGTGATTCAGCCTGGATTCCTACCAGGGACTCTAGTGACGCCTTTTGCACTGAAATGCAGTGCCTTAGACCACTGCGCCACTCGGGAGTCCGAGGGGCGAGTTACACATTTATACACATAGTTATTTCCTAAAACATGCATCCTAACTTGAGATTGACGTATATGACTCAAATGGGGTTTGGGAAACCCTGATTCCTGGGTATTCCCCATACTGACTACCTGTGTCTCTGCTGTCCCCTAGCTCGTGTGGTTGGTAACGCTGGTGTGTACTATCTTACTGAACCTGGACATCGGCCTAGGTGCATCCATCGGCTTCTCTATGCTCACTGTCATCTTCAAAACACAACTGTGAGTCTGAGTGTATTTTATTTGTATTTATTATGGATCCCCAAGGCAGCAGGTACTCATTTTGGGGTCCAGCAAAAGGAAGGCAGATTATACAATTTTAAAAAGTGTGTTTGCATGAGTGTGTGTGCATGAGCACACGTGTTTGCTTGTTAGAGAGAGTAAGATAGATTAATCCTTCTAAAACAGTGGTATTCAAACTTTTTCAGAGGGGGCCCCATTTTTTTCACAATCATTTCTCACAACCCCACCCCAAATAAGATGATACAACCTTAAAATCGTTACATTTACATTTTTGCATCAACAAATAACCTTCATTACGTTTAAATTTCTTACAGAAATTAAAAGAAACCAGTAAATATCTTTCTCAAAAATGTTTGTATATTGTCCCATACAAAAATCTGTACACGTATTATTATAATTTTTTGGGCAATCCCACTGGTCGCGACTTTGAATACCATTGTTCTAAAGTGAATGTATTGTGTTTCTCTTCTTCTTAAAGAAGATAACATCTGTTCTCTCTCTCTCGCGTGCGTGCTCTCTCTCCCAGGCCGAGGTACTATATCCTGGGGCATGTTCCTGGGACTGAGCTCTACTTGGATACAGACACATATGAGGAGGTGAGACGGAGCTGTTTACAGTTTTTTTTGTATCGCTTTAGTGCAATTTTCATGTGGTACATTTTCACAACTTTTAGTCCAGATCATCAAAAAGGTAGTTCTTTCAAAACTCTAAGTACATTTAACTGACCAACTACAACAATTTCATACAGTCCTTTTTTCACCAAACTTAATCAGTGTTTCATCTAGAAATATATGTTTCACATTGCAACACATGTTCATATAAAGTATTTTCCTTTTACAATGCAGAGTTCACACTGCTTTACTAAAATTGCATTGGCCAATACAGTACTGTAATATATGCCATTTATGTAGCAGACACTTTCATCCAAAGTCACAACATTTTTTGGTATGTGACCACAGAACTCTGGTGTTGCTAGTGCCAGGCTCTTACAAACTGAGCCATGTACAGGACTACTACATTCATGTAAAATACAACACATCATTACAATACAGGTGGAAGATTTATGATTGCCATCCCCATGAGCACACCACCTAATGGATGAGTCATGCAACGATTTCAGTGGTTCTGTGGTGAACAAACAAAATTAATGCACAAGGAAAGGTTTTGAATGCAAGACTGTCCATGTTACAAGTGTTACCAGTTGACTTTTGGAAATTCATCACATACTTTTAAAAATAAGACCAAAGCAATAAAACAAAACTGTAATATGTAATTAGGGGGGTGTCAGTGGGTTATTCAACAGTGGGTTTTAAAACAGTTTTTAGATTACCATCTATTGAAGTCCCCTGTTTGTGTGTTGGTTTGTCCCACAGGCTAAAGAGATACCAGGTATCACCATCTTCCGTTCCTCCACCACAATGTACTATACCAACGCTCAGCTATACCTGGACGCACTGCAGGAGAAGGTAGTGTGATAATTTTATGACCGGTATATGCCCACACCATTCCAACACAGAAAATCTGCTTTTTAAAAAACAATTCTTAAGGAAAAGGATTTCACTCATATTGTAATTAATTATAGGTCATATCTCATTGTAATCTGTAAACACTGGGCAGTTGCTTTAAATACACACATGATTAGTACAATTGGCCAATTGGAAACTTGCTTGACGACAAGGGCAATATTGGTCACACCTTTTTTACAGTTGTTATTACTCATCGCCTATGCTATTTAATTAATAAACTGTAATTTCAATCCACAATGGACCCCTACAACTGAAGAACTATATCTCAGTTTTGGAACATTTTGGTGATATGGAAAAGTTGATAAAATCAAATCAAACTTTGTCACATGCGCCGCATGCAAGTGTAACCTTACCGTGAAATGCTTACTTTACAAGCCCTTAACCAACAGTGCAGTTCAAGAAGAGTTAATAAAATATTTACCAAATAAACTAAAGTAAAAAATAATAAAAAGTAACACAATAACATAACATTAACGAAGCTATATACAGGGGGTACCAGTACCAAGTCAGTGTGCAGAGGTACAGGTTAGAGGTCATTTATACATGTAGGTAGGGGCGAAGTGACGGCATAGATAATAAACAGCGAGTAGCAGCAGTGTACAAAACAAATGGAGGGGGGGAGTCAATGTAATTTTCCGGTGGCCATTTGATTAATTGTTCAGCAGTCTTATGGCTTGGGATAGAAGCTCTTTAATATCCCATTGGTAAGATAATCGTAAACGTAGGTCAGCAATTAGAATTGATGGCAGTGGGAGTTTACTCGCTCGCCTACAGATTCTCAAAAGTCAGCCCGATCTGCGTCCTCTTTTCCTCCGTCTTTTCTTCATGCAAATGACGGGGATCTGAGCCTGTTCCCGGGAGAGCAGTATATCTTTCTCATCGGACTCGTTAAAGGAGAAATCATTCTTCCAGTTCTGATGTTCAGAAGTGAATCATTCAGAGTCTTGATATTACATACAGACTATAAGCAAGTAGCCTAGCGCTTAGGAGCGTTAGACGAGTAATCAAAAGTTTGCTGGTTCGAATCCCCGATCAAACTTGGTAAAAAAAAATCTGACAATGTGCTCATGAGCAAGGCATGGAACCCTAATTGATCCTGTAAGTCACTCTGGATAAGAATGACTGCTAAATTAGTTAAATGCAATTTAAGACAAAGGAGATGATTGTGGACTACAGGAAAAAGAGGACCGAGCACACCCCCATTTTCATTGACGGGGCTGCAGTGGAGCAGGTTGAAAACTTCAAGTTCCTTGGTGTCCACATCACCAACAAACTAACATGGTGTGAAGCAGGCATGACAAATCCTATTCCCCCTCAAGAGACTCAAAAGAGCATCCTGACGTGTTGCATCACCACCTGGTATGGCAACTGCTCAGCCTCCGACCTCAAAGCATGACAGAGGGTAGTGCTAATGGCCCAGCCCATTCCTTCACTGAGGCCAATCTTCTTGCCATCCTAGACCTCTATACCAGGCGGTGTCAGAGGTAGGCCCTAAAAATTGTTAATGACTCCTGCCACCCTAGTCATAGACTGTTCTCCCTGCGACCACACGGCAAGCGCTGTCTAGGTCCAAGAGACTTCTGAATAGCTTCTACCCCCAAGCCATAAGACTCCTGAATATCTAGTCAAATAGCTACCCAGACGATTCGCATTCAGTATAATGGTAGAGAGAATTATTTATTTCAGCTTCTATTTCTTTCATCACATTCCCAGTGGGTCAGAAGTTTACATTCACTCAATTAGTATTTGGTAGCATTTCTTTTAAATTGTTTAACTTGCGTCAAACGTTTTTTGTAGCCTTCCACAAGCTTCCCACAATAAGTTGGGTGAATATTGGACCATTCCTCCTGACAGAGCTGGTGTAACTGAGTCAGGATTTTAGGCCTCCTTGCCCGCACACACTTTTTCAGTTCTGCTCACCAATTTTCAATAGGATTGAGTTTATAATTTTTGTATTTCACCTTTATTTAACCAGGTAGGCTAGTTGAGAACAAGTTCTCATTTACAACTGCGACCTGGCCAAGATAAAGCAAAGCAATGCGACACAAACAACAACATTGGAGATGTTTAATATGAGTCTGGAAGGAGAGTTTACAGTCTAACCAGACACCTTGTCCACATTTTCTAAGTCAGAACTGTCCAGAGTAGTGATCCTAGTCGGCCAGGTGGGTGCGGGCAGCGAACGGTTGAAAAGCATGCATTTAGTTTTACTAGCATTTAAGAGCAGTTGGAGATCACGGAAGGAGTGTTGTATGGCATTGAAGCTCGTTTGGAGGTTTGTCAACACAGTGTCCAGAGAAGGGCTAGATGTATACAGAATGGTGTCGTCTGAGTAGAAGTGGAGAATCACCCGCAGCGACATCGTTGATATATACCGAGAAAAGTTTGAGTCTAGAGTGTCACCCCCTTTGAAGAGGGGGGATGACCGCGGCAGCTTTCCAATTTTTAGGGATCTCGGACAATATGAAAGAGACGTTGAACAGACTGGTAATAGGGGTTGCAACAATGGCGGCGGATAATTTTAGAAAGAGAGGGTCCAAATTGACTAGCCTAGCTGACTTGTACTGGTCCAGGTTTTGCAGATCTTTCAGAACATCTGCTATCTGGATTTGGGTGAAGGAGAAGCTGTGTAGGCTTGGGCAAGTAACCCGGGGGGTGGGGGGGTGCCGAGCTGTTGGCAGGTGTTGGGGTAGCCAGGAGGAAAGCATTGCCAGCAGTGGAGAAATGTTATTCTAATTCTTGATTATTGTGGATTTATTGGTTTTGACAATGTTACCTAGCCTCAGTGCAGTGGGCAGCTGGGAGGAGGTGCTCTTGTTCTCCATGGACTTTACAGTGTCCCAGAACTTTTTGGAGTTAGAGCTAGAGGATGCAAATTTCTGCTTGAAAAAGCTAGCCTTTGCTTTCCTGACTGACTGCGTATATTGGTTCCCGACTTCACCGAACAGTTGCATATCCCAGGGACTATTCGATGCTATTGCAGTCCGCCACAGGATGTTTTTGTGCTGGTCGAGGGCAGTCAGGTCTGGAGTGAACCAAGGGGTATATCTGTTCTTAGTTCTACATTTTTTTAAAGGGGCATGCTTATTTAAGATAGTGAGGAAGTTACTTTTAAAGGACGACCAGGCATCCTCGACTGACGGGATGAGGTCAATGTCCTTCCAGGATCCCCAGGCCAGGTCAAATTGAAAGGCCTGCTCGGAGAAGTGTTTTATGGAGCGTTTGACAATGATGAAGGGTGGTCGTTTGACCGCGGACCCATAGCGGATGCAGGCAATGAGGCAGTGACCGCTGAGATCCTTTTTGAAGAAAGCAGAGGTGTATTTGGAGGGCAAGATGGTCAGGATAATATCTATGAGGGTGCCCATGTTTATGGATTTAGGGTTGTACCTGGTGGGTTCCATGATGATTTGTGTGAGATTGAGGACATCTAACTTAGATTGTAGGACTTCCGGGGTGTTAAGCATATCCCAGTTTAAGTCACCGAACAGAACGAACCTCCCCCTTTCTCCTCCAAACATAGCGATGGTCATTATGGCCAAACAGTTCTATTTTTTTTTCATCAGACCAGAGGACACTTCCCCAAAAAGGACTCGTTTTACTGTGGATATAGATACTTTTGTACCTGTTTCCTCCAGCATCTTCACAAGGTCCTTTGCTATTGTTTTGGGATTGATTTGAACTTTTCACAACCACAGTACGTTCATCTCTAGGAGACAGAACACGTCTCCTTCCTGAGCGGTATGACAGCTGCGTGGACCCATGGTGTTTATACTTGCATACGATTGTTTGTACAGATGAACATGGTACCTTCAGACTTTTGGAAATTTCTCCCAAGGATGAACCAGACTTGTGGAGGTCAACCATTTTTTTCTGAGGTTTTGGCTGATTTCTTTTGATTCTCCCATGATGTCAAGCAAAGGGGCACTGAGTTTGAAGGTAGGCATTGAAATACATCCACAGGTTCACCTCCAATTGACTCAAATGATGTCAATTAGTCTATCAGAAGCTTCTAAAGCCATGACATCATTTTCCGGAATTTCCAAGCTGTTTAACGAACTATAGTTTTGGCAAGTCAGTTAGGACATCTTCTTTGTGCATGGCAAGTAATATTTCCAACAATTGTTTACAGACAGATTCATTCACTAATAATTCACTGTATCACAATTCCAGTGGGTCAGAAGTTTACATAGACTAAGTTGACTGTGCCTTTAACAAGAAATTAGTGGAGTGGTTGAAAAACAAGATTTAATGACTCCAACCTAAGTGTATGTAAAATTCCGACTTCAACTGTATATTGTTATTTTTTTCTGCTGCTCTTTAATGACTTTTATATTTTATTCTGATCCGTATTTTTTTTAACCGCACTGTCGTTTAGGGGCTCATAAGTAAGCATGTCACTGTAAGTTCTGCGCATGTGACTAATAAAATGTTATTTGATTTGATTGAAATGAACAATATTAATGTCAGTTGAGAACTCTGAACATTCCAGTAATAATAAGATGCAAAATCAGTACTCATCAGAAAAAAACTGCGCATAGGGTTCTTTGGTTTAAGGGTATTCTAGGAATATTCAGAGTTGATGACAACTTGAGACAACGGCATGCCATATTAGGCTGGCTTCACTTGCTTGTGGGAAGTTGTCAGTCTGACGTGGATGTATTCATGTGCTTTAGAACTCTGAACAATTCTTCAACCAATAAGATTTTAGATAGCTTGATAAGCTTGCTAATAATGAAGTTAGCTATCTTGCTTAACATTGGCACTATGGTCAGACTAGCTTCATTATTCATATTGATAAGGAATTTGTCGTCATCTTTTGGTAAAAGGTCAGTGGTGAAATGTCACAACTCGGCAACTCGGGTAACAACATTTTCTCAGTTTCCCACTTGTCATTCTGACTTGGATTCGGGGTCATTCAATTTAAATTTCCAACTGGGAACTAGGAGCTTCTGATAACTCCAATAGGACGTGGACACGGCCTTAGGCCATGAAACACGTTGATTGGCCAGTGAGTGGCCATGCCCTCGTCACACCTACAATGTATTTATTAAAACAGTCGTTTTGTGCCACTTCCACCTATTGCGCTCATCATTTCCACTGTGAAAATAGCACATTTTTGTGCTATGACACACCCCTGTGGTTGAAAATGTGTTATTAGGAATTGTGGTTGGGTGCAGGTGAACAAACAGCTGACCCACGTATGACTAGTGTTTGTGTGTCATTCTCTCAATAGCCCTCTCTCAGAATTGCTTTCTGTCTCATTCACTCTCTTTATCTCAAGCCCTCCATTTCATTTTCTTACACAGAGTGGAATTGACATTGGAATGCTGCTGATGAAAAAGAAGAAAAGAGACACTGAAGAAAAGAGAAAAGACGAAAAAGAAAAAAAAAAAGCCAAAAAAGAGGCAAAAAAGGTGTAATACATGTCCAACACATATCAGCTGATGTACGAAGGGATATATAAATACATTTATCGTAACACCACCATTCAAAAGTTTGGGATCACTTACTTCTACACCTGCATTGCTTTCTGTTTGGGGTTTTAGGCTGGGTTTCTGTACAGCACTTTGACATATCAGCTGATTACGAAGGGCTATATAAATACATTTGATTTGACTTAGAAATGTCCTTGTTTTTGAAAGAAGAGGACAAGTGTCTAGTTTGAGAAACAGACACCTCACAAGTCCTCAACTGGCAGCTTCATTAAATAGTACACGCAAAACACAGGTCTCAACGTCAACAGTGAAGAGGCGACTCCGGGATGCTATGGTTGTTTATATAGACAGGGTTTTGATATCTAGGCAGAGTTGCAAAGAAAAATCCATATCTCAGACTGGCCAATAAAAATAAAAGATTAAGATGGGCAAAAGAACACTGACACTGGACAGAGGAACTCTACCTAGAAGGTCAGCATCCCGGAGTCGCCTCTTCACTGTTGACGTTGAGACCGGTGTTTTGAGGTACTATTTAATGAAGTTAGTTTCTAGGCTGTTTCTCGCATGGAATAGCCTTCATTTCTCAGAACAGGAATAGACTGACGAGTTTCATAAGATAAGTCTGTTTCTGGCCATTTTGAGCCTGTAATCAAACTCACAAATGCTGATGCTCCAGATACTCAACTAGTCTAAAGGCCAGTTTTATTGCTTCTTTAATCAGGACAAACAGTTTTCAGCTGTGTTAACATAATTATAAAAGGGTTTTCTAATAATCAATTATCCTTTTAAAATGATAAACTTGGATTAGCTAACACAACGTGCCATTGGAACACAGGAGTGATGGTTGCTGATACATGTAGATATTCAATAAAAAAATCTGTTGTTTACAGCTACAATAGTGATTTACAACGTTAACAATGCCTACACTGTATTTTTGATCATTTGATGTTATTTTTATGGTCCAAAAATGTGCTTTTCTAAGTGACCCCAAACTTTTGAACGGTAGTGGAGGACTAAGAACCACACACACAAAAATTGTTAGTGACCTTATTTCTCTTCCCTTCCCAGAATGGTGTGAATGGATGCCGACCCAACAATACAGTCCATCCAGATGACAAGAGGGATGAAGAGAAATGTTCCCCAGATCTGGAATTGAACCAGACAGCCATTGCCCTAGTTGACCGACCCGACAACGGACAGGTGTGTAGTGTGATGTACTACAGTATAGTGAGGCATTTAAGCAAAACAATTGTGTAGATGTATGGAGCCTCCCAAGATTTGGCCCGTGGGGCGTGGCAGCCATTTTTCAAAATGGCAGCATATGGCAACAATATTTTAAATGGATTGTTTTGAGATAATCACACCAAATCTGGCACAGAGGTAGATTTATGTAGCCTGAAAATATTTACATCTGGAGCCACCACACATTTGGCACCTGGGGTCCTAGATGGCCATCTTACAAAATGGCCACTGTCGGTAATAAAATGTTACAATTCTGAGGGCCTTTTTTAGATACACACACCACATTTGACACAGAGGTAGATGAATGTGTCCTGGAAAGAATTAGAGATTGAGACATCATATATAAAAAAACAGAGCTAGATTTATGAACCCTGAAAAGACTTTGATATGGATCCAACACAGTTGGCCCCTGGGGTCGTGGCATGTTACACAATGTTAAAGGGCTTTTTTTAGATAAACTTATAAAAGGGGGCATGCAGGTGGGGCAACCCAGCTATATTGTGTGCAAGTAATGAGAGCTCTACATTATTATTATGAGATTCATTCTATGGAGGCTGTGCTGTGTCTGTGTATACGTATGAATATTTGTGTATTTTGATGTTTCATCATTGTTTCTAAACCTTTCCCTTGGGAATTTATAAAAACAGATGGGAAAGAGTTAAATTATTGACAAACTGGCTGTGCAGTCTCGCTGTTCTACTGGTCACTCTTGTGGCAATGGATGGGATTGTCGGCCCGGGTGGCTTGGGCTGGTGGCATGTGTCTTTGACCCTCCTATTCCTGACCAGTGTCATATGGTTGGACCCATTCTGGTATGTGTGTGCATGGGGGTGTGTGTGGGCATGGGTACACATGTACGCACGCATAAACATGGATTGAGTATGCTCGAGGGTAATGCCTGCCATTGGTTGATATACAGCTGAATACAGGGATTTAGGTCAGGTCCAAGGCCAGGAGTTCATTTTGCTTAGAAGCCACTAGTAAATTAGCTGGGTAATGTCAGGGCTTTTGATGCTGTACTCATCTCTTTCTATTCGGTGTATGGCTCCACTGACCCAGTAAGTATTTTTTGAATGATGATTTTAGAGGTCCCTGAGGGTGCATGGAATGCTGTCTCAAATCAACGTCAGACTAAACTCTGTTATAGACTTTAATTTATAACAATATTTGTCCATTATAATCCGCTGGAATTAGAAAAACTGGTTGAAATTAAAATATTTAGCTTGACAGGCACATATCTGACAGAAACACAACCTGAGATAATAGTTCACAGCAATTGTGAACTATTCCACCAGAATGGCTGGGATATTTTCCAAAGTAGCTTTAGTGGCCATTTGTTAAATGCTCATGTGGTAGGACGTGAACTCCGGTCTCACGCTCCGGGACAGTCTGTGATTGATTCTGTGATTGGCTGTATTTATTCTACAATTTGGCCTACTGTAATATACTGTGTTACTGTTACAGTTTTTGGTTTTCAGGTGATCCAGAGCAAGAAGTATAGACCAAAAATATATCAATAAATCAAAGTAGTATAGGCAATAACTTTTTGTAGATTAAAGGTTTGTAAAGTAGTGGTACAGTGTGCAACCTTTTAGTAAAATGTATGTCACGATCCAGGGTCCAAATCTATGATAGGACTATTTCTAAATATTTTCAGGGTACATGCATCTTCCTCTGTGCCAAATTTGGTATGTTTATCTAACGTTGTTTTACTGACAGTGGCCTTTTTGTAAGATGGCCCCCACAGCCCCCAGGGTCCCATCAATCAAATGTATTTATAGAGCCCTTCTTACATCAGCTGATGTCACAAAGTGCTGTACAGAAACCCAGCCTAAAACCCCAAACAGCAAGCAATGCAGGTGTAGAAGCACGGTGGATAAGGAAAAACTCCCTAGAATGGCCTCAACCTAGGAAGAAACCTAGAGAGGAACCAGGCTATGAGGGGTGGCCAGTGGTCTTCTGTCTGTGCCGGGTGGAGATTATAACAGAACATGGCCAAGATGTTCAAATGTTCATAGATGACCAGCAGGGTCAAATAATAATAATCACAGAAGGTGCAACAGGTCAGCGCCTCAGGAGTAAATGTCAGTTGGATTTTCATAGCCGATCATTCAGAGCATCTCTACCGCTCTTGCTGTCTCTAGAGTTGAAAACAGCAGGTCTGGGACAAGGTAGCACGTCTGCTGAAGAGGCCAGGGTTCAATAGCCGCAGGCAGAACAGTTGAAACTGGAACAGCAGCACGACCAGGTGGACTGGTGACAGCAAGGAGTCATCAGGCCAGGTAGTCCTGAGGCATGGTCCTAGGGCTCAGGTCATCATCATCAGAAAGAAAGAAAGAAAGGATAGAGAATTAGAGAGAGCATAGTTAAATTCACACAGGACACCGGATAAGACAGGAGAAATACTCCAGATATAACAGACTGACCCTTGCCCCCCGACACAAACTTTTGCAGCATAAATACTGGAGGCTGAGACCGGAGGGGTCGGGAGACACTGTGGCCCCGTCTGATGATACCCCCGGACAGGGCCAAACAAACAGGATATAACCTCACCCACTTTGCCAAAGCACAGCCCCTACACCACTAGAGGGATATCTTCAACCACCAACTTACTATCCTGAGACAAGACTGAGTATAGCCCACGAAGATCTCCCCCTCGGCACGAACCCAAGAAGGGGGCGCCAACCTGGACAGGAAGGTCACGTCACTGACTCAACTCACTCAAGTGACGCACCCCTCCTAGGGATGGCATGGAAGAGCACCAGTATGCCAGTGACTCAGCCCCTGTAATAGGGTTTGAGACAGAGAATCCCAGTGGAGAGAGTGGAACCGGCCAAGCAGAGACAGCAAGGGCGGTTTTTGCTGTAGTGCCTTTCCGTTCACCTTCACACTCCTTTGACAAACTATACCCAATCATAAGACCTACTGAAGAAATTAGTCTTAAATAAAGACCAAAAGATCGAGATCGAGTCTGCTTCTCTCACATGGATGATAGGCAGACCCTTCCTTAAAAATGGAGCTCTATAGGAGAAAGCCCTGCCTCCAACTGTTTGCTTGGAAATTCTAGGGACAGTAAGGAGGCCTGCGTCTTGTGACCTTAGCGTACGTGTAGGTATGTACAGCAGGACCAAATCATAGAGATAGGTATGAGCAAGCCCAGGTATTGCTTTGTAGGTTAGCAGTAAAACCTTGAAATCAGCCCTAACCTTAACAGGAAGCCAGTCTAGAGAGGCTAGCACTGGGGTAATATATGATAAACATATTTTGGGTTCTAGTCTAGATTATTGCAGGCGTTTTAGCACTAACTGAAGTTTATTTAGTGCTTTATCCGGGTAGCCGGAAAGTAGAGCATTGCAGTAGTCTAACCTTGAAGTGACAAAAGCATGGATTCATTTTCCTGCAATGTCACGTAGTCTAAATCTGTGGTGGCTCCATATGTAAATATTTTCATGATAGATATGTGTGTTTTTCTCAAAATAGACCTTCTGAATGGTAAAATAGTGTTATCGTATACCGCTATAAAAAAATGCTGCCATGTTCCCCCAGGGGCCAAATCTCAGGCGGCTCCATATTGAAATCTTTTTAGTTTACATAAATCTATCGCTGTGCTAAATTTGGTGCTTCAGTAAAACCTCCAGGTGCACCTAGGCTAGCCCATAATGCTTTTGAAATGTGTATTTTATCAGAGGAGAGTAAAGATTGAAACTCTGTCTCTCTGTCAATCTAAGGTGAACTGGGGTTTTGAGCAGCAAGGTAACGGGTTCGACCAGGACTCTAAAACTGATATTCATGGCGATGATCACATAACCCAGATGTCCAGTACCGGAAGAGAAGGGGAGATGGGGAGGAGCTCCGTCAACGACACACACACCATCATCCTGGACCTATCCACAGCCAACTTTGCTGACACGGCCACTGTGAAGACACTGAAAAACGTATGAGTGTGTGGGGTTTGAGCGCAAAGGGGATAGAGAGGAGAAAAGGAAAGAGAGAAAGAGGTTAGGTTCACAGATGTTTTCAGAAATGTGTTATTGTTAGTTTCTTTGTATCCAGTCTTCTTATGTAACATTGTTTGCAGTCGCTCAAAACAAACAAAAGGTCTTGTTTTCTGTGAGTTGGCAGGCCTAAATTATATTTTTATATACCCTATGTACCCTATGTACATAAGAGGCACAGATAGAAAGAGGTGGAAATGAAGAGGGATGGAAGAGAAAAACAAGATAAATCCAAACTGGTGTAACAAAAACAGTCCGAGAGAAACATGGACTTCTTATTTGACCTTCTCTGTCTCTCACTTTCTCTTTTTTTGCAGATATTCCTAAACTACAGAAAGATTGACATTGACATTTATTTAACTGGATGCCAAGGTGAGTATGTGTCAGTGGAGGCACCTCAGAGGAGGAAGGGGAGGACCATACTCTTCATTGAAATTCTGAAAAAAAACAAGTCAAACATATATGTAACATAAACTATACTAAACATTTCCATAGACTTACACAGTAATTATAACTTCCGGAGGACATCCTCCAACCTATCAGAGTTCTTGCCGTATGAACTGACATGTTGTCCAGAGAATGAACGTAGTACTGAAAGCATAAGCTACAGCTAGCTAGCAGTGCATAAAATGTGGTGAGTAGTTGACTCAAAGAGCGAGAAAGACAATAGTTGTGCAGTTTTGAACAAATTAATTAACAAGTGAAGGAGAAGCAAGAAATAGAGAGAGATTTAGATTTTTTTTAATTATTTACTTTCACTTTCTTAGCTAGCTAGTTTAGCCTACTCAAACAGAGAGGGATGCTATGTTAGCTAGCTGGCTATCCAACACTGAAACTCTTCCAAGTCAAGGTAAGCTTCTGGTTTTATTAATTTATTCCTACCAGGGTCCACCGGTGTAACTGCTCAACTGCACACTATACTGCATAATTGTAGTGGGTTTACTAATGCGTTAGCTCTAGTAGCTATGTTGAATAGGACGTTAATATGGTGACAACAATGTAGGCTGTGTGTAGAGGTTAGCGGTTATTATATTAAGGTTTGGCTTGGAAAAGTTTTTTCGCCTGGTCAAAGACAGCTGATATGTTGTTACTGAAGTCCACAAGCGAAGGGAAAAGGTGAGGAGGAAAGCGCGTAGATGCTAGAAGGAATTATAGGTGGCTGATATGAAAGTTAAATGTGTTTGCTTTTGATCAGGGGTTGTATTCATTCCACCGATTCTATTGAAAAATGTTTATTTAACGCTAGCAAATGGAGTGAAACAGGGATAAACATGTAATTTATTTTACCAGCTAAGTTGACTGAGAACACATTCTCATTTACAGCAACGACCTGGGGAATAGTTAGAGACGAGGGGGGATGAATGAGACAATTGTAAACATACCTGAATTTGTCCAATAAAAACTATAATTTGCAACTGTTGGACTAATAATTACACTCTAGATCAGCTAGATGCTGGCAAGAGTGTGCAAGGCAGTATTGAATGTGTCAATATCTGTCACCTTAATTACTAAAATGTACCTTAACCTGTGTACCTACATGGTAAACCTTAAT
The DNA here is from genome assembly GCF_018296145.1 of Oncorhynchus tshawytscha. NCBI lineage: Eukaryota > Metazoa > Chordata > Actinopteri > Salmoniformes > Salmonidae > Oncorhynchus > Oncorhynchus tshawytscha. The sequence goes on from NC_056456.1 coordinate 1,288,478, forward strand.
TCATATGCTAGGTTGTAGCAACCTCATGATGGATATTGGAAACATTTGAGTATCATGTAGTAGCCTAAACCTATCATTGTTACGTTGAGCTGGGTGAATGGAAATGGAATGACAGTCATCCAATATGCTGTAATAGAAACACAGTAAGGCCATGCTCATAAAAAAGTATTGTCATCCCTCATCTTAAAATGGCACCGACCGCCACCGGTATGTGTGGTAATTCAGGATCCAGCGCTCTGGCCGTAGCTTGTGTTGTCTGTGTGTGTGTGTTTGGGGTTCACGTGTGTATTGTCTAACCTGGTTTGTCTCTCCTCCAGTCTGTGTGGTGGAGCAGTTATCGAGTGCAGGCTTCTTCTCTGAGTCCGTCCCTAAAAGCTGTCTGTTCACTACGATCCACGACGCGGTGCTACACAGCCTTCGACTGCATGGGGCCTCAGACATGCCCATCATCTACGAGTATGCTCTGGTGAGTGGAGCAGACTTTGAGCTACTTTCATGTTATTATTTCTTAGGCTACCTAGAAATGCATTAGTTCATATAGTCACAGATTCATATATTATGTTCTGACCCTATCTCCTCTTCTGTTAGGACTTGACCTGCACTACCAAGATGTAACCAACAGGGGTCACTTTGGTCCTCTTCCACTCCACCTTCATCTGCCTGGCTTCCCATTGGTTCCCCTCACCTCTTTCCTCTCTGTGAAAGAGAATGCACCACCGTGTGTGTTTTGCCGGTTGGACCAAGGCAGTTCCCCCTTCATGTTAAATAACTGAACACAAAATACCTCCCCGAAATAAAACTCCCCAATATATTTGTCAGCCACCTAAGATGTGTCGTCTAGTCAGCAGTTCACTTCACCTCCCCATCCCCCTCCCTCTCCCTATTTAATCCATTCCTCCTAGGGCCAGTGTGTCCTGCACCTCAGGGGCCTTCTCCCATATATATATACACATATATACACATATATACACACACACACATAAATATACACACAGTACCAGTCAACAGTATGGACACACTCATTCAAGGCTTTTTCTTAATATCTACTATTTTCTACATTGTAGAATAATAGTTAAGACATAAAAACTATGGAATCGTGTAGTAACCAAAAACGTGTTAAATCAAAATATGTTTAACATTTGAATACTTCAAAGTAGCCACCCTTTGCCTTCATGGCACACTCTTGGCATTCTCTCAACCAGCTTCATGAGGCAGGCACCTAGAATGCATTTCAATTAACAGTTGTGCCTTGTTAAAAGTTAATTTATTTCATTCTTCATACATTTGAGCCAATCAGTTGTGTTTTAAAAAATAAAGAAAAACCCTTGAATGAGTAAGTGTCCAAACTTTAGACTGGTACTGTATATATATAAATATAACACCCTTGCCTTTCATGAACAAACACTCACACTTACCTTTTTTTCTCTTTTTGCACTGACTTTGCTGATAGCTACTTTGAGGAAAAATGTACTTACTCTCACTGAGATGTGGGTTGTCCCACCTAGCTATCTTAAGATGAATGCACTACCGGTCAGTTGCTCTGTATAACGTTGTCTGCTAAATTACTAAAATGTTCATGTAAATTATAATTGCTTTAATAACATTGGCTCTAGCTAACTCCTCTGTCTCTCATAAGCTAGGGTTATACGGTTTCAATGCCAAGGGGAAACATACAATGGGTAATTTCATAAGCCTCACTGCTGATGATGTAATCATAATTATGTTGTAAATCATCCTAAGACAGAATCATGGTAGTTCAATATCCAATGAATGAGTATGAATAGCAGCTATTCACTCTGTGTTTCTATCATATCAACTTTAGCATTTTAGCTAATTAGCAACTGCATGTTAGCTACTTTGCAACAACATAGCATCCTTCCCCTAACCCAGCTAACGTTTGCAACATATCATACAGTCCAGGTTGGCATCACGTAGCCTTGAGCCACATCTATACATTGTGTATTTCAGGGTCAAATCAATGCCAAAGGGAGTATAGTTCTTCCCTAGTTTGAACACTGTTATAGAGCTAATCTCTTTGTATCTTCCTAAAGAGGATGTGAATAATTCATGTTAATGTGCATTTTGAACATTTTACTAAATTGTTCATTTCCTGATCTAAGTTAATCTACGAGTTGTAATTTTCTAGCATTGATCGAACACACACTCCAATATCTTAAAGTAAAAATTATTGTTTGAGTACATGGCTAAATAAACGTCAGTAAAATGAGCAGATCTGTTGTGTAAGTTATTGTGTTTATCTGTTTCATATTCAGCACTTGTATGATTGAATACACTTCTGAAGCATAGCTGCACTCTTTATTCTCTCCAAAATAATATCCTACACATTTCATCATTAGTTACACATTGCAAACTATGTGAAACGTGTAGTGTCCTTGAGCGAGGCACTTTGCCCAAATTGCTCCTGCAGTTGCGTCTGCTAAATGACTCAAATGTACATGTAAATGTTTTAGCCTGGTCCCAGATCTTATCTGTATGTGCTTTAAACATATCTCCTGACTAATCATGACATGTAGTTGGTTCAAGACCAGGCTTTGTGTGACTCTCTGATAGTAACCTTCAGTGATTGAGATTTGAGTGTATCTGCAAATACATATATTTGTTTCACCTCTTAAGGTATAGGGGGCAGCATTTTCAATTTGGATAAATAGCGTGCCCAATTTCAACTTCCTGCTACTCATGCCAAGAATATAAGATATGCATATCATTAGTAGATTTGGATAGAAAATACTCTGAAGTTTCTAAAACTGTTTGAATCATGTCTGTGAGTATAACAGATTTTATGTAGCAGGCAAAACCCCGAGGACTAACTGTTCACAATTTTTTTTTTATGTCTCTGTCTGTTCACTGAGCTCTCATTGGCAAACAATATTTCTTAGGAACTTGTTTTCAGTTCCTACCACTTCCACTGGATGTCACCAGTCTTTGGAATTTGGTTGAGGTTATTCATTTGTGCAATGAAGAAGTAGGGCCATCCTGGAAAAGGGTAACGCTGTTGAGAGTTGGCCAAGACTTGAAAAGTAGTGTTAGTGGACTTGTCCACCTCCAAAACAAATGGCAACAATAATCATTCCTTACCATGTGTAGTAGCCACTACAAGACAATTAGTAAAACGCTCTAATCATGTATTCCTGTAGGATAACATTTCAGAATAAATCAGTAGGACAACTGGTCCCCTTGAGTAACAGTACCAATACCACAGTCAGTCCAGCAACACTCAGTAAGAGGATTAGTAACCTCACAAGTTAAAATGCTATTGATAATAGCGACATAGGAGTCACTCAGAGTGCAACACAGGGAAGGAAATCTCCATTGCACTCTTCCAATGGTTAACGCACGCCACTAATAAATAGAACCCTCCGTTCAGGAGAAAAGTTATTAGAAGTGATGAACCATGATCACACCGCGTATGACTGGTCTAATCCTTAGAGTATTTCAGTCGTGAGGTTAACTCCTCCGTGGATAACATAGCTATGAAGTAGACTTCTTCATACCTACCACCACTACAATAGTGGAAGACAATGACTGGTAGTAAAACCAGTACAGACTCCCTCGACACCAATTCTGACTGACCTCCAGGCATTGACCTGAAAATTATGTGACTACATCAGACTCATTCTGAACAAGTTGTAATCTGCCAGGATACTTGGTTTCCTTCCCTTGACATGTGTGCTTGCGTAAGCATAAACACACATGCACAACAGAACATCTAGGATTTATGCAAGGATCACGGGTTCGAGCAAAATACCAGCCTTAGTAAAGTTTAACATTTATTTTGAGGCCTTTAACTCTACAGCTACTGCACTCACTAGTTTTCTTCTCAGAAGTCCATAGGTCATCTCTGTAGACTGAGATCCCACTCCGGACATCCGCTGCCCAGCCTTGGGTCGGACTTCTTCATTTGGAGACACCCTAACTGGGTCGACAATGATGGTCCACAACCAGGACAACCACGGTCATTTTTATGTTGGTTTGCAACATGCAGGTTAAAACCTCTTGAAACTAGCAATCCCGGATCCGGGATCGTAGCCTCAAACGAGTTAGCATAACGCAGCGGACATAAATACCCCTAGAAAATCGCAAATGAAATGAATGAAATATATTCAAACACAAGCTTAGCCTTTTGTTAACAACACTGTCATCTCAGATTTTCAAAATATGCGTTACAGCCAACGCTAGACAAGCATTTGTGTAAGTTTATCATGGCATAATGCTATGCTATGCTCTGCTGGCACCAGGCAACATTTTCACGAAAATAAGAAAAGCAACCAAATTAAATAATTTACCTTTAAAGAACTTCAGATGCTTTCACTCAGGAGACTCCCAGTTAGATAGCAAATGTTCCTTTTTTCCAAAAATATTATTTTTGTCAGCGAAATAGCTCCCGTTTGTTCATCATGCTTGGCTGAGAAATCGACCGGAAAATGCTACCACTACAACGCCAAACTTTTTTCAAAATTAGCTCCATAATATCGACAGAAACACGGCAAACGTTGCTTAGGATCCATCCTCAAGGTGTTTTTAACATATATATTCGATAATATATCCGTCGAGGCAATTGGTTTCTCATAAGAAGCGATTGGAAAAATGGCTACCTCAGTATTTTACGCAAGATTTTCTGCGGGAGACACCATGTGACCACTTGCTATATATGGTCCCTTACGGCTATTCTTCAATGGAAATGCGTAAAAAGACGTCACAATGCTGTAGACACCTTGGGGAAAACGTAAGCTCATTCAAAGCCATATAAGGAATCATTGGCATGAGGCGGTTTCAAAAAATCCGGCACTTCCTGGTTGGATTTTTATATGGGTTTCGCCTGTATCATAAGTTCTGTTGCACTCACAGACAATATCTTTGCACTTTTGGAAACGTCAGAGTGTTTTCTATCCAACGCTGTCAATTATATGCGTAGTCGAGCATCTTTTCGTGACAAAATATCTTGTTTAAAACAGGAACGTTTTTCATCCAAATCTTTTTATAGCGCCCCCTAATGCTTAACTGGTTAATTAATCGCAAGACTGAACCCAACATGGGGGGACTGTCAAGACGTTGACCTGTGGGTAGGTTTTATGACCTCCCCTCCATAAATACCTTTCTCCCTTCCCTCTCTCTTGACTCTACAGAGGGACTCTTGAATAGCCTTATAGTAGAGTCTGGGAACATCAAACAAGTGGAGGGAAAGGAACTATAATTTGGTAATAGAACCAGTTGAAAATATGCGTTGGTACTTAACCGTTATTAGTTTGATGACATAAAATGTGTAATGTATTTGAGGTTGAAAAAGTCTTCTGAAGTTTGTAATTTTCCCTTACAAAAAATTTATCAATTTATTACAATCCACATAATAATTCACATTTCCTGTTGCTGCAGGATTATTTTCCTGTCTCAAAGATCCCATACTGTAACTAACTGCAATGTTGTTTATCCATCCTCTGTTCTCAGTAGTCACAGTGTTAAATCCCAGCAACAAATAAATGTGTATTTGGGTTTATTTGGCTTTTCTATAACCAGCTAATTTTCTTGGGAACAGTCATATTTAGACAACATGATGCCAAGTGTGTTGTTTTTACATAAACAGCCACTCCTTTCCCTTTTTGCAATATATCACACCTGAAGATATTTTAACCACAAATCTTAATGTCCTTATTAGTCAGCTAAGTCTCTGTTCGAACCAGAATATCAGGGATTGTGTCCTGCACTCAGATACGAGGAAGGTCCAACTGAGATACAAACAAAGACACAGCCATGAGTACACTCAGACTAGCTTGGAACATTGAGTAGCTTTTTTGAACCTCTTATCGGGGTGTTTGACAGTTTGTTGATAATTGTGAGACCTTTGTGAGAGGTACTTCCTCCGCACACTGTTTCAGACTAGAAGGAGAGACACACAAAGCAATAAACACACAGACATTCAGTGTTGGAAGACAGGAGTTGAGGAGCAGAGGGACTCACTCCACCAGACCTCTCCTGAAGGAATGGGTGAAAGATTCCCTCAGGTAAGATAGTAACATCCCATTGGGCACAAACGGATTAAATCAACGTTGTTTCAATGCAATTTATCAACGTATTGTGATGTGGAATTTAGTAAAATACATTGGATTTGCAAAAGTCATCAATGTAGACTGATTTAGAGGGTGAAATTTCAACAACGGGATTATGTCATGGTAACCAATTTTCAACATAGACAAACCTTGCATAAAATGTCTCTCCAATAAAGAACTCAAGACATTCACTATTGCAATCAAAGTCATTTCAAAGGGTAGATTTAACAGAGCAAATGAAAAGTAAATATACTTTATCAATTATATATCATCAATTATGCTTTTTAGGCCCATGTCTTCAAAAGCTATCATTTCATTTCAACCCAGGATTCAACAAGAAAATTGAAAATAGGCCTAGCGTTTCAAGCTTTGGTTGATTTCACATTAGTAATAGGTTGAATTCACATCTCTATTGCAACCAAACATCTAAGTTAAAGAATAAGCCTAAATCAAATCAAACTTTGAATCGAGCCCCAAATCAGATCAAACTTTATTTAATCTGTATCGTGGAAGTTTAGTATAATAGTGGGATTTAAATTAAAAACCAATGTTCGCAGAGACTGCATTCATGGTAAATGCTGCATATCTGGGCTCAATCAGAAATTACCTTTAAATTTCAATCGCGCTATAGCACTAAACTTCTGCAATATGGATTCAATCAAAATTGAATTGTATTGGTTGTATACACATATTTATCAAATGTTATTGCGGAAGTAACAAAATGCTAATGTTCCTAGCTCCAACAGAGAAGTAATATCAGACAATACACAATAATGCACACAAATCTTATTACATCCCTTTACATCCCTTTACATTTGTGTGTATTAGGTAGTTGTTGTGGAATTGTTAGATTACTTGTTTGATATTACTGCACTATCAGAACACTGTCAGAACAGTGTTAGTCTAGTTGATAGGTAATCGACTAGCCAGACTGTTCCCCGGACTCCATGTGTAGGGATTTGTACAATGCACAAACAAGGCTATTGAACCTGACATTGGTGTCTGTCTTTATTCCTTTATCCAACATATCATACTGAAACATGGTATCATAAGTGGTTCGGAAAACACACGTTGTTATTTTTGTAGCTAAGTACAGTATAGGCGCAGTTACGTTCCATATGCGAACATACGCCGTTTCCTACTCACAACACTGATCAACTCGTTGTTAGCTGGCTAGCTAGCATCACTACCTACTTCAATGACTGAAGGCAAAGAAATCTCATATTCCATTGCTATGGCAGTGAACATTCCGCCACCAAATCCCATGGTGCTCACAGGGGACTGGAATACTAATTGGGACAACTTCAGATATGAATTCGAGGACTATGCGCTGGCGACTGGTCTACATGAGAAACCCAACGAGGTACAAGCTGCAACTCTGAGGAGTTTAATGGGCAGCGAATGCAGGCATATCTACCGGCACAATCTCACCCTCACAGCACAACAACAGTGTGATGCAAAGGCTATATTCGGTGCATTGGAGAATTACTTCAAACCCGCCAGAAACGTAATTTACGAGCGGTTCGTTTTTGGAAGCTGCAAACAGGAAGAGGGTGAGTCAGTAAACAAATGTGTAACCCGTTTGAGAGAGAAATCCGCCACTTGTGAATACGGGGGATTGAAAGATGAATTGATTTGTGGCAAAATAGTGCTGGGAATTGCAAATGAGGATACACGCCGGCGTCTACTGAGAGAGACTTAACATTATTAACTGCCATCGAAATGTGCCGCACTGCTGAAGTCACTGACATGAGAATGAGAGCAATGGAAATAGAAACCCCACGCTCCGACGTTGATACTGTCCACGCTGTTGCTAGGCAGACATTCAGACTAAACCAATCGAGGCAGAGCAATTCACCACGAACGGTGAACACAGAGAGCCCCGTAGCATGTAAATACTGTGGGAATACACACACATGTGGCAAAGAGCACTGCCCTGCCTACGGAAAACCATGCAGAGCTTGTGGAACTAATAATCATTTTGCAAAAGTGTGTATCAAAAGCAAAAGAAGGGTGAGTGAGGGCAAGATTCACTGTGTTGATGATGTCACTCAATGTTCAGAGCTGAACAGTGAAAGTGACATGCATGAATCCATTGGGGCTGTACCCTCAAGAGGGAAGAAATGGTTTGTGACACTACGATTACACAACAAGCAACAACAATATCAACTGGATTCTGGTGCTACATGCAACGTAATGAGCTACAAAGAGAAAATCAATCTGGCACCTAACACACATCTATTGCCCAGCGATACTAGACTAAAGCTGTACTCAGGAGAGCTAATGAGCTCTATGGGCACCTTTGAGACCGAATGTGTTATTCGGGGACGCAAACACAATCTGGAGTTTGAGATTGTAAAAACCAGTCAACATCCTCTCCTCTCAGGCTCTACATACGAACGCCTGGGACTTATGCAGTTCACTGTACCAAATGACCTGCACATTGTGGATAATGTCCAGCATGGACCCCTGTCCAAAGAACAACTACTCAGGCAGATATGACGATGTATTCACCATGCCCGTTGAATCTGTGCCTGGGGAGGTACACTTTGAAGTGGATGAGAGCATCACTCCAGTCCAGTGTGCCCATTGCAATGAAAGTGGCTGTGAAGGCCCAGCTGGACAAGTATGAGGCCGATGGCCACATGACACCTGTGATTGAACCAACTGACTAGATCAGCAATATGGTCATAGTGAAAAAACCAGAGGGTCTGCATCGACCCAAAGCATCTGAACCAAGCACTGAAACGATCCCACTACATCATGCCGACACTAGAGGATGTCCTCTATAAGCTTCCCAAGGCCAGGATTTTCACCTTGGTGGATGCCCGAGATGCATTCCTTCAATGCAAGCTGGATGAAGAAAGCAGCTTCATGACTACCTTCTGGACCCCCTGGGGTCGGAAACGCTGGCCCAAGCTCCCGTTTGGTGTCTCAGTGGTACCTGAGATATACCAACGTAAGCAGCACGAGTTACTGGCTGGGCTCAAGGGCATTGAACCCATCGCCGATGATGTCCTGATCGTAGGCTGTGGTGACACAGACGAAGAACGCGACCACGATGTGAAGCTCCTGGCACTGATGGAGCGCCTCCGATCAGTTAAGCTTTGCCTTGACCTGAAGAAGCTGCAGTTCAAGGTGAAAGACGTCCACTTCCATGCCCACATTCTCTCGGCAAAAGGCCTGAAGCCGGACCCAGACAAGGTCAGAGCGATCCTTGACATGCCAAACCCGTCTGATGCAAAAGGAGTACAGCGTCTCATTGGCTTTGCAAACGATCTTGCAAAGTTCATGCCACACCTATCAGCAGTCTGTGAGCCGGTTGCTGGACAAAGACACACCATGGCACTGGCTACCCAAGCACGAGGCCGCAGTGCAGGAGATGAAATCTCTGGCTTCATCCATGCCAGTGTTGCGCTACTACGACGTCATGAAGCCTGTCGCAATCCAGAGCGACTCCAGCCAAAGGGGACTTGGATGCTGCCTAATGCAGGAAGGCCAGCCCGTTGTGTTAGCCTCGAGAGCGCTCAGCCCCACCGAACAAAACTATGCACAAATTGAGAAAGAGTGCCTCAGCATCGTCATGGACTTATTCAGCCACAGACAAAAGGACTATCTTCTCATCGTTGATCACTACTCTGACTTTTGGGAAATTGAACTGCTCCCTGACTTGTCTGCAGAGACGGTCATAAAGCGCTGCAAGGTGCAGTTTGCAGGGCAATCACGGACAATGACCCACAATTCACTGCACAGTTCAAGCGTTTCGCCTCAGAATAGGAGTTTGACCACGTGACCTCCTCTCCAAGACATCCAAAAGCAAATGGCAAGGCAGAATCAGCTGTCAAGATTGCAAAAAAACTGTTAAGCAGGGCCTTGCGCGACAGCAACGACCCATGGAAAGCGATCTTACAGTGGAGGAACACACCCACCGAAAACATGGACAGCAGCCCAGCACAACGCCTTCTGTCCAGACGTCTGAAGACTACCATCCCCATAGCTAACAAGCTACTTGAGCCCTGCGTCATGGTTGGCGTCACGGACAAACTGCGTCACAGAAAGCAGCTCGCTAAGTGCTTCTACGACCGGACAGCTCGAGACCTACCAGAGCTAGAGGTGGGTGAAACTATAAGGATGAAACCGCTGCCGGGAGACCACACAGGACTTTGGAGGCTGGGCACATGCCTGCAGAGAGTTGCACCACGTTCTTACCTGGTGGATGTTGGTGGCTCCCTCTATCGTCGCAATCGGGTGGATCTGCGCGTAGCAGAGCAGACAAACCAGAACACGCCATACACTCACCTAGATGAGCTGGATCACAGTCCAGGCCTAAGGGTAAGGGGCGCAGAATTGAGACATGGGCCAACTGAAGGTGAGGCTTCTACCCCACCAAGCTCTCCAGCTCGTGCCCCTAATCCTACCCCTGTCAGAGCCAATACTTACTCACGGGTGGGTCGGCTGTGCAAGCCACCGGACAGGCTTACTCTGTAAGCGAGGGACTGTTAACTTGCCCTCGGTTAATTAAAATATATATATTTTCTTAAATAATTAAATAAAATTAAAAAAGGAAGATGACAACTGAAGTAAAAAGAAAATGTAATTCTATGCCTTTATGTTTGCACTTTCTATTGAAAAGGATGATGTTAGCAAACTTCAGACGGGCCTGGACATTGTTACGGAGTCTAGTTGATAGGTAATCGACTAGCCGGACTGTTCCCCGGACTCCATGTGTAGGGATTTGTACAATGCACAAACAAGGCTATTGAACCTGACATTGGTGTCTGTCTTTATTCCTTTATCCAACATATCATACTGAAACAGACATGTACTGGCTTAAGCAGGGGGACACGTCTAGCACTGCAGGATTTGAGTCCCTGGCGGCGTAGTGTGTTACTGATGGTAGGCTTTGTTACTTTGGTCCCAGCTCTCTGCAGGTCATTCTCTAGGTCCCCCTGTGTGGTTCTGGGATTTTTGCTCACCGTTCTTGTGATCATTTTGACCCAATAGGGTGAGATCTTGCGTGGAGCCCCAGATCAAGGGAGATTATCAGTGGTCTTGTATGTCTTCCATTTCCTAATACTTGCTCCCACAGTTGATTTCTTCAAACCAAGCTGCTTACCTATTGCAGATTCAGTCTTCCCAGCCTGGTACAGGTCTACAATTTTGTTTCTGGTGTCCTTTGACAGCTCTTTGGTCTTGGCCATAGTGGAGTTTGGAGTGTGACTGTTTGAGGTTGTGGACAGGTGTCTTTTATACTGATAACAAGTTCAAACAGGTGCCATTAATACAGGTAACGAGTGGAGGACAGAGGAGCCTCTTAAATAAGACGTTACAGGTCTGTGAGAGCCAGAAATCTTGCTTGTTTGTAGGTGACCAAATACTTATTTTCCACCATTATTTGCAAATAAATTCATTAAAAATCCTACAATGTGATTTTCTGGATTTATTTTTCTCATTTTGTCTGTCATAGTTGAAGTGTACCTATGATGAAAATTACAGGCCTCTCTAATCTTTTAAAGTGGGAGAACTTGCACAATTGGTGGCTGACTAAATACTTTTTTGCCCCACTGTAGGTACGCACAACTGTAAGCAATTCTGTTCTCAAGTGTCTGTTTAATGTGAGAAACAAAATGAAAAACACCTGTTAGACCATTACAATATAGCTGCACAATTCTAAATCTCAGCTCTGGGAAGTCTGTATGAGTAATAAAGGACACAGGTCCTCGAAATGAAAACAAGTATAAGAGAGTATAAGTATACTCAAGTATAAGGTCCTTTAACATGCAGGAGAGCTTCTCCACTACAGCCGCCACCATGCCCACGGCCTTCCCGCTTATTAGGATTGGGTGCTCTGAATGGCCTTCCTCTGGCTGAAGCCACTGGGCCAGGAGGAGCCTGGGCACCACCTCCACCACCGGCTGAGCAGGTTGCTACGGGACTCATTGGACTGGTCGCCCAGAATGCTCCTCAAGCTCTCTCCACGATACTGTGGACTTTAGGATCGCTGAAATCAACAAACAGGAGAAGACAAAGCTAAACGATGTGCAATGTGCTCACAGAGAACATTGTCTTAGTCTGTTTCTGCGTAGTTCCAGATGTGTAGATAAATGGATCAAGTCATATGCAGGGCAGTACATGGAACTCACATGTCAGCTGGCGAGGTGGAGTGCATGGAGCTTGCAGAAAGCCTTGTGCTCTATGTCCATCATTTTTAGGCAAGTGTTTACTTCCCAGGCCTGCAGTATGAAAAAGGAAGTCCCATTAGTATAATTTCATAACAGATCTATCTCGTTGCTGAAAGGCTAGTAAAGAGTTCATTAACTTGTAGTATGTCGCTCATTCTCTTACCAGCCGAGCGAGTTTGTTTCCCTCCTCCAGGGTTTCCTTCCACACCCTTCAAATAAATCACAGAGCAATTCAACTTTCCTGGCTTCTGATCTTTCTGTTGTTTATTTTACCTACACCTCCTGGAGTGCTGCTGGTGGCAGGAAATGGCAGTGAAGGTGAGTGCTGACGTGGTACTCACCTCTCACTAAGGGATTTTTTGCACTGAGACACCAGCCAGTTGCTCATGGGGCGGGACCTGACCTTGACTCTGGAGCAGCAGATAGTGGACCATTCTTCTGCAAGATGAGGTAAGGTGTGAGACCGTGCCACGAAATACCATATCATGTGCTTTCAGAAGGGCCTCTCGCAACATTTCACAACTGCTCATGCCTGACAATTTGCAAGTGATATTATGACCACCTTCTCTAAACTGTCTTGAAAACAACTCTTTCTGTTGTTTTTGTGGGATGAATCTTACCTGTTTATTGTAATATATTTCCTCCCTCCAGGCCTGCAGAGTCTGAAAATAATTATGCTTTGTTTTGCACAGGCATTTACAGTACGCTAAACTGAATTTATCCTAAGATTACCTTTGTGGGACCATAAGTGAACTCCGAAATGCACCAAACCCTATCCATGGTAAGATGGGGAAGAAATGCAGGATGCTCTAGAGATAACAGGAATGACTTAACTTTTTTGGGATACCTCCCCCTTCTCTCAATTTCCACCTGAAGACATACCCAAATCTAACTGTCTGTAGCTCAGGCCCTGAAGCAAGGCTATAAATATTCTTGGTATCATTTGAAAGGAAACACTCTGAAGTTTGTGGAAATGTGAATTGAATGTAGGAGAATATAATATCATAGAACTGGTAGAAGAAAATACAAGGAAATAAACATATGTTTGATTTTTATTGTTGTTGCATCATCTTTCAACTGAACAAGAACAGCCAAACATTCAGATATGATGCTGGGGATAATTTCGATGCAGAACATAAGTATTTAAGTATAAGCAACAGTATTTTTAAAAAGTTTCAGGAATGAGTGAGCAACATGACATTGAGCATGTATTCACCAAGGTGTCTCACACAAGTTGCCCAATTGGTACAGTGATACATTGAAGTAAAATGCTATTCTAACACACCCCCCGAAAAAAAATAATAACAAGGGTAACTATTTACACACATTCAATGTATAATGTACAATATTTTGCCTCTGATGCCATGCCCAATAGCAGTCTCTTTCTGCTGTAAAGCAGGGGGTTACTGAACAAGTGGCGCGGGTGATGGGGCATTTCCTGTGACAAAGCACACATCGATGCCTCCCCACTGTGCCCTTTTTGCCCTGAGGCACATTCATGCCTGCAGAGATTAATCTGGGCAGGTGAACACCACTGGTTGGTGTAGAGGGGACAGAAGGTGCTGCAGTGGACTTGCTGTAGCTAGCAAGCTCCTGGATGAACCGCTCTTGGAAGGCTAGCTGTGAGATGGGGGGCTGTCCACAGCTCTTAGCCATTTCCTTCTGGAGGATGAAGGAATTCACCACAGCAATGTCAATGAAATTATAGAAAAATGTATTGTGGAGAATATTGTAGTAGCCAATCAGTGCATCTGACAGGGCCACACCTCCCATGCCCTTGTTGGAGTCCTTGGTAGCTGCAGGAATGGGGACATTTGTGGTGGTCCATGCCCCAGTAGTGCCCTTCACACGCCTGACGACTTGATCGCCACTGAAGGACTTGTGGATACTGGAACACATGACCACCTCTCTGGTATCCATCCACTTCACAAAGAGCAGGCCATCTTGGCGAATCCATCTCATGGTACCCCGCTCAGCCCGCCATTCACCTGTGTTTTCAGAAAGCCCACTCTGTTGGTCCGAATGGCGTTGTGTAGAAGTTGTCCACAAAAAGTTTGTAGGCCTTCCCCAGCAGTTGTTGTCCCTTACCGGTCGCAAAACTGCTCTTCTCCTCATAAAGAAAAAGATTGCACGTGTATGCACACACAGAATGAGCCAAAACAAACAGTTTGTAACCCCATTTAGTTGGTTTAATAGGCATGTATTTTTTTAGGCCAGTTCTGGCCTTTGAGGCTCAAATCAAATCATCAAATCAAATCAAATTTTATTTGTCACATACACATGGTTAGCAGATGTTAATGCGAGCGTAGCGAAATGCTTGTGCTTCTAGTTCCGACAATGCAGTAATAACGAACAAGTAATCTAACTAACAATTCCAAAAAAAAACTACTGTCTTATACACAGTGTAAGGGGATAAAGAATATGTACATAAGGATATATGAATGAGTGATGGTACAGAGCAGCATAGGCAAGATACAGTAGATGATATCGAGTACAGTATATACATATGAGATGAGTATGTAAACCAAGTGGCATAGTTAAAGTGGCTAGTGATACATGTATTACATAAGGATGCAGTCGATGATATAGAGTACAGTATCTACGTATGCATATGAGATGAATAATTTAGGGTAAGTAACATTATATAAGGTAGCATTGTTTAAAGTGGCTAGTGATATATTTACATCATTTCCCATCAATTCCCATGATTAAAGTGGCTGGAGTAGAGTCAGTGTCATTGACAGTGTGTTGGCAGTAGCCACTCAATGTTAGTGGTGGCTGTTTAACAGTCTGATGGCCTTGAGATAGAAGCTGTTTTTCAGTCTCTCGGTCCCAGCTTTGATGCACCTGTACTGACCTCGCCTTCTGGATGACAGCGGGGTGAACAGGCAGTGGCTCGGTGGTTGATGTCCTTGATGATCTTTATGGCCTTCCTGTAGCATCGGGTGGTGTAGGTGTCCTGGAGGGCAGGTAGTTTGCCCCCGGTGATGCGTTGTGCAGACCTCACTACCCTCTGGAGAGCCTTACGGTTGAGGGCGGTGCAGTTGCCATACCAGGCGGTGATACAGCCCGCCAGGATGCTCTCGATTGTGCATCTGTAGAAGTTTGTGAGTGCTTTTGGTGACAAGCCAAATTTCTTCAGCCTCCTGAGGTTGAAGAGGCGTTGCTGCGCCTTCCTCACGATGCTGTCTGTGTGAGTGGACCAATTCAGTTTGTCTGTGATATGTATGCCGAGGAACTTAAAACTTGCTACCCTCTCCACTACTGTTCCATCGATGTGGATGGGGGGGTGTTCCCTCTGCTGTTTCCTGAAGTCCACAATCATCTCCTTAGTTTTGTTGACGTTGAGTGTGAGGTTATTTTCCTGACACCACACTCCGAGGGCCCTCACCTCCTCCCTGTAGGCCGTCTCGTCGTTGTTGGTAATCAAGCCTACCACTGTTGTGTCGTCCGCAAACTTGATGATTGAGTTGGAGGCGTGCGTGGCCACGCAGTCGTGGGTGAACAGGGAGTACAGGAGAGGGCTCAGAACGCACCCTTGTGGGGCCCCAGTGTTGAGGATCAGCGGGGAGGAGATGTTGTTGCCTACCCTCACCACCTGGGGCGGCCCGTCAGGAAGTCCAGTACCCAGTTGCACAGGGCGGGGTCGAGACCCAGGGTCTCGAGCTTGATGACGAGCTTGGAGGGTACTATGGTGTTGAATGCCGAGCTGTAGTCGATGAACAGCATTCTCACATAGGTATTCCTCTTGTCCAGATGGGTTAGGGCAGTGTGCAGTGTGGTTGAGATTGCATCGTCTGTGGACCTATTTGGGCGGTAAGCAAATTGGAGTGGGTCAAGGGTGTCAGGTAGGGTGGAGGTGATATGGTCCTTGACTAGTCTCTCAAAGCACTTC
This sequence comes from Oncorhynchus tshawytscha, assembly GCF_018296145.1. NCBI lineage: Eukaryota > Metazoa > Chordata > Actinopteri > Salmoniformes > Salmonidae > Oncorhynchus > Oncorhynchus tshawytscha. The sequence continues at coordinate 1,304,617 of NC_056456.1, forward strand.
ATGATGACGGATGTGAGTGCTACGGGGCGGTAGTCGTTTAGCTCAGTTACCTTAGCTTTCTTGGGAACAGGAACAATGGTGGCCCTCTTGAAGCATGTGGGAACAGCAGACTGGTATAGGGATTGGTTGAATATGTCCGTAAACACACCGGCCAGCTGGTCTGCGCATGCTCTGAGGGCGCGGCTGGGGATGCCATCTGGGCCTGCAGCCTTGCGAGGGTTAACACGTTTAAATGTCTTACTCACTTCGGCTGCAGTGAAGGAGAGACCGCATGTTTTCTTTGCAGGCCGTGTCAGTGGCACTGTATTGTCCTCAAAGTGGGCAAAAAAAGTTATTTAGTCTGCCTGGGAGCAAGACATCCTGGTCCGTGACTGGGCTGGGTTTCTTCCTGTAGTCCGTGATTGACTGTAGACCCTGCCACATGCCTCTTGTGTCTGAGCCGTTGAATTGAGATTCTACTTTGTCTCTGTACTGGCGCTTAGCTTGTTTGATAGCCTTGCGGAGGGAATAGCTGCACTGTTTGTATTCAGTCATGTTACCAGACACCTTGCCCTGATTAAAAGCAGTGGTTCGCGCCTTCAGTTCCACACGAATGCTGCCATCAATCCACGGTTTCTGGTTAGGGAATGTTTTAATCGTTGCTATGGGAACGACATCTTCAACGCACGTTCTAATGAACTCGCACACCGAATCAGCGTATTCGTCAATGTTGTTGTCTGACGTCAATACGAAACATCTCCCAGTCCACGTGATGGAAGCAGTCTTGGAGTGTGGAGTCAGCTTGGTCGGACCAGCGTTGGACAGACCTCAGCGTGGGAGCTTCTTGTTTTAGTTTCTGTCTGTAGGCAGGGATCAACAAAATGGAGTCGTGGTCAGCTTTTCCGAAAGGGGCGGGGCAGGGCCTTATATGCGTCAAGTTAGAGTAACAATGATCCAGGGTCTTTCCACCCCTGGTTGCGCAATCGATATGCTGATAAAATTTAGGGAGTCTTGTTTTCAGATTAGCCTTGTTAAAATCCCCAGCTACAATGAATGCAGCCTCCGGATAAATCGTTTCCAGTTTGCAGAGAGTTAAATAAAGTTCGTTCAGAGCCATCGATGTGTCTGCTTGGGGGATATATGCGGCTGTGATTATAATCGAAGAGAATTCTCTTGTTAGATAATGCGGTCTACATTTGATTGTGAGGAATTCTAAATCAGGTGAACAGAAGGATTTGAGTTCCTGTATGTTTCTTTCATCACACCATGTCACGTTGGCCATAAGGCATACGCCCCCGCCCCTCTTCTTACCAGAAAGATGTTTGTTTCTGTCGGCGCGATGCGTGGAGAAACCCGCTGGCTGCACCGCTTCGGATTGCGTCTCTCCAGTTAGCCATGTTTCCGTGAAGCAGAGAACGTTACAGTCTCTGATGTCCCTCTGGAATGCTACCCTTGCTCGGATTTCATCAACCTTGTTGTCAAGAGACTGGACATTGGCAAGAAGAATGCTAGGGAGTGGTGCACGATGTGCCCGTCTCCGGAGTCTGACCAGAAGACCGCTTCGTTTCCCTCTTTTTTTTGTTTTTTTGGGTCGCTGCATGGGAACCATTCCGTGGCACTGGTTGTAAGGCAGAACACAGGATCCACATCGCGAAAAACATATTCTTGGTCGTACTGATGGTGAGTTGACGCTGATCTTATATTCAGTAGTTCTTCTCGGCTGTATGTAATGAAACCTAAGATGACCTGGGGTACTAGTGTAAGAAATAACACGTAAAAAAACAAAAAACTGCATAGTTTCCTAGGAACGCGAAGCGAGGCGGCCATCTCTGTCGGCGCCGGAAGCTACCATCCTCTCATTGATGGAAATGTTCTGGGTAGGCTGATAATAGGTCTTGCAGGCCTCAACGATGCCGGGGTAGAGAGGTTTTATTTTGCAGAGCCTATCAAACCTTGCTGTGCCTCTCATCTTCTCGGTCACTGTTATGAAGCGCCTGTGAGATTGTCAGAAACCTTTTGCATGACATGACAGTGGAGGGAAAAGGCAGTTGATAGAGGGGAGCAGTTTTCCAGTAGTCTTTCAGGGTTTTCATCTTCACAAGACCCATGTAAAAGATCTGACATGGAAATGGGCTTCCATCCCTCTTTCATTCCTGCCTGCTTCTTAGCACCATACGTATTAGTGTTCAACAACAGATGAGGTGAAAAACAGCTGAAAAAGTTACGACCCTCCTCTCTGATTGCAGGTTTCTCTTCCCCGCTTCTTTGTCACAGACTTCACACCTGGCAGGGCGGGGGTAGGTGTGGAGCTGGAGACAGCAGGGGTCCGGCTAGATGAACCAGCTCCAGTGGGGGATGGGCACCTTGGCAGTGTGGTCTCCCAATCAGAATCGGAGGGATTGTGAAATAAAGACGCAGACACACAGATTCTATATAGAGTAGGGAACCTCAATCACTATGGTGAAGTGTTGTTCCATTACACAAACGCTCAAAAACTGGAAGAAATTGCATATACTGCATCCATAATTTGTAGCACAGATTGTTGGATGAAATACAAACTAACCTTGCTTACTTATTTCAAAGCGAGGGCACATATTTCAGCCAATGGGAAAAAAGGGACAAAGAGTTGACAAAAAGCTTACAGCACCTGGCATTCCCAGGTGGTCTCCCATCCAAGTACTAACCAGGCCCGACCCTGCTTAGCTTCCGAGATCAGACGAGATCAGGCGTACTCAGGTCGGTGTGGTTGTAAGCGAGAAAGTCAAAGTGAGTCTGATTAACAGCTGTTGCATTTTCACCATTTAGATAAGCATATTTGTGTCACTCAAAAAGTGGAAGAAATTGCATATACTGCAGCCATAATTTGGCTGAAATACAAACTAACCTTGCTTACATACATAAGGGAACATTTTGACATTTCGACCATGTTGCAAATGTACGGTCCCTGTACTTTAGACGTCCGAAAATTTGGCGTTTGCATTTCGGGCCAGAGGGCAGGGCCGGACCTACCGGAAAGTCATCAAATGAACTTTGTCGGACATTCGGTTTCCGTTTTAAAATAATCAGATTTTGGTCATTTTTCCGCTGTCCTGGAAAATCCCACAGAGGGCATAAGCAATCATATTGCTATTGGACAAAACATCACGAATCACGACGGGGCCTTATCTCGAAAACGGAAAATATTTTGAAGCCGAAACTTGGTGAGCGTAGGTTTGGCATAATGGGCAGTTGGCCCCGAACAAGATGGCGTCTAGGCCTCAACGGTTTTTGAGTTATGGCCATTTTTCTGGGATTAAAGGTCCAAAATGAAAATAGAGAAATTATTTTTCCACTTCACGTCAAAGTCAAGGAGCCTCCGGTGTCAATAAAAAAAGAACCAGCCATTTATCTATCGTCATTTAAGAGAAATCGTACAATGACAGATTGGTGATGTTCAAAGATAGGTGTATTTTTTTTCAACGGTTACAGATCCAGTTGCAGGATGTTCATACGAATCTTTTTAAAGTGTGCTGCGGAGCTCTGCGAGATTTCTGTGATTTTTGATTTTCTGAAATAACACACACTCACTAAACCCTCTGTAAATAACTCAGTTCTTAACGTAGACTTCTGTTCTGTAAGGCATACCCCAATCAGGATAATCAAGACATGTTTACTTATAGCTTCCTGTGCCAACCGGAAGTGCCATAATTGGGTCTCACTGGCTGTTTTGAAGGGTTAAAAAAGTCTGATCTTTCCAAAACTTCATATGTGTGATTAGGTAACCCTCCTGAACTGTAAATCAGTCATTTCTCCCAGGAGATGTCAAAGAAAAGCTCTCACACACACACACAGCAAGGATGGAGTGAAAAAGTGCGGTGCCTTAAAGACACAGAGAGCAGGCAATGGCATTACCATAATCTCTAGGCTGTGCCGAGTTCAACCAGATTTCCCGCTTGACCGTAGCTCGCTCGGTCTGAGCGCAGCGACCATTAGAAAAGTAGGCCCAAAATGAAGCTGCCCACAACATCATTAGCTTTTGGGTGACAGCGGTGGAAACCGTTAGGTTTAGAAGGAAAATTCAACCACAGGAATGTTCCTAAGGTCCTTCCGATCTTTGCAAGCCTAACCTTGACCGTGTGGCATTAACCCTTAACAGTAAAACAGGTGTTTTTTGATCAAACAGTTTGCATTGACTTCTCTCCCCATAGGAATACATTGCCTGCACCCCTAATTCAACCTCAGCCTATGTGGGTTATGAATGCCGTATGAACCTGTCTTCGATAACAGTCCATCAAGCCACTATGAGGTCTACCTGTGTCGATTCTAAGCTTCCTGGAGCAACCGGAAGTGGTTAAAATCACCCTAAAAGTGTATATCCATACCCTGCCTGCAGTTTGATAGACATAGTGCATTCAACCCTGTTTAAAACCTCTTAAGCCTACACCCTACTTTTTCGAACATTCTGTTAAAAATCGCGCAACATTTTGGCGTCCTGCTACTCATGCCAGGAATATAGTATATGCATATGATTAGTATGTGTGGATAGAAAACACTCAGACGTTTCTAAAACTGTTTAAATCACGGCTGTGACTATAACAGAACGTCTGTTTCATCGAAAAGCGCAGGAAAATCTGATCACTGGAGATGGAAAAAAATATCCATGCGCCACTTCAACCCATTGTTAAAGGTGAACCGTATTAAATGAGGCCGAGGTTGCAGTACCTACAGCTTCCACAGGATGTATAGAGTCTTCTCATTTGATTCTGATTTGATTCTTGGTAGATCCGACCAAAGGGAACCGATTCCCTCCGACCACCAACTTGATGCATGGTCTCGGTGTTTTTCCGGACATTTTTTCCAGACGACCAGCTATCGAATTTACATCGCCTCCTGATGATTTTTATAGCTTATTAACGTGTAGTAATACCTAAAGTTGCATTAGAAAGGTATTTCGAAGTGTTTTGTGAAAGTTTATCGTCGACTTTTTAACTTTTAAAAAATGACGTTACGTTATGAAACGCTATTTTTTTCCGTTTATCACACAGTCTTCATAGATCGATATCTAGGCTATATATGGACCGATTTAATCGGAAAAAAGACCCAGTATTGATTATGGGACATCAAGGAGTGCCAAGAAAGAAGATGGTCAAAGGTAATGAATGTTTTATATTTTATTGTGCGGTTTGTGTAGCGCCGACTATGCTAATTCTTTTGTTTACATCCCCTACGGGTCTTTTGGGGTGTTACATGCTATCAGATAATAGCTTCTCATGCTTTCGCCGAAAAGCATTTTAAAAATCTGACTCGGTGCCTGGATTCACAACGAGTGTAGCTTTATTTCAATACCAAGCATGTGTATTTTAATGAACGTTTGCATTTTAACTAATACTATTAGCGTTTAGCGTAGCGCATTTGCATTTCCAGAGCTCTAGGTGGGACGTCTGCGTCTCAAGTAGGAGCAAGAGGTTAAATCAGTCAGTTCTTAACGTAAGGACTTAAAACTCAGGATTCTGTAAAAGCATACCCCAATGATGATATGTGTTGACTTATAGCTTCCTGTGCCAACCGGAAGTGCCATAATTGGTGTCTCAGGGGCTGTTTTGAGGGGTTAAAAAAGTCAGATCTTTCCAAAACTTCATATATGTGATTAGGCAACCCCATGAACTGTAAATCAGTCATTTTTCCCATAAAATTTCAAAGGAAAAATAAATCACACTAAAACACAACTTGGATGGAGGGACGTATTGGGTTGCGTAAAGACAGACAGTGATTGCAATAGTTAGCTTTGTTCGAGCTAAAAGAACCGTCAGACCTAGAGTTCCGAAACTTTAGAATCCTGTTCTAGACCTCCGGTCGATAATGCGTGGTGAGTTACGTGGCTCTAGAAGGTTCTCGGACCGAGAAACATCCTCGTACATTTGCAATGACTTCAATTCATTTTGACCATTACGAAAATGACGACATTTAGAAAAGTCTCATAGACACAAGACTAGGTGCATTGCGACTGTCTCGGCCCATAGAGACGGACCCCAACGTTTCTGTCCGATAGCTCATTCAAGGACCCCGTAGCAAGTCATGGAAAAAAGTGGATTTTCAGCACCAATTAGGGTTTTGCTCGGACACCAAATGACCGATCGAGCCGAAACTTGGGATTCGGGGTCGCCTCAGCTAGGCCTACACATAACATAAGAAATGGACCCGCAGCTAGAACGTAACTACGTGTTTTATGTTTTTTTATGGTTTGAACCGAAGGCGTTGTGAATTTTGGGCCAGCTCTGAAGTATGTGATAGTTGGCTACTAAATGAGTTGGAAAAAGTGGGTTTGGTGTCAGTTTGTATCAGTTTGGTGTCAGAATGATATCTAATTGACTAATGGACAGTGACTTGCTGGTGACTCTTGTCCATTTGCAATATGTTTAAACAGTGAGGTACCATCACCAAAGTGACATTCTGAAATCAACCCTAACGAGCGATTGAGATGAACCAGAATCATTGCCACTGCCAGCCATCCCGAGTTCATCGGGCCAATCAATTTCACATTCCTGCAGGATTTTTATAGCATGACAAATTTGTGATGGTACCTGCCCATTGAACCATATTGCAAATGCACAGTGACTTTGCAAAAGTAAGAAAACATAAACAAATGGACATAATGAAATCACCATATTTTTATTTTTGGGTTACCAGTTGCACAACAATAGACGTGCATTTGCAATATGATTCTACAGTGAAAAACATCACCAAATGGACAAGATGAAATCAACACAACGAGTGATGGAAAGGAACAAATATCACTGCCCAGCCATCCCGAGTTCATCGGGCCAGTCAATTTCACATTCCTGCAGGATTTTTATAGCATGACAAATTCGTGATGGTACCTGCCCATTGAACCATATTGCAAATGCACAGTGACTTTGCAAAAGTAAGAAAACATAA